>NC_142351.1:50932396-51241033 GCF_059441175.1 Urocampus carinirostris | reverse complement strand
CTCTCAGGCTAACTGAGTTACTGCCACCCACCTCTGCTACTAACCATCATTCTAATGAAGTGTGATAAAGCGATAACAACGTGTGATAATATTTCAACTGAGATATTAATTCAAGAAATGTTTACCTTTTCATTAATATGCTTGGAGTTGTTTTTTTTTACTACGCGTGTTTACAGATAAATTTCAGCCTTCATTCATTAACCTTTCCATCCTTACGACTGTTTTGCGAGACATTCCTTTTAATATTATGTTTGAATACTAAAATTTTTACATGTAATTGTATTGAGGTTTTTATTAATAACAAAACCTTTTATGGTGCTTTTGATTACAGCCATATATTTCAATTGGAGTTTAGCTACGTACCTTTAATGATTTGTTCCACTAACTTTTTATTAGTTTTTCTACAATTTACAAACAAAAACAACATACACAAAACATGTTTCAAGTAAAATGGTCTTATTCCACTGGCACAGTTATTTTCTTATTTAAGAAAAGGATCTCGTGCTAAATAAGTTTGGAAAATTATAAATCTAGAGTGGGGTTGTACACACATTTTATATCAGACAATGTTGCAAACATGTTGGATTTATATAGTCTTTTATTTCAGACGCAAAACTGAGCTCTGTGCCGAGGTCCAAAGTATGAAATAACATATTCTTCCTGTGTTTTGTTTTAGTTTTCAAAATATAATTTGTTACTATATTCCGATTTTTTTGAGTAGCAACTGATATTTTGTTTAGGCTGGTCTTGACCCAACCCAAATCTATTAAGATCTTAAACCACTTTCTTTGTAGAAAGCTATTTGGTAAATGTCTCAAAGCCCCTTTAATACATTTAAAAAAAACACTCGACATTGTGTAATATTTAGCGCCTCCTAGTGGTAAAAATTCTGCGAACAAAAATGGTGCAGTTTGGTCACTTTAAGTCTCTGCAGTTTGTATTCTTCCTTGTGTTTTGGAGCACTCGGTTTTGGTTGCACTACACAACGCAGCGACATATAGTGGTCGAATATTAAACAATATCCCTTACAGTGACTTTTTTGTGTGCTTGCAAAAATTTTACTTAAATCTGGATATTAAGGTCAAAACGTTTGCTTTATATGTTTGTCTTTTTATTTAAATTATCATTCAATATTGTAAAAAAATATGTTCTTTTTAGACTTAATAACTTACAACAGTGATTCTAATCTGAATCAATGTGCAAGGGAAAGTCGCTGGTAATATTTGCTATTGTGAAAGGCACCTGCAAAAGTCAAACCCCGGCCCCCATCCACTGACATATTATTAGCAAGGTCGAGCTTTTCAAAGCGCAGAGCACGAGCGAGCAGCCTCGCTTCTCCTTACCACTGTTACTCATTAAACCCTAATGGTTAGCGGTTGGGAAAACACCGGGGGGGACTCTGGAAACTTGACTAAAGGTAAGGGTCAAGGCCGAAAGGTACGGGTCAGACACCCCCAGAACAGACATGTGATGATTTGTTTAATTTACAACACAGCTGCGGGCCGACAACACTTTCTGTGACTCAAAGGAGGGCATAGATAGGACGCCCTAGAAGCAATCGGCAAGTGTTATATTGTGATCTGCTGCTTCAATTGACAGCAGCTGTCGGCTTCGCAGGTTGCGAGGACTTGTGTGTTATTTTTGTATGATAATGGTTTAGGTATGATAATATTGCCGGTTAGTATCCAGAGGGCAAAGATCTTGTCAAGATCATTTGCATGTTGCTTTCCAAAGGTCTGTTTGTTTTTCCACACTCTTTAGCAAATGTATCCTAAGGGTTCGTACGGGTAGTTGAAATGCTTAGGAATGCTTGAATTTTATTGTTTTTGTTTTTTTGAATTTTAAAGTTTTGGGTGAAGCGCGTGTTAATGGTTGAAATTGCTGCCAGGTATCTGAACAAGTCTGCTAAAAAATGGCGCTGACACTGCTCTTCATTGGCTTTGCATCACCATCGCATTTCTTTTTCCCTCGTGATTAATGGCAGCTGACATTAGTTTGTATAGCAGTGTCCTATGAAGCGTCATTGCCACCTACAGGTTGGGCCCAAGACGACAGGTGCATATGCGATCGTGGATAATGGATCACGGAATACATTTCAACCTGTGATGCATTAAGGCTTTAAAGTATGTAGTGTGAAGTAGCGAGGGGTTACAGTACGGCAAGATACTCATCAAATCATTTTTTAAGCAAAATCTTAGAAGGAACATTTACAGTTATATATGGAAACGTTCATTCAAACAAATGGAATGAACTTTTTAAGAGTGTCGAACAAAATCTATTAGTCAAACTATTGCACTGTGAATTATTTTGTCCAGTGAAAACAATGCATATCTGGTTGGTCTTTGTAGAGGGTTAACACCCATACAATCTGATGAAAGAGGACAATTAGAAATTTTAAAATGGAAATTGGATGTTTAGTGTGTGTAATCCAAAGTCAAATAAGATTATCTCACCCCCAATCTTATCGTGGATAAAACGTATATCAAAAATAGATAGTTATAACTTTCGGCGGCACGGCGGATGAGTGGTTAGTGTGTCCGCGGCACAGTTCTGAGGTCATGGGATCAACTCCAGCTACCAGCCCTCGTGTACAGAGTTTGCATGTTCTCCCCGTCTTTGCGTGGGTTTTCCCTTCGGCACTCCGGTTTCCTCCCACACTCCAAAAACATTCATGTCAGGTTAATTGTCCGGTCCAAATTGTCCCAAGGTGTAAATGAGGGAAGGAGTTGTATGTCTCTGTGTGCCCTGCAACTGGCTGGCAACCAGGGTGTCACCTGCCCACTGCTCGAAGACCGCTGAGATGGGCTCCAGCACCCTCGTGCTGAGGATAAGCGGTGCAGATAATGGATGGATATAACTTGGAATACTTCTGATTTACTTTTACAAGAAACACTGCAAATTGTAAATGATAAATGTAAAGGTTTCCAAGATCCTAATAAACTATAACGCAGGCTTCCGGCTCCTGTAGCAAGAAATCCTTTTTGGAAGAACCAAGACCTATTAAAATATTTTATTGTCAATTCTATATGTGTGCCCTTTAATCCAAACCACAAACTCAATCTCCTATCAATAAGGGCAAAGTTTGGCCATTGAACAAGAGGAATACATCATTATGACAGTAATACTCTTCTATTTGCACGAAGGATACATAGCGTATTCTCTGACAGAATTCACATTTCCATTTGAGTTACCTATTTGTATGAGGGAGGTGTTTTAGAACTCCCTTGATCATGCATTCAAAGATACTGTGTTTCACTCCATTTCAAGAGTGTTTCATCACACATAAATGCATGCACCCGCACGCTCTGATACATTGGAGATGGAGGGTGGACTAGAAATGCTTGTGTCACGGGTTTTTAACCTAATGAGCCAGGATGGTCGAGGATGGGTGAGTTCGAAGTGTCTGTGTGTGTCTGGGGTGGGGGGTGGGTTGCGGGTTGCGTAGTGTTTAGGCTGCAAGCTGGACGCCGGGGTTCATGGCGCTCGGCCCGGAAGGCGCGGTAGATCGGATGACTGCCCCGGCTCGGAAAGGGATAAGAAGTTACAACATGCAGGGAACGCGCATCTCTTTAAACCAGACACTGTCGAACAAAGTGCCTGTTATCAGATTAGCGGGGTGGATCAAGCTCCTCGGTCTGTTGCCGGAATCTGCTGCCCGAGCATCTTTAAGAAGGGAGGAAGAAAAAAAAAACTATGATATGAACATGGTTGGGAGAGTTACCTTAAACTATAATCCCATACATTTACTCGATAACTGTTGAAAAATGTAATCAGTAACCTAATTCAAAGACCACAACGTAATTTAACTTGACTACTCTCGATTACTTTTAGGTTCCTCCAATACCAAATATACCAATAAAAGACAAAACACTAAAAAAACTTAAAACTAAAAAAATACCAGAAACACTGTAACCATGAAAAAGATTTGGATGAAACAAAGTCAGGTAGTTGCTTGTAGTCCTACAAAAAAGTTCTCACATCTTAACCATGTTGCATAGTTTAGATATGCCCTGTTGGAGTTCACATTAAGAGCAAATCAAAAACCCAAAGTTGTTTTAAACACACCAAGTGTTCACTTTGGGATGTGCATGCGTGTCTATGGAGTGAGCAGTCATACAGGTCTGCTTATTTTGAACAATTATCAACATACAGTAAAACATTCTCACAACATAACAGTACAGTGATCATATAGTGGATTTTGAACAAAAATTAACAACAAAATACAAAAAGAATAGATAAAATTCACTAAATGCCTTTGAACGCATCAGTAGTGCACAACTGCTATGCTCAATACACAGCTATGTAAGCAGCCTCACGAAACTGCACTGCTCGTCCCAATTCATTGAAATAAGTGCTACATTGAAGGAGAAATGTGATCCAGACAAAAATAAACATGCTTTTACCTGCAAGATAGTATGACAAACATGCAGTGGTTGAATGAATTGGCTGTCTGTACAATCTGCGTATCAGATACAGACGTTACTACGATCCACGCACAGAACGTCTCTCTCTGTCCCTCTGGTCATTGATTGAAATTATGAAAACCCCATTCATCTATCGGCACATTATATGTAACAATAATTTGTAATCCAGCAAGTAAACTTTATAGATTTATACTAGCTGTACCGATTTTTCAAAATATAACCTTATTTGTTACAGAATACAATTGCATTTTTTGTATCCTATTTATGTAGCTTTGTTACATGTATTCCGCGATTACCTAAGCCTTCATCTCAATAAGAATATAATGCCTTGAAAATTGCCTCCAGTTCACAAAATAACAAAACAATCAACAGGTGTGGCTGAGATTCAATGTATTTTTCAATTAGACTGAGGGTTAAGAAAATACTTATGAAATCTGATTTATTTAATCAACAATGTAATAAAGCACATTGTTTCTGAATACTTTGTTCCCAAATCATTGATTCTGTATAAAATTGTATTAGTCAAACAGGTGTTCTCTGTTGTATGAAACTAGGAAACTGGTTGATATTTTTGGCATATTATCCAACTGTATTAAATCTCAGTCTAAGGCAGACCTGGGCACTCCGGTCCTGGAGGGCCATACGTCCTGCCAGATTTTGAAGTTTGCTCTTCTTTAACTCAGGTGATACAAATTATAACCTCGTTAGCAAGCTAGCAAGTGCTCGTTAACGATACTGGTGATTGGAATCACCTGTATTGGATCAGAGAAACCTCAAAAATCGTGCAGAACATACGGCCCTCCAGGACCGGAGTGCCCAGGTCTGGTCTAAGGCGTACCTCGCTTGCCCAGATTTTATCTCATCATACTATTTTAATTCACGGTGCCACATTGTACATTGTGGTAATGGAGAATTACATCTTAAACAACGTTGTACAACGTAGCAGCAGAAGTAAAACGTGTGGAGATACAATCAAATGCCTTTTCCTATGTTGCAAAGTGGTCGAGTAATTAGATGGTATACCTGTATTTAGGCCTATTCTTCTTAGAATTGGTATCGTTATTATGACTCAAGTCATGAGTTAGGCATGACTTTGATAACTCAATGACCCAACTTAAAACACCATTGCAACAACAATCCATGTTTAGGAATCCAGATGGTAGGCAGCATTATTTGCGACATCAATTTACTGAAACTTTTACAGTTGACAACCCACGTGAGGACATTAAAGTGACAATCAAACCATGCATGTAGATTATGTTCAAATGCTGGGTAGAATTCTTTGCTTGAATACAAATTGGAGAAAAAAGGTGGAATGACACATTTTGATTTTTCTAGGTATTTATAAATTAGCTTCCCAGGAAAGTTTTGATTTGCAGCAAACATCATGCGAAAAATTAAGCTTTCTGAATAATGTCATAAAAAGTCATATCAATTTTTGCAACACTCGGATGTTCTCACTTTCCAACTTTCTCAGTAGCTTTTTAATCAAATGTGAAGCATCCAGGCCAAGCCTCAATCCCTTTTAAGGCCATTGGAAGCCTCTATTTGGCCTTTTATTTTCAAATCAGATCATCCTGTAGCAGTGACGGTTTGTATAGGACCAAGCTTGGAATGTCACGCTGGCTCTCCATTTTTAGGATCTCAAACCTTCTGGGACACCAAGTTTTCAGAAAGTTACCTGTTTTTCTTCACCCAACTATTGGAACTCATACACTGTTCTGTATATTCCGCTTCTTTCTTTTGCTCACCATTAACATTCTCTCTGTAGTAGTGAAATGCTGTTAGGTTTGGGCCTCCTAAGGCTCAGTCAGACTTACACATAAATTAACCTACCGTATTTTCCGCACTATAAGGCGCACCTAAAAGTCTTAATTTTTTTCAAAAGCTGACCATGCGCCTTATAACACAGCGCGCCTTATATATGGCTCAATATTAAATTCGCAAGGTCTCGCAATTTACTCAACAGCCGCCGACTCGATTTTACCCCGAACGTGGAGTAGTCCGCGGTGTATGCTGGGATTTGTATACCGGCGTTTCATTGGCTAACCAATGTGTCAATCATCATTTGAATCGATCACTATTGGCTGAAGTTATTCGGAGCCTCGGATTGGCTAGATGGCCAAAACAAACCCTGCAATCGGCCGAGTTTAACAATGGCGTAGCATGTCCGCGGTGTATGCTGGGATTTTTAAACCGGCGTTTCATTGGCTAACCAATGTGTCAATCATCATTTGAATCGATCACTATTGGCTGAAGTTATTCGGAACCTCGGATTGGCTAGATGGCCAAAACAAACCCTGCAATCGGCCGAGTTTAGCAATGGCGTAGCATGTCCGCGGTGTATGCTGGGATTTATATACCGGCGTTTCATTGGCTAACCAATGTGTCAATCATTTGAATCGATCACTATTGGCTGAAGTTATTCGGAGCCTCGGATTGGCTAGATGGCCAAAACAAACCCTGCAATTGGCCGAAAAAGATGTGTCAATCATCAGTTAAATCGATCGCTATTGGCTGAAGTTATTCAGAGCCTCCAATAGGCTAGATGGCCAAAACAAACCCTGGAATTGGCTGAGTTTAGCAATGGCGTAGCAAGCTTAGCAAGCTTGCTAAAGTACACCACAAAGAAACATGTTTTATTAGTCTGTATTCGCAAATAATTTACTCTCCTGGATTTACTTCACTAACGGTTGTAAGAAGACCATGATTGCGTATCATTATTGAACGTGAGAACTTAGGTGAGTTATGCGGCTTTATATTTTTCCGGTATCTTGTTTTAGAACGATCTTGATGTTGCTGTGATGAGTTGAGTGAATTAAACTCAATTCCAAGTGTTTATTGTCATATGCACAGTAAAGTTGTGAGCGAAAAAGAAAATAGAAACATAGAAATGTTTGGCATTTCTTGAATCCCAAGACTTCAACCTTCTGAATGATATTTGAAATGACGCATTTAAGTGACATCGTACGGACACCGCATCCGCACATGTCTACGACACGTATTTGCTTCTTTGCAAGCTTTGGGAATGTTAAGGGGGTAATCAGTTTGACTGAATCATCTGACTGTTTTGTCGACGTTCCCATTGTACCGCCTTATAATCCGGTGCGCCTTATCTATGGAAGATATAGGACCAAAAACTATTTTTTGGGGGTGCGCCCTATAACCCGGTGCGCCCTATAATGCGGAAAATACGGTACATCTTATTCATCATCTGAGTGACAGAGCAAAAATAAATGTATAAACAGTTGCAAAAAATTGTTATATTCTCTTATTTTAACTTATAAAGTCAATCAATGCGCTCCTCCCATTAAATTATAGAATAATCGTTTAATTTTCGCCTTTGTCCCCTATTAATCAGGGGTCGCCTCCCATACACACACATGCAACTGTGTATTCTTGCAATCTAGTTCTACCCAACCGATGCGCCGCAACACCTGATGTTGAGGGTCATCAGGTGAGCAAAACATCCAATTCCTACTCTTAATGCTGAGTGCTAAGCAGGGATGCAATGGGTACCAATGTTGCAAGTCTTAGGTATGACACGGCCGGGGCGTGAACCAGTCTCGGGTGACGCCCTGCCCCAAGGCTACCGAGCTGGTTTATAATAATTGCATGAAAAATAGTTACTGCTGCATTATGAAAACAGGTCCATGCGATGAGAAATAAATTAAGGCTTGACTTGCTGTTGGCTTGCTAATCACTAATTTTATTGTTTAAGGTTGAGGTTTGCACCAGATCAGAATCCTTTGTTTCACTATCACACTTTGCTTTGAGGCAAGATAAATGCATGCCTCACTCTGCATCTGCTGGTAATATTCCATTAGGAAAAAAAATCCATGCAACTGTCACTAATTATATTGTTTAGGGCTGAGATATATGCCAAATCAGAATCCTTCATCCCACTATCTGCCTTCAGGCAAGAAAATTACGTACCTCATTTTACATATGCAGATACTTACCCCGGTAAGGCCACGTCATCACAGTTGCTTGGTAATACAAAGCAGTTATCACTTCAGATTTTTCAGTTTACAAAAATATTGTACATTATACAAAATAATATTGCTGAAATATTGGTCTATATATTCATGCAGTTTTAAACATCACAGTTAATTGGTAATACAAAGCAGTTATCACTTCAGATTTTTCAGTTCACAAAAATATTGTACATTATACAAAAGAATATTGCTGAAATATTAGTCTATATATTCATGCAGTTTTAATCATCACAGTTAATTGGTAATACAAAGCAGTTATCAATTCCGATTTTTCAGTTCATATATTCTTCGTGGTTTGCTGTCCCGCCACAGTTGTAATGCCTTCTCAAGATCCAATCCATTATCATCCTCCTCATAGCGTAACCTGGAATATAATTTAGTCCATTTTGGCAGAAGTCCTTTTCTTGCTAGGAGTTTTCTTTTGTTTATTTTCTTTCGTCGGATCGTTCACCTCAACACACGTGTTTTCATTGCTTGCGCGATCTTCTGAAGAATTTCTCCGCCGTTTTTCCGTGCCGGAATTATTGCCGTTGTTATCACTTTTTGCATTATGTTTCGACTTATTACTGACACTGAAGAAATGACCAATTTTGTGTTGATTTTCACCTAATACTAACTGTTTTTTCGGAGGCATACTTAACCTTCACCTTCCCTAGACGACAACCACCACAACAATGACGTAATCTTAAAGCAACAAGATCTCGTTTGCCGAGACCGGCGTCCAAAACAACAATGGCGGATCTGCCTGACGAAAAGTTTGGAGTGTGGTAAATTTTTGTTAAAAAAACAAAATGTAAAATGTAATCGTGTAATAATGACAATTTTGTGTCAAAAAAGTTGCGTCCCGGGGATGCACGTTGATTTGACACTATGCGTCCCCAGCAAAAATGATGCGTCTAGGACGCAGGTACGCGAGCAAACGAGAACACTGGTGACAGTGAGGCACGGCCTCTTATGCCTCCCCTTAACATCACTGAACATTATTGCTTTGCAGACTTTGTTCGGGTCGGGAGGAAAGAAACAAGGCTCGCATTTGCTCGGATAGTTGTTTTCTTTTAGCCGGTTGCATATACAGAAAGGCAAACAAAAGACTAAGCCGCATATGAGCGTGAGACAAAAAGCAGCACACAGTAAAGCCACTTGGTACAAGTCTCCTTAAAGCAGCCTCAGGGGGATATGCGGTTCAGCATCCATTGTACTCACAAGCCCTTTTTCCTCTGCTACGGTTGCATCGTTCTGTCAGTCTGCGCTCACTCGGCATGTTTGCTATTACAATTTGATGTTTCCACAGGCCTTTCCCTTTCCTGCATGGCTTGTGTGCGTGCGGTTTATTGTCAAAGAGGGTCTGTTTTTTATTAGAACCCACTCTCACTAAGCTTTCCTTTTGCCGCCGCATTTTGGGGTTTGGCTTGGCAACACGAACATCAGTGAATCTCATCCAGGCCCTAACTGTGTGAAAAATCTGGAAGCGCTGACGCAACCTGCTTTGGTGGATCTTTCCCTCCTTTGTTTGCTCTGCATCATGGCGCACCTCCACCTTCTTGCCGGGTTCCTCCATTCTCTCTGAGGGTGTGACAAACGGCGAAAGGGATAAGATGGGGATCTTGTGAAGCCTACAAGGCTTATCTCCTCTGGGAGCTCTCTCAGAGCTCATTAACCCGATGGTAGTATCCGAACGTTTCCATTAAAGGGAGACACCTGGTTCCCGGGGGCCCAACGAGGAAATGACACGTCCAGTCGCCTTGTTCTCCATCAGCATCCTTAACCCCCTTGGGAGAAGGACTCATTACACCCTAGCCTACCCTGGTTCATTTAGCGACTCTCTGGATTATTCTTGTAATGGTGGCATTTATTGATGTTGAAGTGTTGACTTTTCTCCCTACTCAGCTCTGCTGGGATGTTCTTGTGACATTCCTAACTAATACTGATGCCTGAAGACACCGTTTTAAGAGCACTGAGCCTTTGGAGGATGGACTTTTATATCCATGTTCCTTATAATTATTTTTCCATCCACAGGCCCTGTTACTGCAAATTAAAAAACTCATAATAGCTGGCTTCATAACAATTTTTAGGAAATGCAAAATGAACATTCATTGAGTTCCTAGTTTTATATCTTGTTTTGAGGATATTTGGGGAACTAGGCTCTATGTTAAGAGTTAATGCATGGCAACAAGGTTGCACCTCTTCATTTTATTGTGTGAACAGATTAACAATTTACTGTATATCTTTTTCATACCATGGACTTGACACGTTTACCAGATTGACTGTTGTCTATTTCACTAATGTGTAAATGCATAGAGACATTTTCAAATTCAGTCTGTAGACATGGACTTTCAGTTCCTCTTTTCTTCCTATTTTTAAATTGTCTTCACAGTTTTTATGGAATTACAAACATGTGACATGCTTCAGGGAAATATTTGTTTGGGCAATTACAAACATACTTACAATGTAATATTAGGCTAGACCAGGGGCCATCAACCTGACAGCTACTTTTTTGTTAGCGCGTAGGGCTACCATTTTGACATGCATTTCTAAAATAACATATTCATACTGTTGTTAGTATGTTGTTACTATGTTATTGCCTGGTGGTTATCATTAGAGATTAAATAACAGCAGTCTACCACTACATATAAAGACAGTTTACCAATCAAATATCCTAGAAAATCACGATGGTCCATGCTATATTTTGAAAACCAGTCCACAAACTACCCAGGGAGCTACCTGGTGCCTAAGGTATAAGGTATAAGATTATATATTATTATGTATATAAGGTATAAGAATAGAATAGAATAGAATAGAATAGAATAGAATAGAATAGAATAGAATAGAATAGAATAGAATAGAATAGAATAGAATTTGGTAATTATTTGCTCTTGTCATTGTTTATTTGTAAATAGTTCCATTACCAAAATTAACTTTTGTATGTTTTTTGATAGTCTTCCATACTCAATCCTTTCTCAAAACAAGTTGTTTTTTTTCTTTCACAATCTAGTCAATTTTTAAAATAAAAAGTGTGGGTGATTGGATTCACACCCAAACAATTGTATGACCATATTTACAAGAATGTAAGAAAACATAGTACTACTCATTTCAATTCTGAACATGTACGTTTTGTAGCTCTAGTATTTGATAGTAATCAAAACATTTTTGCAACATTTAAAAACATCAAGTGATTTGTGGTCAGCTGCAGTTCTGACATTCTTTAGTTCAACTGGAAACACAGTGTAAGCTTCTGGTGCTGTTGCAAGTCTCAGATTAGCCAAAGTCCTCTTGAAATTCGAGTCAGCTATTGAAATGTACACTGCGAGTAATTGCCAGTGAATAGCATAAATCTTACTTGGTGGGATGGACGACGCACCCCAAATCTGCTTCGGGGTTTCCTGGCTGGCGGGGGTTAAGCAGCTTGAAGGAGACTCAGCCTTTCTAACGCTCTTACCCTCCGCTCACACTATGGCAGCATGCAGAGATAAGCAAAATCCTAAAAGTGTAGCGCCACCTGGCCATGCCAGCTAAAAAAACAGCAATCGCTTAGAAGATCACATGATATGCAGATGGTTGCTTTTTGCTAATTTTGTGTGGTTATTCCTCTCTTCTCAGTCCTGTCTGTTCTGTCATCACACGCTTTAATCACTTGCCTTACAAATTTGCGGCTTTGAAGCAGTTACATAGAACTGCATGCATCACTGCTATGTCAAACTTGAGGCTGACCTTTTTGTTCTGCACTGTCTGCTCTTTTTGTCTCTTGTTCTTCCAGTTTTATATTACAACCATTGGCTGTCTACAGTTTTACTAAGGTTGTATTTTGATGTATTTGATGTATTTCCATTTGGTACGTCTGCTTATTTTCAGGTACCAAAGATAAACGTTAGAATAATGCAATAATTTGAACATTTCAGTGGTTTACATTCAATTTGAACAATAAATGGTTTGATGGTATGTTAGTGTTCTTCAAAAACTACTTTTTATTGTTTTTGGAGCAATTTTAAGTTTTTGACTTTTCTAGAGATGAGGACTTAATTTTCGCCATAACACATACTTTTTCTTCAAAATGTATCGCACGTCCTATAGTATGGTGCGTCCTGTGTGTGTGTGTGTGTGTGTGTGTGTGAGTTGTTGTTGTTGTTGTTGTTGTAAGACAAAGATGGCAGAGGACACTATGAGACAATTAGCTAAAGGGTGTACTGTTGGCGCGTGGATTTTTATATAAAGCCTGCACTATGTGGATTTGTATATAAATCATGTGCCCTATTTTCAGGTGCACCTTATGTGTGTGGTAAACACAGCAATGGTAAATGTTTAATATAATTTGGCATACTAAGGACTATTTTGAAAATGTTCTAATAATAAAGTAGGTGATCTGTGTGTAACTGTATTCATAAGTAAACACTGAATCATTGCATTGGCAATGTTTTATAAAGAATGTTTTAACCTTGTAATACAATATGAATAGCTGTAAAAATGTAGATACTAGTTATAATGTAGATGCTGTCTCAACATGAAAGCCACTTTGGTTTCTTTTAAAAAACTTCCAAACCCTGCTGACTTTGGTGAAGGTCTGTGCTGCTTTCATTAATCTATATTTGCATGCTTATGATAATATCGCCACTGGTGTAAACATAGTTTATACATGTTAATCATCACAAGTTGATTATTAGGATTAATAAATCCGAACATCCTTTTGCGTGCTGTTTTGTTTTTGTCGGTGCCTTTGCCCTGGTTTTCAGTTTTTGTCAAAGCAGCGATCCAATTTTGGAAAGCAATCCTTTGATGGACTCAGGGACGGATTGCTAAAGGTCAATGGCGAGGCTAGAACCAGCCCATGATCAACACCTGAGTGGAACGGGGCCAGAAAAGCTCTTTACTCATTGCACTTTCAGTCAATGGAGGGATTAAAGACAACTCAAGACCCGTTCTTCTCGGCATGATCCACTGTTGCTTCTGATGTAAAATGTGTTTACACATGGTGCTCTCTTTCTGCATAAGTCTCCTTGTGCGACATCTTAAAATGCAAAGCAGCACAATAACTGCTGATATCTGAGTTGTTTCTTTTCTTTTTTCTCTTTTTTTACTCCGCACAGAAGTAATGGCTCGAGCTGGCGCTGCCGCCTGCGGCCACCTGGGTGAAGAATGACATTTACTGCGAGTGTAACCAGCTCATTAGCTTTTTTTAGTTTTTGCACACCAGCGAATATGACCATATCGTGCACTACAATACTACATTTGCTTTTCCAAAATCGTTTTTACCATTATTAATACAGTATAGTTGGATTGTTTTACAGAGCAGATTCATGTTGCTGTCACTGCATTTTATTGTCACATTGTTAGTGAATGCATATTTGAACTCTGATTTTCTTGTCCACATCCAGTGAACTCAGCTTTTACCTGATTGCCTCTATTGTTCAATTTACTCTTCAATTTGCACGTCCTTCGACAAAGACAAGTGCCATGATTACAAACACAAGCACAGAAACACACATCTCGGCCTTCTGACAGCAACCCATCATGAGGACACTTCTTCATTTGATTGGAACATATTGATTGGGCACTGTGGGGTCTGGAAAAAAACATTGTCGAGTGCATGGTTCAATTTAGCCTGCTAGGGTTTAGTGGTTCAAAAAGTGTCTCTGTGCAGACTGGCAATTTTGATAGCAACGACATTACTAAGTGAAAAATTTCATCAGAAGTAAATCCTTGTTGTTTCAGCCCACAATGATTCTAACCACAACAGATTTTCCGTAAAGGTAAGCATCACTGTCTATGGAACTACTATCACATTGCAAACACTCACCTAAAGTAGGACTACAACAACGAATCGACAAAATCAATTAAAATTGATTATCAAAATTGTTGGTCACTAATTTCATCATGTATATATGTTGTGTTGCACGGTGTACAAACCACTAAGCATGTTAAATCGTTAAAAATAAGTGCATTAAAATTTGTCATGAAACATCCTGGAAGGGGGGATTACCACTTGTGAGGCCCCTTCTCAAGGTTTTTTTTTCCTCACTCTGAGGTTTTATAATTTATCCTTGCCCTCATGTTGGTTTTCAAATCAGAGCAAAAAAAAAATGGGGGCAATGCAATCCGTGATTCATTTTTACATGCAATTGTCGAGCGCAAGTGTGCACAGTCATTGATTTGTCCTGTGGAAAAATCATTTAAGTATTTACAACTCTTTCACAATGTCTTAAAATGTGTCTAGCGTAAAATACACATTTGGGAAGGTTTTAGTGCTCATCTTTTCATGGCCACTTTTGAAAACACCTAAACATACCCTTAGAAAAAATGTTTAAAAAAACAAATTTAACAAGTTACCAGGTAATGCTTCAAGCTATTTGGTTACCTATTTTCCAGCTAAGACACTCAATAGCAGGCTTTCATTGCAAAAAAAAAAAAATCAGAAAAAAATAAAAACCTCCCATTTATGTTTGTTCCAACTCTGATTACTCAATTTTAGTAGCATTTGCAGTGATTATTCCAGTTTGTGACCAAACTTCAGACGTGTTACCCTCCAAAATAGACTAAAACCGTCCATATTCTCCAAATGATCCAATAACAGCATTTATTTTACTTTGGGTATGTCTAACCCGAACCCTTGACGGCAATAATTTAAAGAAGTAGTAGTAGATGATTTTAAGGGCATATTTAAATGACGGATACAAAAAATGTCAGTTGGTAGCTTGTTAAAGAGCTTCAAAAACCATAACTTTGAAAATAGTACGCTGTATTTCAAGCTTTAATGTCAATAATTAAAATGATGATCATTAAAAAAACAAACACATTTGATAGTTGGTTTCTTCTTTATTCCTCATACGCTGGTGTGACTAATGAAACCTTGAGAAGTTTACAGAAAATCCTATAATGTCATGTTGTAATCTAGTCAGAGTTACTTGCTCATTAAATGTAACTAGCGGCTATACTATGTAACATAAATCATTTAAAATGTATTATTCTGTAATAAAATATGAACTTACAGTATTATTGGAATGGAAATATCCCCAAAGGGTATTTATTTGATTGTTAATATTATTCTATGACTGATACTAAAATGTATTATATTTTATTTGGTCTCAAGACGAGGACTCTACCTCCTGAGCTAATTTGTATTATGGCATTTGTATATTAGTATTTTCATAGTTTTTTCTGTAGAATTAACATTGAGGTATTTCCAGAGTAATATGTTTTTGATATTTCTTTTTGTATTGCTATGAAATGATGGAAGTTTCTATTATCGTATTACTGTAGTTGAATTTGTGTATTAAAGTATTACTGTAGTATCTTTTTGATAATTCTATAAAAAAAAAATCAAACTGAAATCAAAATAATATATTAGGTCCCCGTTTTTTTAGCACAAAACGTATAATTTAGTTTGGCTACAAACGCACAATAGGGACAAAGCTGGCACCAAAATGTATTATTATTAGTACTACATTATTTACTATTAATTATATCGCCATTATACTAGTTTGAACATTTTTGTTTGGCGGGACGCATGAAAAAGACTAACAAGCTGCTTGTGGCCCACGGGCCGTAATTTGCCCACCCCTGTTTGAAGGCTTTGCAGGTGAAAATGTAAATTAAGGCCCGCTGTGGTTGCTAAATTAAGACAAGTGAGCCATCTTCATTTCCTGACTGCTTTGTTAGCATAGTGTCTGCAGTTTGAGCCCTTAATATTAGCCTTTCATTTGCCGTAATGATGGCGGGTGCTGGTGTTGCTGAGCTCACACATGGACATTTCCTGTCTCCCACAATGCCGTTTTTGCTCTCTTAGGCATAATTTAGGTCTCTCGCGTCCTCGAGCGTTACACCCATTCTAGGAAAGAATAAAACAGGACTGTTGGTTTAGTAGTGGTTCACAGTTGCTGTGGAAGTCCCAACCATAAATATCCCAACCCCAGGAATAGGTTTTCAAATAAAAATATTATAATGAAGTACACTTTTACCGTAAATGATGTGCTTAAGATTGCTCCACACAAGCACATCTACTCATACAAGCTGATCCCCTGATTTTTTTTGTTAAGTTATAGTTTTGAATTTGGCTTAAATGCGAGTACATGCAGTACAGAGAATATCTGCATGAGAAAAAAAAATAAGCGTCCTTGTACTCTGTGCTTGAGACAGTGCCATCATAAGTGTATTTAGGTGTACTTTGTAGTTGAATCGGGGGTTGTATGTGACAATATGAGTGATGCAGAGTTATTCAGCAGTTGGAAACATCACATTTCATTATCTGCATTTAATAAGTTCCGAGAAAATTTACTTCGTTCCAGTAAAAATTGTAGTCATACTTTCTATAGTATGCTGAAAAAGTGCCTTTTTCCAATTGAGAAAGATTGTGGGCATGTGAGTTCTTTGCCTTGGATGCCATGATAGATTTCTTGACCCTGAACAAAAAAAGAATTGGAGTTTCCAGTTGCAGTTGCCTTACTTCATAAGCCGTTTTTGGGGATTTTTTAAAAAGTGCTTGATGTGTTTGGATCGATCTCTGACTATAAAAATGAGGCATCTGTGATAAGGAAGATTTTTGAAGATGTTCACCATGTTGGAGCCAACAAAAGGGAGTTGATTTTTATTTGGATCGTTTCATTTATGCATCATATGTCTTAATGGTTCTGACTTTAAAATGGTCTTACGTTTTATTATAGAAAAAAAATATATTTTTACATTTTCTCTTTAACTGCAGCAAAATGGTTACGGTCTCATATACCCTGTGACTAAGTTGGATCCTCCAATCCACTGTTGGCCAGTGTGGCAAATTTAAAATCACCTTCTGGTAATGGAAGTTCCCGACAAAACAAAATATAAATAAATTTAACTAATTGTGTTTAACATAAATGAACAATGTAAGCTTGAAAACTAATTTAAGGAAACTAAGGTTAGGGAGTTGCTTGTAGTCTGCCAAAAAGTGCTGAAATGTTAACCACGTAGTCTAGTTTATCTCATCTCATCTCATTAGCTGTACCCCTTTTCCATATTAGGCTCGCGGGGGGGCTGGGGCCCATCTCAGCCATCTCCGGGCAGTGGGCAGGGGACACCCTGAACTGGTTGCCAGCCAATCGCAGGGCACACGGGGACAGACAACTCACTTGCTCAGTCACACCTAGGGACAATTTGGACCAGCCAATTCACCTGAAATGCATGTCTTTGGAATGTGGGAGGAAACCTTTGGAATGTGGGAGGAAACTGGAGTGCCAGGAGGAAACCCACGCAAGCATGGGGAGAACATACAAACTCTGCACAGTAAGGCCGGTAGCTGGATTTGAACCCATGCAGGAGGTTCCCACGACCTCAGAACTGTGCCGCACACGCGCTAACCACTGCCCAGCCGTGCTGCCCGTAGTCTAGTTTATTAAGCAAAAAATTTTTTTTATCTTTCACATGGCAGGCAATATATGATCTGTTTTAGTTAACATTAAGAGTACATTAAAAACCAAAAATTGTTTTAAACACACCAATTTTTCCTTTTCTAAATTTCCAACAAACTTTTTCCTTGTTTGAGGTAGGGATTCCAAACCTTTTGAAAGTATTCACATTTACCAGGTTAAGTTAATTATTCTCACAACATAACACTAAGGTAATCAAATATTGCATTTTGAACAACAATTAACTGCCAATAGCAAAAAGAAGATAATCAATCAAATTTACTAAATGTCTCTGAACGCATCACTAGCAAGCAACTTTACTGACTGCACACGATAGCAGCTCATGCCAATTCAACAAAATGAGTGTTAGATTCAAGGAGAAATAAAGTGCAGACAAAAAGAAAAGTGCCTTTACTTGCAACATACAAACATGCATTAGTGGGGTTAAGGTGTCGGTCCGTACAATCTGAGTATTCCAGATTCAGCTCGCAACAGTAGCTCCTGCTTGTGTGTTAACCTAATCACTCTGCAACCATCTCCCATCAGTGATTGAAATGACACTATTTGTCTATCGGAGCATTATGAAATACAAGTTTGAATAAAATTTGAATCCTGCAAAGTAATACTCAAAATACCTGTAAGTTGATTATGTCTTTTTCTATAACTAAAGATTTACAATTACATATTGTGTATCCTGATTACGTAATGCCGTCACATGTATTCCGATACTCTTCAACCCTGATTCCACGGTTGTGACGATGCGTGGTGTCATAGCAGCCTCTCTGCGTGAACTCTTCAAGTGTAGTTAACGTGTATGAGAGTGGATTAACATGGAAGTCTTTCTCCTCGGGCACACTTTGTCACAGATCTGTCAGGCCTCTTAGACTCTCATAGAAAAGTGCTGTCATGTGTCAGCGTGGACTGTCGTTCACTTTTAAGTCTTCAGCTTAATTTCTTAAAAAAAATAAACATACATGTTAAGTTAACGTCGTTTGGAATTGTCCAATGGTTTCAATTTATTTTACATAGGGAAACTTGAAGAACTGTAATTAACCCTGACAGAGTAGAACTAATGTTAGAGCTTTAGTTTACAACAACAATGCACATTATTCTTTTCAGGTAGCATCATCAAGTAATTTATTAATATAGTTTTGTCATTTTTAGGCTTGCAGAACTTTATCTAAAAAAAACTCAAACCTGTTTTACATATTATTAATTTCAAGGAATAGGACAATAGCTTAAAAGGAAACTCACTAAGTGGTCTAGAACATATCTATGCTCATGTATTCCTTTTTCTCTAAATTAAGATAGTTTGGAATCTTGTCTGTGAAGGTTTTCTGCAAAGCTTTATTACTGTTTCTTGTTCAAAAATTAAGTTAATCTAGGCCCAGTGTCAGATGGCATATTAGTTCATGCTCCATTTTGTCCACCAAATAACTTGGGTAAAAATAAATATAATCCTTAACTCAGGTCAAGTTGAACCAAATATTTTTGTTTTTATTTTGGGGTGGGGGTCTTTATTACTCTCCGCTGCTATCTCTTAGCCTATTGGCTTATGTCATTATTGCAACTTCAGTCAGCTTGTTCATGATGCACGTGCAAGTATGTGCATTACTTAGACCCGCTTGAATAAACTTTTGTTAATCTTTCTTGAATGGCTTGCCATTTGTAATGAACTTGAAGCCGGCTCTTTTAGTTTCACCATTTCCATGCTACACTAACAAATGAAAACGGAAAAAAAAACCCCGTGGGGACGAGCATGACATCGCCCTCCAGCACTCCCCTAGCCCCATTCCCGGAACCTAATACGTTCTGCCTGGAACAGCTCTACTGAAAGTAAGATATAAACAGATAGGCCCAGTAGAAAATAAAGCATAGGTGCTCTTTGAACTCAGTTGGGCAATGTCAACGCACACTTAATGGTGAACATATTCTACTTTCAAATTGTTAAAGACACCTCAAACAACACACCGCACCTTTGAGCATATTTTGATCAAATTTAAGATATGTTTGACCTTAGTATTTAGAAGAAGTCTAATTACATTGTATTTAATGAAAAGTAAAGGATTTCAATCCTCGTGTTTTCCATGCTTTTGATTTGTGTCCACTGATTCTAAAAGCGCTGCGTCTTGGTAAATCAAACCTCAGCCTTTTCTGCTTGATTGATCTTTTTTGTTTATCAAAGAGCTACACTTTAATTTGCTTATCACACCCTCTGATCTTTGAGTCGCCATCTGTTGTTTGACGCTTGCGTTTCTCGGCCTCACTGCGCTTGCTCTTAATTTGCAACTCGCTGTTTGCGTTCTCCAACTCGAGAGAATACCAAAGTGCTCCGGCCAGGATGGGGTTTACCAGCCCAAGCAACCGCAGGGAAAGTCGAAAACGATTGTCAGGTTTTAATGAAGATCGAAAGCTTTAAGAACATGAACAATGGAGTGATTTATATGTAATTGTTCCCAGTTAAATCCTGTTACGAAATAAACCAACGCGGATGCAGATTATGGATTACTAAAGTCAGTCAGAATGATCCCACAAAAGGTGATTACTGGGTGACCTCTGGCACCTACAATGGTGCCTTTGCACCTTTGCTTGTTTAATCAGTGGTTTTGTCTGTTCATCACTGTAGTTATCACACCATTGTGTTTGAGAAGAATTGGGTCAATGCATAATTTTTGAATGTGTTCAAAGGGATATTGTTTATAATCTAGTGCCTTCAAGTGGTTAAAGAAAAACAGAACATTTTTTAAATACTCCCAAGTCAATACATTTGTATTTATTTGTGTATAAAGGACACCCGTTTATAACCTGCACCCCTATTTTCTGATTAAAAAAGGGTATACAATTTTGTTTCACCTTTTCTTGGTATTGTATGTGACAAATGTTGTTAAATATGTGCGCCAATTATATAAATAATTTATTAAAAAAGTCAATTCTGAAAAAAGTACCAAATTAAATCTACAATAGTTTACGACTTTCTGTATTCTCCATTCTCTGACATTCATCTCTGGTACAGTGAATTTTTGTCTAGCTGCTCATTTACTTTGAGTTTGAAAGGGACATGATTTACTGAACGTTTCCTCTTTGCAGCCCAGTTTACCATCTAACGTTTACCATCCATCCATTTTCTGCAACACTTATCCTTAGTAGGGACTGGGGGTGCTGGAGCCCATCCCAGACATTTTCGGGCAGTGGGCAGGCACCTTGAAGTAGTTCCCGGCCAGTCGCCGGGCACATGGAGACAGACAAACATTAACTCATGCATTCATACCTAGGGACGGTTTTGGAGTCACAAAACATTCCATGGAAAGTGAAAGGACACCTAAGCTGCCTATCCCATGCTAAGAACATTATCGGGGACCCCTCTCACCCCCATCATGGACTGTTCACTCTGCTAGCCTCTGGGAAGAGGTACTGCAGTGTGCGGTGCAGGACCACCAGGTTCCGCAGTAGTCTAGTCCCCCTGGCCATTAGACCGTTAAATGGTCAATCTAACATACAGGGAGTGCAGAATTATTAGGCAAGTTGTATTTTTGAGGATTAATTTTATTATTGAACAACAACCATGTTCTTAATGAACCCAAAAATCTCATTAATATCAAAGCTGAATATTTTGGAAGTTGGAGTGGGGCTTTTTTAGTTTTAGCTATTTTAGGAGGATATCTGTGTGTGCAGGTGACTATTACTGTGCATAATTATTAGGCAACTTAACAAAAAACAAATGTATACCCATTTCAATTATTTATTTTCATCAGGGAAACCAATATAACAGCTCAACATTCACAAATATACATTTCTGACATTCAAAAACAAAACAAAAACAAATCAGTGACCAATATAGCCACCTTTCTTTGCAAGGACACTCAAAAGCCTGCCATCCATGGATTCTGTCAGTGCTTTGATCCGTTCACGATCAACATTGCGTGCAGCAGCAACCACAGCGTCCCAGACACTGTTCAGTGAGGTGTACTGTTTTCCCTCCTTGTAAATCTCACATTTGATGAGGGACCACAGGTTCTCTATGGGGTTCAGATCAGGTGAACAAGGAGGCCATGTCATTAGTTTTTCTTCTTTTAGACCCTTTCTTGCCAGCCACGCTGTGGAGTACTTGGATGCGTGTGATGGAGCGTTGTCCTGCATGAAAATCATGTTTTTCTTGAAGGATGCGGACTTCTTCCTGTACCACTGCTTGAAGAAGGTGTCTTCCTGAAACTGGCAGTAGGACTGGGAGTTGAGCTTGAGTCCATCCTCAACCCGAAAAGGCCCCACAAGCTCATCTTTGATGATACCAGCCCATACCAGTACCCCACCTCCACCTTGCTGGCGTCTGAGGCGGACTGGAGCTCTCTGCCCTTTACCGATCCAGCCACGGGCCCATCCATCTGGCCCATCAAGACTCACTCTCATTTCATCAGTCCATAAAACCTTAGAAAAATCCGTCTTGAGATTTTTCTTGGCCCAGTCTTGACGTTTCAGCTTGTGTGTCTTGTTCAGTGGTGGTCGTTTATCAGCCTTTCTTACCTTGGCCATGTCTCTGAGTATTGCACACCTTGTGCTTTTGGGCACTCCAGTGATGTTGCAGCTCTGAAATATGGCAAAAGTGGTGGCAAGTGGCATCTTGGCAACTGTACGCTTGACTTTTCTCAGTTCACGGGCAGTTATTTTGCGCCTTGGTTTTTCTACACGCTTCTTGCGACCCTGTTGACTAATTTGAATGTAACGCTTGATTGTTCGATGATCACGCTTCAGAAGCTTGGCAATTTTAAGAGTGCTGCATCCCTCTGCAAGATATCTCACTATTTTTGACTTTTCAGAGCCTGTCAAGTCCCTCTTCTGACCCATTTTGCCAAAGGAAAGGAAGTTGCCTAATAATTATGCACACCTGATATAGGGTGTTGATGTCATTAGACCACACCCCTTCTCATTACAGAGATGCACATCACCTGATATGCTTAATTGGTAGTAGGCTTTCGAGCCTATACAGCTTGGAGTAAGACAACATGCATAAAGAGGATGATGTGGTCAAAATACTCATTTGCCTAATAATTCTGCACTCCCTGTATAGTTGACCTAAATCTAAACGGCTGCTAATCTGACTTTTTGCACTACTGGCAGTTCTTTATAGCTTGCCATTCCTTGCACATTTGCTCTCTGCACTATTGTACTTACGGCGTTATTGTTACAGTGTTACTGTTACTGTTTACCTGACTTGTTAACCTGACTGCCCATTTTGCACATCTGGTTAGCTACTCCTCTTGCACTATCGGCATTATGGTAAAATACTATACGTAGCCATAATACAATACAACTTTTACTTATATCTGTACATTCGAGGAAACTGTGCGGGTCAGATGTATCGACATTTCGTTCTGTATACACGTGTACTAGAATGACAATAAAGTAGATCTGAATCTGAATCTGAATCTGAAGAGGAGGTTCACCTAGAACGTGCTGACATAACTCTCTTGTTGCTGCACAGGTTAGTCCCATAAACCAAAAACATTGCCAAAGTTTGAGCAAAAAAATGAGAAGCAAAATAAGGCGGTTTGGACACTTGAGTCTCCGTAATATGTAATCTTCCATGAGCTCTGAAGGACATGTTTTTGTTTGCACTACAACATACAGCAAATACATGCTCACCGACATCCCCGCTTTATGCTTGAGACTACCACTTGTCTCTCTTTAAAAATGCCTACTGTTTTTTTAATATAAAATCTACCGTTTTTCCACATTCAAACAACAACAAATAAACATTGACTTGAAACTAGTATTTTAGTCTATGGTTGATTTATTATGAAGCGAAACTAAGTATTTTTTCAACAATCACATTAGATTTATGTGTTAGTAAAAGCTTACAACTTGCGGTTCTAAACAAGCGCATGAAGACTGATTTGTCTCGCGAATAAAAAAAAAGTGTACGATAACATCTACCACGTTCATGTAAGAAGGTTGACATGTATGCAAATATTACAAAATGTCCCTTTAAACACAAACTTGCAGTTTGCGGAAGAAGTAGCTTAACACAGTTTGTGCTTGAAAGTCACAGTTTACCAGTTGATAACTACTGTATCGTTTAATGAGAGGCACTGGTATTAAGTCGTTTGAAATAAATATTGAATTACCAAACTTGCATTATAAAATTAAAAAAAGCACATATTTTTATTTACAACACAAACTGTTCATTTGGAACCACATGAATAGACCACCTGATTTGCTTTGCAGTTTTTTAGCTGCCTGTGTTGATATGAAGAATAGTATGGGACTGGGGTCTCCAACGTGGTAGCCCTTTAACAACCTGAGTAGCATGTGGATAGATGCTACGAAATAGCTAACCACTGAGCCTTTTTTTAACGCTAATTTTAAATAGTAAACCTGGTAATAACATAGTAATAACATGATAAGATGTCATTTAAGAAATGCATAGCAAACTGGTTGCCTTTCATGCCAATCAGTAACAAGTAGTACCTCACAGCTGAAAAAGGTTGGTGACAGCTGGGATTGAAGGTATCCAACAACAACTAATAGGGTTAAAACAGAAAAAAAAATTGTAGTGAGAAAATCCCATTCTTCAGTGCTCTCTACAGACCGTCGGTAGCATGTCAGCCTGGCATCTAACCTAGCCCTCCCCCAAATAGCCTCTGTCCCTGCCCACTCCCCAGCAGTATGCCGGCTTTTATTGAGCTTTCACTGGAGATTATTGTTGTTGAATTATGGAGGGCCTCCCTTTCGGACCCATCTGTGGCCTTAGCAGGCTGCAGCAGCAGTGCTGGGTCCTCACCAGAACTGCCGAGGTGTGACGCGCCACACACACATCCCGGCCCCTCCCCGTCTTTAGTTAACTTTTCAACATCTGATGCTCCTCAGTCGCCCCTCTGATGGCAAAGCAGTGGACCATTTATGGTCATTTGCCTTTTGCCTGCTTTTACAAGCACGGCGGCTAGGGTGTGAGAGGTACGGATCAAATGTGCGTTTGGAGGTGGGGGTCCCCCCCTTTTCCATGTCGTTGGCTGTCTGTTCAACCCAGTCCGAATGCCCTCAGGATGCTGCATTCCTCACGTCCACCTAAACCCAACTGACACCCCCACACCAAAATCACTCCTTCCCCCACAGGCAGCTGTCTGGCCCTAGCATATATCCCCCATCCTAGACCCCATGCATGTGCTCAGTGAAGGGAGACATTCTAGGGTAGGACACCCCCAAGAGACAGTAAAGCATTTAAGCATATATAAATGTCTGCACGCTTCTGCGCACACGCACACATGAGCGCTTTAATGTGTGTCTGCGGGATGTCTGTAGCGCAAATTTACACTGTTATTTTAGTGGCACAATCAATCAAAGGAAACAATGAAAGTAGCTTTTCTACCCTTTCATCCTATTTTTTTCTGTTGATGAACAGAAAAAAGTTCACTTTTGACATCTGTAGCACCATTGGTATTTGGCAGAAGAAAAGCTACGTGGTTTCAGGTTTGACCAGTACTAAAATAATAGAGCACACCAGAGTCAAAATTGTTTTGAACCAAAACTGTCCATTTAATGAACAATTGACAAGACAACGCACACCTTATAACATTATAGTAGAAGGACACACTTACTAAGGTGTTTAATGCGATTTATGGATTCATTCTACGGAGGGTGGGCGTAACATAATTGAGAAGCACTCCCTTAGACCAAGTAAGGGTCTAATTTCTTCAGTAACCTTGTTTTATTTTTCCATCCATCCATTCACTATCTGCAGCGCTTATCCTCAGTAGGGTCGCGAGGTTGCTGGAGCCCATCCCAGTTACTTCGGGCAGTGGGCAGGGGACACCCTGAACTGGTTGCCAATCGCAGGGCACACAGAGACAGACAACTCACTCGCTCATTCACACCTAGGGACAATTTGGAACGGCCAATTAACCTCCCATGCATGTTTTGGAATGTAGGAGTGCTCAGAGGAAACCCACACAAACACAGGGAGAACATGAAAGCTCCACATAGGAAGGTTTGATCTCGCGGCCTCAGAACTGTGCTGCACACGCGCTAACCACTGCGTTTTATTTATATTTTATATATAGTTCATTGACGGTCGTGTATTCTAATTTTGATTGATTTAGTCCCAAAATTGACATTTTCATGCACTGTTTTAGGTTTAAGAAACAACTTAAATATGTTTTTGTTTCAGAAACAAAATAAACCATCTTGCATATAAACAACAAGAAGCTTCATCAAAGAAAACACAGTGTCTGTGTTCTCCAATTGGGAGAATCCTAAATCCATGGGTATCACTGGTTTCTCAAACTTCAGAAGTCAAAGAAAAAAAATTATTTCCTTTGGACACTTTGATGGGAAGCTTTTTGTTGTGGTCAAAACTTGTGTAGTTCGGGTTTGGCCTCTATCGTGACCGTCACCAGGTGGAGTCAAAGGGAAGAAACGAGACATTTGGTTTCCTATGCTAAGAATTGTTTTTCATAGTCTCAGCTCCTGTCAATCATTTAAGATTACTGAACAAACAGGGGACCCAAATGCGTGCCGTTCACACAACACTTTATTAAGGAATCGGGGTGATCCGGGAGAGAGGGGTAAACAGTGATCTGGTGCCTGCTGGGTAGATGGAACAAGAAACCCTCGTGGCCGGCAAGGCAGACAGCCGGGGCCAGAAAGCAGAGCGTGATCGTGGATCTGAGCAAGTCGGGGAACCGGAGACGATCAGGAAGCCAGGGGCAGGGGATCGATTGCAGGAATCAGGGGAAGGAATCAGGCAGAAAGACGAGGGGGGCAGGTAGGTCGCAGGATGTAGGAATAGGTGGGAATCAAAACAGGAGCCAGAGTCAAAAGTGCTTGCCTTGCATGTGCTGAGGTTCGCTGACGGACTGACAAAGAGTGACCAGAAAGGAAGCACTTAAATAGGGAGAGGAATTATTAAGAAAAGAGTGGCAGATGGGGCTGGAGGAGTGAGCGCAGGTGGGGGCAATCAGCGGGCAACTGACAGGATCGTGACAATTACGTGTTTGTTCGGCCTGCAGCGAGCAATGATGAAAACTGTTCCGTCTGTTCTTGCAATGATGTCTATGATATATTTCCCTGTTGAAACAGGGAAAAAAACAAACAATTGTTCCCCAACTAAAATAATTTATTACGTTTGATAATTAAGTTGTATGTTAAAATATTTACTACATTTTTTTTCCTATCAAATGATAATATCATATTTAAATGTCGAATTATCATCTAATTTATGTATCATTATATTATTTATTCAACCCGTTTTGTAACGTTGTTACACCTCACTCGACCCAGATACCAGATGTGGATTAAAAGAGAAAAAAAAAAACAACACGTGCCATTCTCTGCCTTGACTTATCACCTTGAGTTTTCAATTATCTGGGGACACTAATGCTTAAGCCATTAAGAGACCACATGTTTTTTTCTCTTTAAAAATAGATTAAAAACAGTGAAAACATATGCCCCCCCAAACTTAATTAATTGGTGCCCATAATTTGTTATTGCTTCGCTGCAAGGATATTCCTTATTTTGGCAAGACAGTAGTTTCTTATCGTCCTGTTATGTGCAGTTGTATCTGTCACGTCATGCTATAGCCATGCGAGGATTTCCATTTAGCATCTGGAAGTCTTGACTCCATCCCAGCATTTGGACCAATTATGATTAATTCAACATTACCTTAGATTGTTTCACAGTTTTAAAGATGTAGCACAAGTTAACGGCTAGCATATAAAGCTTTCCTTAAATAATGATTGTGTTACAAATACAAATAAATATAATTTTTTGCATTTATGCAGATTTACTCTCAAATCTGCCTGTAATTTCGTTTTGTTAGCCAATTTTCTTTGCTTCCGCGGTTATTTAAATGTGTTTATATCAAATATCTGTCAAAGAACAAATGCGGTGGTATTTTAATTGACTCATTCATATTTGTCTTTGCATGCCTCTACTTATTTGTGTGTTATCTTACTTGAGTTCCTAGCCATACAATAAGCAAACATCTGAACTGAAAAACATCAAGTGATTGGTCAGTTCTATTTGAAAGCTGCACACCCTAGTTTGCTGTTATTGGGACCTCGTATGACACGACTGTATCATTTGCATGATTAGTAAATGAAGCGTTTCACAGCGAGGGAAGGCCCCCTGCTGCCCCACAATGCTTTCTGGCTTTGTTCTTTTCCCTTTGTTGTTGTTTTTGTGTCATCTAGGGAAACTAGGAAATGCAGCTAGCGTGCCACTAGAAGATACTCGCCTACTTTGACAAAAAATGCATTTGAGTGGAGTCGCTGACTCCGGGCTTCAAGAGCACAACGCTCGCGGCTTGCTGGTGATGAACTCTGACCTTTCCTTAGTAATCAAACCTCTGAGGAGGGTGCGTGTGTTTGTGTACGTCTCAACAGTCTGGCCATGGTAAGACCAAAAAAAAGAAAAGAAAAAAAAAATAACTCCCTGTGTCTGCCAAAAACTGTTAGCTAACTAAACAAGCGTCGTCGCTCCCCCTCTTCTGTCTCCTCATCGCCACTTCCCACATATGTAGCCAGTTATATCGTCTTTTGTCATTAGGGGATAAATCTGGGGGGGGGCAAGATCATATTTTAACGTTGTACGTGCTGTGAAGCCAGACAACAGACCCGTGCATTCTCAAGCGTTGGTGTGGTTTACACTATTAAAAAAAAAGAAGGAAAAGTGATGACTTTTCCAGAATTAGGTTTAACGTCCATTTGTTGAGGTAACAGGAAGCCGCAGAGCTAAAGGGGATTTGATTCACGCAAGCTAAACACAACCGTCTGGGCTGAGACTGTGGTCTTCCAGATGAGAAATGAAATATGTTGACTTGAGGCCGTCGTCCTTCAGTCCATTCCTATGTTTCAGTGGTCCTCAACCTTTTCTCGTGGACCAGCCCAACAATATCATTAACGATAATAACTTTAACAATAATAATGACAATGATAACAAGAAGCATTAATACACTCTGTAACTACCGGAACACTGGGGTTGTAGATAACCTAGGAAAAGACATTAGGTGTCATCTCATTTTCATACTATTTTTAGTCATGGTGCCATCCTGAAAGTTATACATAAACACAAACAAGCACAATGATGGAAAAAACTATTTGTTGTATCTGATAATGAATGGGACTCTAAAGGTCATTAAATATATACATTATAAATTGTAATTTGGTATTGTGTTCACACTTGTATATTTTAATCATGGCCCATACATTCAACAATGTGGTACCGTGAGTAAAAATAGTGTGATGATGAGCTCTTATCTAAAGCCTTTTCCCATGCCACGAATATCCCTAGTGGTCTCGATGTTAAAAAATGAGTTTTCACACTGCAATCAAGGTTTCATTCGCATTGCATCCAATGTTGTGTAAATGTGGTTGGCAATATCTTTCGATAATTGCTCAAAATAGGGTAATATACCAATGTAGATCCTTCTTTATAACCCGCACCCAAACCTTGAGGTTTTTTTTACGCAAAAAAACAACAAAAAACACAAATTAAAATTACAAAGATAGGCAACTATTTCCTTTTTGTCGCCCGGGTCCCAAACGACCCACAGCGCAGTAACAGTCCACAGACCACTGTCATATTTGACGATTACCCAAGCAGCAACAATAAATTGTGCCTGAAAGTCCACAACTGAAAGCGTGAAAAGAGATTAGCATGTCCGATTAGCAAGATGATGCCCCTTTAATCGCGGTCACGATAGAGGGTGAAAGAAAAACAAATTGACAACTGTAACGTTTCTCCTTGTTGTGTTCCACACTTTTTTGATGTGGTGAGTTGCATAGTGGAACCTCACATTTTGATGGTCTGAAAAGTCTCAAAATTTGGAAACTGAACACACAAAACACAAAACACATTACACAAAGTAGCGTGAGCGCTTTGATGCTGAACCATCATGATATGTGATGTCTGGAGAGCTTCTAGCGTATTACCGCCAATCTCCAGCTGAGTGAACAGCTAAAGGATCAAATTCACAAATGCCATTTGAGTCCTCTTTGAAATGTATTCACTGGCAAAGAAATAATGAAATGGAAACTCGAGTCATAACTTCAAAAAACAACAAAAAGTACAGGGTTTGTCCGGGTGCTTGAAGTCGTTGCAGTTTTCTTTTGCAGGATTAAAAAGCAAGTATTACATATTAATTATGGACCTTTATTATGATCCATGCAAAACAATAAGGTAGTGTCGTAAATTGTAATGGGAATAACTTCCTGCAACTAAAAATGCAAGCTATAAATTACTGTAATTTTACCCAACACTTATATGGGGAGAGATTTGTTTAAAAAGCAAATATATTTTTGATATACTCTAAAACTCATCCATCCATCCATCCATCCATTATCTGCACTGCTTATCCTCAGTAGGGTCACGGGGGTGCTGGAGCCCATCCCAGCTATCTTCGGGCAGTGGGCAGGGGACACCCTAAACTGGTTGCTAGCCAGTCGCAGGGCACACAGGGACAGACAACTTGCTTTCTTATTCACACCTAGGGACAATTTGGACCGGGCAATTAACCTGACATGCATGTTTTTGGAATGTGGGAGGAAACCAAAGTTCCTGGAGGAAACCCACATAAGCACGGGAAGAACATGCAAACTCCACACAGGAGGTTCAATCTCATGACCTCAGAACTGTGCTGCACACGCGCCAACCACTGCGCCGCCATGCTGCCCCTAAAAATCATATTTTTTGGTAATTGTGAGATTAAACATTGCATGTGAACATTGCAGTTGAACTTGTGGCTCTGCAAAATACATGTTTCCCACTGTATTTTTTTCTCTAAATGGTCCTGAAGAAATTGTAATATTGGCTTTTGGAGTCCTTAAAAAGTGTTTAAATTTGGCCATTAAAAAGTGTATGAAACCTGAAAGTTTATTCATGAGCTTCTTAAGAAAAGTAGCCAAATCAAAAAAGGAATTTGACCAAGACTCCGCAATGGATCATTTATTTTACCTTTAAGGTCCTGTCCTGGTTTATTAGTTCAAGACATGAGTCCAAAATTTGGTTGATTAGAAGGAAGCAGTTAGTCCCTCAATCCCTCAGGTGTTACGGTATGAGTCAGTCAGACTAGACGGCAGGAAAGATCACGTTGGTTCCACCCAGACTATCAGATCACCAGTTCAACGTTTTGTCACAACCTGTTTTTATCTGAATGGCATTCAGTCAAATTTGGTGTTTTCCTGCAATGCGTGTACACAGTGAATCAGTAACACAATTTCTTTAAATTAGTTTCCCTTCAGTTATATGTGATTCAAGACGCAAAGGCTGTTGTTGCGTAAATATATATATAATATATATATATATATATATATATATATATATATATATATATATATATATATATATATATATATATATATATATATATATATATATATATATACGCACCGTATTTTCCGCACTATAAGGCGCACCTATAAGCCTTTATTTTTTTTCAAAAGCTGACCATGCGCCTTATAATACAGTGCACCTTATATATGGATCAATATTAAGCCGCCGACTAGATTTTCTCCCGAACGCGAAGTAGTCCGCGGTGTATGCTGGGATTTATATACCAGCGTTTCATTGGCTTACCAATGTGTCAATCATCAGTTGAATCGATCACTATTGGCTAAAGTTATTCGGAGGTAAAGCGGGCGGATCCTTTTTATCATTTACAGGCTTGCATAGGCTAAAGGGGTAAAACAAAGCCTGCAATTGGCCGAAAAAGATGAATGTGAATAGCATGTTAGGTCGAACTACGGCATAGAGGAAACAGTATTTTACTATTCTGTACTGTATTAGTAAATATTTTACTCTCCTGGATTTACTACACTCACGGATATAAGAGGACCATGGTTGCACATTATTATTGAACACAACGACTTCGGTGAGCTACTCCGGCTATATATTTTCCCAGTATCTTGTTTCAGACTGAACTCGATGTTTCTGTGATAAGCGGTGCCGATAATGGATGGAATGGAGTGTCTATTTTTAAATTAAACTCAATTCCAAGTGTTTATTGTCATATGCACAGTAAAGTTGCGAGCGAAAAAGAAAATATAAACTAAGGAATGGTTGGCATTTCTTGAATCCCAAGACTTTAACCTTCCGAATGATACTTGGAATTTTGAGTGACATTGTACAGACACTGTTTCCGTACATGTCTGAGACACGTATTTGCTTCTTTGCAAGCTTTCGGAATGTTAAGGGGGTAATAAGTTTGACTGAACTATCTGACTGTTTTGTCGACGTTCCCATTGTAGCGCCTTATAATTCTGTGCGCCTTATTTATGTCAAATATAGGACCAAAAACTATTTTTTCGGGGTCCGCCCTATAACCCGGTGCGCCTTATAGCGCGGAAAATACGGTATATATATATATATATATATATATATATGTATATATATATACATATAGGCAGCACGGCGGCGCAGTGGTTAGCGCTTGTGCGGCACAGTTCATGTCATGGGAACCTCCTGCGTGTTCTCCCCGTACTTGCGTGGGTTTTCCTCCGGGCACTCCGGTTTCCTCCCACATTCCAAAAACATACATTTCAGGTGAATTGGCCGGTCCAAATTGTCCCTAGGTGTGAATGAGCGAGTGAGTTGTCTGTCCCCGTGTGCCCTGCGATTGGCTGGCAACCAGTTCAGGGTGTCCCCTGCCCACTGCCCGGAGATGGCTGGGATGGGCTCCAGCCCCCCCGCGACCCTAATGAGGATAAGCGGTACGGCTAATGAGATGAGATATATACATATATATATATATATATATATATATATATATATATATATATAGATAGATAGATAGATAGATATATATATATATATATATATATATATATATATATATATATATATATATATATATATATATATATATATATATATATATATATATATACATATTTATACATATATATACATATATATACATATATAGATATATAGATATAGATATATATAGATATATACTATATCGGGAGAACATACAAACATACAAATTCCACACGGGGAGGCCACAGTAGCTGGAATTGAACTCTGGACCTCTGCACTCTGGGCCTGCACGCCATCCGACCGCTCCACCTGATCAATATTCATTCAATATTCAGAACATACCAGCAATGTACCACACTGTTTGAGGGGCAATGCAAGGCAAAGTGGTAACAATGCTAATCTAACCGCAAATGGCAGCATTTTGTTGTGTTCACAATTAAATTATTCCCAATGCAGGTAGAAGTATATAAACAATAATTCTAAAAATTGCTAGCTCTGATTCAATCACAAATGAGTCAAGTCAGCTTGCAAGAGCCTGATTGTTTCATGATGACATGAAGAAACAAGAAGTCAATGTAACGCCAAACGAACAAACGGTTGGGGCGTTGTCATTTGAAATTTTTACAGTTTGGCCCTGGAGGATAAATGTAAAAAGACACCTTCACTGCACGCGTGCTGTTTTCACAACTTTGATGTGTAATATTTCGGTACCTTGGGAAAAGATAGCGTTTGAGGATCCTATCAAATGATACTGTACATCCTCCTATGGTGCGTCTTAAACATCCACTGTCTCACACAGGGGCACAAGTTAGTGACCAGCACTAATGCCCTAATGGCACTGTCCTACATATTTTCCCTCCAAGTGTCTATTGGCCACTTTTCCCTCAGCCGCCCTGGGCCAGAGGCGTACTGTAGGAAAAGGGCAACATAATGGAAGGATAATTTGCCAGTCTAAGAATACTCTATTCTATTTTGGTGCATGATTTCATTGCATTCACTTGCGTAACAAGCGATGGCTGGGATTTTGAAATTTAAAATATTCCGTTGATTTAATTCAAAGGAAATTCAAGGGATTGCCATCAGCACCAAGCCCCTGCACACCTGAAGTTATTAGCTATGCCATTTTCAGCTCTCCTACAATTTGCCTAGGCCACATGTTTTTTGATCATTTGGCCATTCAAAACAGCGATTACAGGGGGGGCACATATTTACTATTGAGAGAGGGCAAATTAGAGCTGCTTAAAATGTGAGCCATATACAGTATTTATAGGCCACAGCGCCAGGGAAACCATACTGTGGAGACACAGACGTTCGCAGACATCTTTTGTGTTGATATCATTGGTGGTTGCCGCACTATCGGACCATATGACATTCGCTTTTCATCGTTCCTCGCAGACCTGACTATGACTTTGATGATACAGATGAGAACAGGAGCTTTTCTGACGGATAACTTCCATTGCTGTTTAATTTGAATGTTTAAGTTGAGGACTTGATTTGTGGGTGACAACGTTGGCACCAGTCCATTCCTAAATTTTGTGGGTCCAGTTCTTTTTGGTCTATTTCTCCTCCAGAACCTATATACTGTACCCTGGATAATTATCATGGCCATTCCTGATGATTTTGTGATGTGACCATACCATTGAAGTTTTTTTCTGAGCACAGTTGACAACAGTTCATTGCGCGGTCAAATGTGGCCCTGACATTGTTGTGCACCGTTTCGTTTGTGACATGGGCTTTGTAGCTGATGCTTAAACGTTACGATAGCATGTTTGGTAACTATTGAATAATTCAAGGAGTAAATAAAGGACACTGGAAGGTAAAAGGCAAATGTTCAGTGATTCACTGAATCACTGTCTGAGATATATAATATTTTGCGATGGGCACAGTCTAATCCTGAGCAAATTATTTTCCATTATTTGATTTTAGTTCTGTATTGTGCCTAACATCGAGATTCTGCTATCTCTCATCAGGCAACGGATATCGCAGGTTGCCGTTTTACAAGAAAGTTGAAACGATTCATGTGGGCTGCCGGCTCCCGTTGCAACCTGACAGTACAGAAGCGAGCTGCACTGAGGTGGCGAGGCGCCTTTGTGCAAGCTCTCATTCATCCATTTGCCCCTAAATCCTTCATTGCTCCCGCCTGCATGCAGAAGAGTGAAACAGACGCTTTGTGGTTTGATGGAGGTGGCTATTGACCCACCGAGGCGATGAGGATGGAATACTAATAGACTTAATGGAATTAATGTGGCTGTCACCCTTACTTGGTAGGCGGAGTTCTAAGCTCCTTCCCAACTGCTGTTTTCTTTTATGAACATGTTATTCTTCTTACCTTTATACTGTGACACAATTCATGTGGAGAGGTGTCCCGCTGCTCGTATCTTTATAAACTGACCCAATCAGCTTTGACGACGGCACTTGGCTGCAAATGTTTTCATTCATTCACCTATTGATTTTTAAAGTGACTTTGATGCATTTGTCTATTTTCTTCCTGCCGTCCTTGCACAAATGCCAGGTTAGTGCTGCACCTGTGTTTGTGAGTCCTTAGCTAAGGCAGACTGAGAATGTGCTTGAGAATTTGTTTTTGACATCCTATACTGGACAGTGTCTCCTTCAATTAATATTATTGAGAAATTTCAGATTTAATGGACAGTAGAGTAAAAGGTGAGAGAGGAGGAAGGAACTAATGCTGGGCCAGTCAAGGCAGTCTCTGTAGCAATGAATGAGTCCCACTTTCCATTTTGGTAAATTAAAAAATAACATTAATAATAGTAAATTAAACTCTAGCCATACATAGTTTAAAGATAGCCAATCGACTGGGGGGAAGAATGAACTGGATGTCACAAAAAATACGTGTTTACAAATGAAAACAGTAGATTAACGCTCTAGTTTTAACATGGATTCCTCAGCCAAATCCTGGCTCAGTCTACCAAAAAGGTGTGAGCAGAGGTACGCACTGCAGTAATCCATTGCTACTTTACGCTTTAGTTATCGTTGTTTCACTGCTTTGCGGATTTTCAATTGAATTGTCTTTGTGTTCATTGATATCAGGGTACCGTATATTGCGTTCTGAGCAGACATAACACAGTAAATGCTGTCACAGGGGCAGGTCAGAGAGGATTTTTGTGTTGAGTAGGCGTGACTGTCTGCATGTGCGACTTAGTAGCTCGTGTATGCTGTCAAACACCTGGGGTTGGTGAGCGCACAATTTAATGAGTCCTCTCAATTTGTTGTACTTTTGTATAGTGACAATAAAGATCCTTCATTATTTCTGTGTTCTGTGGTTAAGTAGTAGCTTTAGAGTTGTTATTTTCTTACAGTCGTATACTTCCAGTCGGTAATGACGTCATCTCGAGGTAAGTTTGTCCTTTTGGGAGCTTCGTGGATATTCACTTTTCCCGGGGGATTTTGGTCTCTGTGAACCGCGATAACCAAGGGATTACGGTACTCCTGAGAAAATGTCTTGTTGGTATAAGCTTGGTAGTGAACCAGTTTGGACGACATTGTCCATCTCCTTCCTCCTTCTTTGCAAAATAAAAGCTAAGCAACCGCAACATGTACTGTGTACAAATACAACCCTGCCCCCGAGTGAAAGCCTGCTTTGAACCGCTCGCTTCACTTATGACCTGACGCTAATACAACCGTAGTGTTTTTTGCAAAAAATTTCTGATTTTATGATAATTTTTGGTAAAGACGATTTTGGTGCTGAAATGTCAGTGCATCCCTAGTTTTCTCTACTGCAGCCAGAGAAAAGCTGGCATTAGATACAGGTACCAGATAGCATAGCGATTTGATAACGCTTTAGTGGAGATTCATTAAATGGCCAACTCTTCGTTAAGCTCACTCACCCTTTTACAGATGTGAGATCATTACCGCATATAAATGACTCATACGAGTAGCTGATGTTTTTGTTCAATTGTGAGAGTTTGTTGGTAATGTGTTAGTATAATTCTGTGAAGGAATGTGAACGCCCTTAACTGTTAACTGTTTTCGTTAACAAAGGATCACACTTGTTGTTGGGAATTTTTACGACGATTGTCTTTCTATTTGTCGAAAGCAATTGAAGTCCGACTCTCCAATGATACCTATTTTCAGTTGATTCCCTGCAGATCATATTATCACTAGTTACCATGACAACCTCAGTACGGGTTGGACTGCTTCTCTGAAAGCGTGTTGAATGGGGTCAGACAATACAGCCTCCCCCAATTGTGGCCCGCTAAGGTCTGATTGGATAACCCCGGGCCCCCCGCAGTTCATCCCTCTTTCTTGTCCCCTCTAACTGAGCTTTTGCTGCTTAACAAGGTGAGAGGTTCTCAGAATGTTGTTTTTTCTTTTTCCCGTCTCTTTGGGCTTTTCAAAGGGTGGCCCAATTCGTAGGGCGGGAGGCAGAAGGTCGTGGAGCCTTGTTGGTGTGGTTTGCAATAGACTACTGATTGTGTTCGCATTTATTTTTTTAATCATGCATTTTATGTTGTACGGGTGATTTGAATCAGTGTTAAGGGAAACATGACGTTTTCAGCCAGATGTGGCTTTTTTTCCTTTCCTTTTACGGAGAAACGTTCACCTGGAAGAGAGAAGGACCTTCTCCAATTTGTTCACACAACATCAAAAGCATACATTCAAATGTGTTTAAAGCATGAAAATTCAAGAGGAATTGAGCAGTTTTATAAAATCCCTTGTTTGATCGATGGGTTGGCAAAAGAGGTGCGTTGCATTCCTAATAAAAGGACTCATATGAAAATAAATCAGATTTATTTGTTTATAACATTCACCTGTGTATAGAGTGCAGCTCTAATTTTTGATTAAAAATCCCTATGCGATTTTTCTTTCACTTTTTTTCAGGTAAAACTAAGTATTGTAAGTGACAAGCTTTGTTGACTATGATTAGAATAATTTATTAACAAAGTAAAGTATGAACATAATACCAACATAACATTTACAATGAATTTATTTAATGTATTTCATGCTTGATGGACCAAAGCGTTGTATCCGTCATTGTGATTTTTTTGCGTTTATTTATATTTGTTTTCTCCATTCTCTGAAATCCGTCTGTGGTACTCTGAATAAAAATACCGTGATAATGAGATAAAGTCAAAAGCATTTTTGTATGTCATCCATATACTTGTTTTTCTCTCTCACTGCCGTGACCCTGGTTCCATTCCTGTTACATTCAGTATTATGTGTTTGTGGGCAGGAATATTTTTCTACTGACTAATCATTGCACACTTATGGTAATATACTACCGTGAAAAATGTGTGCTATACACAAATAAATGCAGCAAATACAATATATATATATATATATATATATATATATATATATATATATATATATATATATATATATATATATATATATATATATATATATATATATATAGACACAGTGCATCCGGAAAGTAGTCACAGTGCTTCACTTTTTCCACATTTTGTTATGTTACAGCCTCATTCCAAATTGTATTAATTTAATCTCTTATCTCAAAATTCTACACAAAATACTCCATTATGACAATGTGAAAACGTTTTTTTTTACTTTTTTGAATTTATTAAAAATAGAAAACAAGAAATCACATTTACATCAGTATTCACAGCCTTTGCCATGAAGCTCAAAATTGAGCTCAGGTGCATCTTTTTTCCACTGATCATCCTTGAGATCTTTCTACAGCTTAATTGGAGTCCACCTGCAGTAAATTCAGTTGTTTGGACATGATTTGGAAAGGCACACACCTGTCTATATAAGGTCCCACAGTTGAGTGTGCATGTCAGAGCACAAACACCAAGCATGAAGTCAAAAGAACTGTCTGTAGACCTGCGAAACAGGATTGTCTTGAGGCACAAATCCGGGGAAGGATACAGAAAAAATTCTTCTGCTGCTTTGAAGGTCCCAATGAGCACAGTGGCCTCCATTATTCGTAAATGGAAGACATTTGGAACCACCAGGACTCTTCCTAGAGCTAGCCGGCCTTCTAAACTGAGCGATCGGGGAAGAAAGGCCTTAGTCAGGGAGGTGACCAAGAACCCTCTGTCAGAGCTCCAGCCTTCCTGTGTGGAGAGAGGAGAGCCTTCCAGAAGGACAACCATCTCTGCAGCAATCCACCAATCAGGCCTGTATGGTAGAGTGGCCAGACGAAAGCCACTCCTTAGTAAAAGGAACATGGAAACCCGTCTGGAATTTGCCAAAAAGCACCTAAATGACTCTCAGACCAAGAGAAACAAAATTATCTGGTCTGATGAGACAAAGATTGAACTCTTTGATGTGAATGCCAGGCGCCATGTTTGGAGGAAACCAGGCACCGCTCATCACCAGGCCAATACCATACCTACAGTGAAGCATGGTGGTGGCAGCATCATGCTGTGGGGATGTTTTCAGCAGCAGGAACTGGCAGACTAGTCAGGATAGAAGGAAAAATTAATGCAGCAATATATAGAGATATCCTGGATGAAAACCTGCTCCAGAGCGCTCTTGACCTTAGGCTGGGGCGAAGGTTCATTTTTCATCAGGACAACGACCCAAAGCACACAGCCAAGATCTCAAAAGATTGGCTTTAGAACCACTCCGTGATTGTTCTGAAGTGGCCCAGCCAGAGTCCAGACTTGAATCCGATCGAACATCTCTGGAGAGATCTGAAAATGGCTGTGCACAAACGTCTCTATTTACGAATAATGGAGGCCACTGTACTCATTGGGACCTTCAAAGCAGCAGAAATCTTTCTGTATCCTTCCCCAGATTTGTGCCTCAAGACAATCCTGTCTCGCAGGTCTTCAGACAGTTCTTTTGACTTCATGCTTGACGTTTGTGCTCTGACATGCACACCCAACTGAGGGACCTTTATATAGACAGGTGTATGCCTTTCCAAATCATGTCCAATCAACTGAATTTACTGCAGGTGGACTCCAGTTAAGCTGTATAAATATCTCAAGGATGATCAGAGGAAAAAAGATGCACCTGAGCTCAATTTTGAGCTTCATGGCAAAGGCTGTGAATACTTATGTAAATGTGATTTCTTAGTTTTTTATTTTTAATAAATTAAAAACAAGTAAAAAAAAATCATATTGTCATAATGGAGTATTTTGTGTAGAATTTTGAGATAAGAGATTAAATCAATACAATTTGGAATGAGGCTGTAACATAACAAAATGTTGAAAAAGTGAAGCGCTGTGAATACTTTCCGGATGCACTGTATATATATATATATATATATATATATATATATATATATATATATATATATATATATATATATATATATATGCTACGACACACAAGAATGAATACTAACTCCTGTGACCAAACTGCGCCATTTTTCTTCTAATTTTTTTGCCCAGCCGTTCACACAATTTTTTTTCTTTTTTTTGGTTACCCGTAACAGCAAGATTGCGGACAATCATGTCAGCTCCCTTTAGCTGAGCCCCATGTTATGTAAAAAAAAATGCACCTACACATATTTCTTTTGAAAATGCACATATATATATGATAGGTCACATATTTTCGTTTTTGTTTTTTATGAATGAATTTTCTTTACCAATAGGAGGCGCTAAATAATATACATTGTTTCTTTCTTTCCCCATGTACATTTCTCACAGTCATAATTTTCCCATGCATGTCCTTTAATCTCCCTAAAGAAAAATGTAGAGACACAGATGGTTCAAGGAGTTGTCCTTTGCAAAAAATGGCCTACATTGATGTAGCCTTGATGAAGACATCATTGGCAGTTGAAGCCTTTAAGCAAGCTCATGTTAATCTAGCTTTTGCTCATCATCTTTGGGAAATGTTTCTTAACCGGGACATCAACCACTGAATAAAAGACACTGACTTAAATGAAGATCATACAGGTATAATTACAATCAGCCTGTGCTTCATAGGCCTATGTCAAGCTGTTTCCTCATAGTGTAACGGGTTTTATACAGACTACTACACGTGAGTTTGTAGGTGTCTGGTAAACAATGAAGAAAAATTATAGGATGGTACTGATCATAACATAATGCATTGTTTTTAAAGCATTGCCATCCTTATTTCAATGATAATGCTTACTTTATTTGTCCCAAATGAGGAAAGGACTGTTTTGAAATAATGCTGCCTCACCAAAATCACGTTAGGACTGGGATGACAAATTGTTCGCAAAACCGTTGTCCTGGACTAGATATTAGAACAATAGTGTGATATACATTATACCTACTATGCATAGCTTTGCTTCCCCACACAGACTTTTTAATACTAAAAAAGAACTCCATCTATCTTTTTTCTTCCCCATGGACCGTCATGTTGGCTCTCGCCCATTATGAGCACATGGCTCTCTGGTAGGTGTTTGGAACTAAATTTAGAGCTCACATGGTGCCTCATTTTTGTGCTGCCGCAATGTAATGTCTGTGTTTGGGCTGACTTGTGTTGGCCCTGATCCCGTTCAAACACGGCCACTGTGGTTTCTACTTTTGACTCAAGGGCATGTGGGTGGGAGAAATGGCGTATTTAATCATATTTTAGGTTGTAAGTTATGAGACTGACGGTAACATTACAGCACTCAAATGGAATTGAACGGCTTGTGGACTCTGTGCCGATGGCGGCCTGACAAGCCTTGGTGAGATTACGCTCCAAAGGACATTGTCAAGATGATTTTCCAATGTACAATGCATCCGGAAAGTATTCACAGCGCTTCACTTTTTCCACCTTTTGTTATGTTACAGCCTCATTCCAAATTTGATTAATTTAATCTCTTATGTCAAAATTCTACACAAAATACTTCATTAGGACAATGTGAAAAAGTTTTTTTTTTACTTTTTTTGAATTTATTAAAAATAGAAAACTAAGAAATCACATTTACATAAGTATTCACAGCCTTTGCTTAATACTTTGTTGATCCACCTTTGGCAGCAAATACAGCCTCAAGTCTTTTTGAATATGATCCCACAAGTTTAGCACACCTATCTTTAGGCAGTTTTGCCCATTCTTCTTTGCAATAAGTCTCAAGCTCAATCAGGTTGGATGGGAGACGTTTGTGCACAGCCATTTTCAGATCTCTCCAGAGATGTTCGATCGGATTCAAGTCTGGACTCTGGCTGGGCCACTCCAGGACATTCACGGAGTGGTTCTAAAGCCAATCTTTTGAGATCTTGGCTGTGTGCTTTGGGTCGTTGTCCTGCTGAAAAATGAACCTTCGCCCCAGCCTAAGGTCAAGAGCGCTCTGGAGCAGGTTTTCATCTAGGATCTCTCTATATATTGCTGCATTCATTTTTCCTTCTATCCTGACTAGTCTGCCAGTTCCTGCTGCTGAAAAACATCCCCACAGCATGATGCTGCCACCACCATGCTTCACTGTAGGTATGGTATTGGCCTGGTGATGAGCGGTGCCTGGTTTCCTCCAAACATGGCGCCTGGCATTCACACCAAAGAGTTCAATCTTTGTCTCATCGGACCAGAGAATTTTGTTTCTCATGGTCTGAGAGTCATTCAGGTGCTTTTTGGCAAATTCCAGACGGGCTTCCATGTTCTTTTTACTAAGGAGTGGCTTTCGTCTGGCCACTCTACCATACAGGCCTGATTGGTGGATTGCTGCAGAGATGGTTGTCCTTCTGGAAGGCTCTCCTCTCTCCACACAGGAAGGCTGGAGCTCTGACAGAGGGTTCTTGGTCACCTCCCTGACTAAGGCCTTTCTTCCCCGATCGCTCAGTTTAGAAGGCCGGCTAGCTCTAGGAAGAGTCCTGGTGGTTCCAAATGTCTTCCATTTACGAATAATGGAGGCCACTGTGCTCATTGGGACCTTCAAAGCAGCAGAAGAATTTTTTCTGTATCCTTCCCCGGATTTGTGCCTCAAGACAATCCTGTTTCGCAGGTCTACAGACAGTTCTTTTGACTTCATGCTTGGTGTTTGTGCTCTGACATGCACACTCAACTGTGGGACCTTATATAGACAGGTGTGTGCCTTTCCAAATCATGTCCAATCAACTAAATTTACTGCAGGTGGAATCCAATTAAGCTGTAGAAAGATCTCAAGGATGATCAGTGGAACAAAGATGCACCTGAGCTCAATTTTGAGCTTCATGGCGAAGGCTGTGAATACTTATGTAAATGTGATTTCTTAGTTTTTTATTTCTAATAAATTTAAAAAAAGTAAAAAAACAAAACTTTTTCACATTGTAATAATGGAGTATTTTGTGTAGAATTTTGAGATAAGAGATTAAATTAATACAATTTGGAATTAGGCTGTAACATAACAAAATGTGGAAAAAGTGAAGCGCTGTGAATACTTTCCGGATGCACTGAATATACAGTAAATAGTTTTCTGATCAGTTGGAGATTGGAGCCAACAGTCTCCTGTAGTGTCATGTAGAATATTACTCTCAGCATATTGATATTTTGATATACAGGGCGTTTCAAATGTCTTGGGCATATTTTGACTTTGAATATCTCAGAAACATTTAGGATACAAACATTCAGAAAGATTGTGATATCAATTTGCACATGGAATGTTCAAAGATGTACAATGTGAGTACCGTTTTTTAACACAACACGCATTTGTGTCATGTCTGAGGAAGCTGTCTGCAGAGCATTCGTTTTGGAAAGAGTAACAGTCAATTGTGAGATGGGAAATTCGTCAATTGATAAATTGAGTGAAAAAGAGTCTGGTGAGTTATCTATTTTTTTCCAGCAGGATGGGTCACCACCATATTAAAAACATCAGGGTTAGACAGTTTCTGAACACTACACTGCCAAGCAGATGGATAGGATGGCCTGGGCAAATGATCATGATCTCATGCCCTGGCTACCTAGATCTATAGATCTAACACCATGCAATTTCTCCTGTGGGAATTTGTGAAAGGTTGGTCTATGTGCCCCTTATGTCCCTTATTTAAAGAGGCGAGGCTGAGCTAGACACAAGGTGTGACCAATGGTGCTCACATTGGACACATTTGAGCATCTCGTTTAAAATTTTAGATTACAAGGTATTTGAATTTACCAGATGTGATTTTATATCCTTATTGGGTTCTGATATATTCAATGGCAATATATGTCCAAGAATTTTGGAACACCTTGAATTTAAATCATGCTGGCTTTATTGGTTTATTTTCCGTGTACAGATTTAGCCTTTCTCAGGTACTTTTAGAGTGTGGGGGAAACCAAACCACGCCTAAAGATGGGGGTGGTTATTTAAATACCAAACAGTAAAGCTTGAGCTGAAGTTCTTAATCAGGAGCTCAACTGTAGCAGCAGTTCCACTTATTGGCACCTGACACGGCTCTCTTGTAGGTATCAAAGAGAAGCAGGTTGAGTCTTATGATTAGACTGATTCATTGTGATATTTTTTTTATTTTGTGTTTTTAAATCAATAAAATTACAGCTTTCACTAATCATCAACGTGCATTTTGTACATAATCCTTTTTACCAGAAACAAAATGATATAATTGCTTCAAAAACGTGATTTTTGATAAAATAACAAGTTTAGCACGTCCAATTGGATTCGTTTTTTTAATACAATAATCTTGATGACCAGTTGGAGATTTCCATTGCAGAAACCTTTTTTTAAAAAAAAAAACTTAAATGAAAAGAAAAGTTCCATCGAAAATGCGACACATACAAGAGAATTCATTGGATCAACTATTAAAAAAAACAAAAAAAAAACATTGTATTAATTCAGGAATGGCCTTTTTTGGGAAAAAAGGATTACGTTTCTCGTCATGGAATAATTTGTATTATTGTTGGAATTTTCAGTATAACCAGTAAAATACATTTTTGCGTGGTTTTAAACTTTGAAAGGTGCTTCTGATAGAAGCACTACTAACACCACAACTTCCTTAAAATATTTGTCTACGTCTCTAATAAATTCCCCGTCAACACGTCCACAGGTAGTCTTAATATGTTTTTGCGGTCTATAGGCAATTTTAGGTTTGTTCTGAAACCACTTGATAGTCTTTTTAATTACCAAAAACCGATACAAAACCCCTGGCTATAAACAGGCCTGTATCATCAAGAAATAACTGTTTCAAAGCCCTATACATATCATAAGGGCCATAATAAAATATCAGATATTAAAATAGCATGTTTAGCCATTTAAGCTGATTGTTCTGATATTGATGTCAATAAGTACAAAAGGTAGGATTTTAGTACATGGCCACAATCTTATCTGTAATCTGTCTGCCATTGAATAGCAAATATGTAAATTAGGCTAAAGACTGTGCCTTGTGTGTAAAGCTTAGAGGCAAATCAATAAGCTTTATGATGCCCGGCCAAAAATATGAAGTAATTACTTGGTATTGACCAAAGGTCATTTCGGTAGACGTAGCGCTGGCGGAATTGGTTAAGAAGAGAAATATGCTCTAGTGCTGATTCAGACCAAGACAAATTGCAACCCACCAATACATCAGATCGGGTTTGTTAGTGTTAATTAGCTTCTTTTTTTTTTTCCTTTTAATAATGTGTTCTGTTTGAGACTAGATTTTTAGAGGCCACTAACCTTGGTCCTCCATTTATAGCCACAAACAAAAGAAAAATAAATCAAAGGTGAACAAAATGTATGTAGTATGTCAACGTATATGTAAATAGTTTGATTAATGTATCTCCTTACTTACAGATATATAACTATCCACAAAATGAATTGGGGTTGGTACGGGTGTTTGAAATCCTTGAAAATGCTCAAATTAAAATTTTGTGTTTTAAATGATCGAAAAGTGCTTGAAATTTTGTTAGTATTTATCTTGAAAAGTGTTTGGATTGTTGTCATGTTTCACAAAAAAATATGTAGACACTGCTTTCTGGTTGCTTTGCTTTGTCATTGCATTTCTTCCCTTACGGATAACGGGAACTGGTATTAGTTTGTATGTCCTATGAAACGTTGTCACACCTAAGAGGACAGGTGCATGATACACCTAAACGGGGCACTATGAATTTGTATCATTGCAAGTATTACGTATCACTTCTGGAAATTTATTTTGAGCCATGCAAAAAAATGGGGTATGTTTCACAGTGGCAGTTTGATGAAATTCCTGTAACTGGAAATGTAAGCTATGTACAGCAGTCATTTTACTCAACACCCGAATGGGGAGAGATTTGTCTCAAAACTATTGACACATACAGTGGAACCTCGGTTCTCGACCATAATCCGTTCCATTTCTTTGTACGAAAACCGATTTGTACGATCACCGAAGTCGTTTTTTCCCATTAAAAGTAATGTAAAATTGTTTTAATGCGTTCCAACACCCTAAATGTTTACCACGAAAGTAAACATGAAGCTAACCCAGGCTAATCGTACGTTCGCGTAATCTTCCGTACGAAAGATTTGGCTAACATGAACGTGTAAAAATAAAAAAATCAGGTCGTTTACACGTCATTTAGCACCCAGGTCTCCACAACAAGTGGTGAGCAGTTAAAGGATAAAGAAAAGAGCTATGAGTAGGATTTCTTACCTTGGCGGTTGTCTGCAGAAGCCATGCTGTATTCCTGAAAGAAGGGAAACTCGCACACCTTCTTCATATTTTGCTATGATTTCTTTCTTAAATGCAATAGTTGTACACACTACTCCTCTTTTTTTACCCGTAGCAACTTTGCTGCTTGCACCAACCTTCTTCCGAGGCATAATTAGGAGTTAAAACACTCCCTTCACCGCTTTTGAAAAACGAAAGCAGAGAAGGAGTGCGCGTTGCCGTGACAACAGTTCTTCACGAGGGGTGGGGGCAATCTTCACTCGTACGGCGCTCAGCATCTCCCCTAGCGTACTGGCGTTCGAACTCCGATTTTTTGAACGAAAAGCGAAGCAAGAATTTCTCGAAATTTTTCGTCGAGAACCGATTTGTTCGAACTGAGAGGCGTTCGAAAACCGAGGTCTACAAATATATTTGGAATTTACTCAAGATCTAAAAATTATGTGCCTTGATAAATGCCTTCACAAGATTAAAAGTGACATGATATATTTGTGGACTGACAAAATAAAGAATTCACACTGTATTTATTTTTTATTTGTGGGATGGGGTGGAGTGGATCCCTTAAACACTAGGGTCATAGGGGCACTATTTTCTGTGGCAAGTACAGCCTGGTGGCGCCCATCTCTCTCCAGGCTAACACATTTTTCTACCTGCTCTCAAACTCGGGACCTTTTGTGTTAGGAGAAATCAAAACTAAAATAGATTTAAAACAGTGCTTTATTTTGGCCATGAAAATGTGTGAGACCCAGTAGAATATATACCGTAAATTCCGGTCTATAAGCCGCAACTTTTTTCCCAAATTTTCAACCCTGCGGCTTATTCAGAGATTCGGCCAATTTATGCAATTTTTTTAAGGGCCGCCAGCGGCGCTCGAGTATGAGAGGTAAAATTTAGACCGGTGGAATATATGCGCCGAGGAAGATCACAATTTATGAGCGTTAACAATACCCTCATCGTGCAAATTGCACAACATAAGGCTCATGACGGAGCTTCCATGTTAAAAGCAAACGGGCATATTGTTGGGGTGTATTGAAGTAAGGGAGCGTGGAACGACGTCATCATGACAAAGTTTCTTTTCGACATTGAGAAAGACAACTTAAATGTCATTACCAAGGAGAAAGAAGCGGGTGGTCTGCCGTGATTCTAACGATTACGGTATTTGTTCCTTAACAGACTAATTTGCAGGTATGCGAGCGTCTTGTTAGTAGCATGAGGCTACCTCCCAAAGGCACGGTTTAGGATGAAAGTTAAAATATTATTATTAAAGCTTTGAAAACTCGATGTACCGTCTTTCTTTGTAAATATGTGTAATATGTATTTACAACTGTATATTTTTGTAATATATTTATTTGTATTTATTTGAGACACTTATTCTGCACAAGCAAATTAAAAAAGAGGGGCGGAGAAAACACGGGCTGATGGGAATGTGGGGACCGGTAAAGGTGAGTTTTTGTAGACACGAAGGACAATAATGGATATATATTTTTCCAACCCTTACCTTTGGAAATATACACTTTTTTTCCTTGGATTACTATCAACAGGCACCCAGAATCTGCAGGTCTGCAACAAATTTTAAGTACCTATATCATTTTGCGTTCATTCTGGCGGTTGTGATTTTTGGACTGTGTGCTTCAATGAAGGACATATAGTTTCAATCGCGGGCCTTGAGATTTGGCTTGGATTAATTTCGTGTTTATTTAATGTGGGTGCATGCGGCTTATATACAGGTGCGGCTTGTGTATGGACAAAATCGGTTTTCCCCTTAAAATGTGATGGGTGTGGCTTATAATCAGGTGCGCTCTATAGTCCGGAATTTACGGTAAATACCACAGCAATAGTTTTTAGGTACAATATGGTAATTAATTACACATGACCTCTTCTAAGATTAAATTTACTCAAATTGAGAAAAAAACAGAATGAACAAAGGGAGTCAATGAAAATATTGTTTATTAAAAAAAAAAGTATAGCTGTTTTTTTATGCGCAGTTATTTCCTCTCTCCTGCGAGACTCTCATGTTTCTTGTATGAACCCATAAAAGCCTCTCATATGAGACGCAAGCTAACATATGACTTATGGGATCGTATCTTGTACTACAGAAATGCTGCTCTGGTGCAAGGCATTACGCACACTGGCACAAACACACCTACACACGCACGGAACACAATTTTACACAGCATTCCCCCGCTGACGCACAAATTCTTCAACCTGACAGCAGTGATGGATTAGATGCATTATCGAGACAGAGCGAGCCTTCACAGTGATAGAAAAGGAAAGACACACAAGGAGTGATTGTAGTCTGTACTTTAGTCCACTTGGAATCAAGAAATGCAACTGTGACATTTCAGGGTGATGATAACAATTGAGACAAAGTTCTTAATTGCAATTACCTATAATGATGCTAGATGAGTTTAATATTTGAATGTTCATGAGAAGGTGAGGCGGGAGTGAAATTTCACTGCACACTTACATTAAAAAAACATTTTAGATGCAGGCAACAGTAAGGATTTTAATTATGTCCATTAGCGACCCTGGTGAAAACAATTCCTGTGAAGGCCTGTCTTCTTTTGAAGGTCTAAGACCACTGCAATACAGTAGAGTACGGCATCCCCGCTTTATGATGTTTTCAAGTTACGAGGTGGAATATAATTTTTTTTTGCCCCTCGTTACGGCATTTTCCCCACCATACACCATGAAAATGATCTGCATTTATATAGCGCTTTTCAAGTCAATGAAGACTTCCCAAAGCGCTTTACAATGTGCTTCACATTTACCCATTCACACACACTCACACACCAATAGCAGCCATGCAGCCATGTAAGGCACCAACCTGCTTATTGGGGGCATTAGGGGTTCAATGTCTTACCCAAGGACACTTTGACATGTTACATGGAGGAGCCGGTATTCGAACCTGCGATCTCTTGATCCCAGACCTTCTGAGCTAATGCCGCCCAATAACAATGGCTTATTTTGCATACCCAAAGACACCCAAGCTACGCCTCAAAGATGCTTGTCTGCTTGATCGTCGCCATGTAAAATTCTTGCCTGCAATTGGTCCCCGTTACCGCCTCACGAAGATGCCATTATGCTATTTTATGAGCTCCTTCCTACGATGCTTTTGTCTGTCTTTGTTCAGGTCGATTTCTAGTAGGTAACATAAGGAGATTGATAGTTTGTGCAATACAGTCCTATATTTTGTGTACTGTATTTATGAGTTATAAGTCCCAAGACATGCAGTGATGCTAAAAGATGATGCAAAACTGGATAATTGAGGAAACAAAGCCTGTAACTATCAAGGAGTATGACGGAGGTACACACGTTATCCTTCCTAAGGAATATGGCCATAACCAAACAATGGTCAGGGCGATTATACGAAATAAATAGGCAGTTAAAGCAACATAGTCTTTTAAGACTCTTAGCAATCCTTGCAAGTAGACTTTTTAAAATGAGTTTTCATTTTAATCTGCAGGCTTCTCCCCCTCTGCATCCACCCACTCACTTTAGTGTACCAGCTTGTCAAGTCACACCAAAATTAAATACAACTATATTTCCTTTACATATATATTTACATGTATGTTTTTATAATGGTATTTGATCATAAATATAAATAATAATAATAATAATAATAATAATAATAATAATAATAATAATAATAATAATAATTTCCTTTGTATTGTCATTCTTTGTAACAATGTACATAGAACGAAATGTCGATACACCTGACCCGTTGTAGCGAGTCGATGCAGCCGCAGCCAGAGGGCGCCGCCATTATACCAATTAGGTATGTCTCGGCCGAGGCATACTAAGTAATTATCATATAAGTATTAACTACTAGATACTATTTTGTTACTAATGTTTGATATACTCTAAGAACGGTTGGGTTAAAATTAACATAAATTGTGTGCATTAGTTGTAGTTCACATGAATTTTGCAAAAACATTTTAATATAACACTCACCAAAATGTATCACTTTATACTAAACAGTCCAAATCATTTCTTTTAGAACGATCCAAACATTGTTGGCATGTTGTGTATGTCGATCCAGATAAATGGTTCATTAAGACCCAAATATTGGGTTGCTCCCATTTCTGAATCAAGTGCTTTTGGAGCTTGCATACAGTAATCCCTCGGTTAGGGGCCGGTCACACAGCCGTTTGCGGCTGAAACACGGCTAAAAGTTTGCGTTTTTTTTTTGCCCGTGGTTGCCCGCAATGGAAAATGCGCAAAATTGGCCAACCCGCTGTTCATCGGTGGTATGCCCGCAAAACAGACACCGGCGACTGTTCCTGTAACTGTAACCTTCATTTTGCTGATGATATTGCCGGATTGGGAGGAGACCAACAGGAACTCAGAAATATGGTCATTCTTTTGGACAAAGCATCAACCCAGTGTGGGATGTAAATCAGCACAGAAAAAAACATAAGTAATGACCAACAATTTCCAGGGTATCACCATAAATGAAATGAAATGAAATGATCTGCATTTATATAGCGCTTTTCAAGTCAATGACTTCCCAAAGCGCTTTACAGTGTGCTTCACATTTCCCAATAGCGGCCTTGTATTGCAGCCATGTAAGACACTAACCTGCTTATTGGGAGTATTAGGGGTTCAGTGTCTTACCCAAGGACACTTCGACATGTAACACGAACAAGCCGGGATTCGAACAGGGATCCCTTGATCCCAAGACGAGCACTTTACCTCCTGAGCTACCGCCGCCCCTAAACATCACCATTAACCACAGACAGACCTGTTTCCAAATTTAAATACGTTGGTGCTGTCATTTCAGAATAGGGGTCGGAATCAGAAATCATGGCCAGGATTGCTCGAACCACAGCCGCACTTGCCAGACTTAAACCCATCTGGCAGCACAAGAACAAAGCAGTGAATTCAAAGATCAGACTCATGCAAGCGCTTGTTACTTCCATCTTCTTCTACGCTTGCGAGACATCGACTCTCCCCGCAAAACTGGAGAAGAAAATCCAGGCCTTGAAAATGCGATGCTACAGGAAACTTCTATTGCGTCCTCATTGGTGCCCTTACGACCCTAGCGGTTAAGGAATCCGTGAACCGTGAACGAGCTTAGCTAGATACCATTGGTTTCTATCCTGTCATACAGTACAAATTCCCCTTGAGATCTCCATCTCAGAACATATTATTGTCTTATCTCTGCCTTTATTTTTCATCGAACGTTTTGTAAATACCCCTCAGGATGAATCCCAAATAAATGTTGAATAAAATGTGGCCCAAAGTACCTTGTGGTAGTTTAGGTGAAAGGTCAAATTAGTACCCATACAACACGCTGTCATCTGTCACAGTTTGGAGCTCCCAGCAGGGCCAAGTGACAAGTTGTCTACTAGCTCCCCTTACAGTTTGATGCAAACCTCCAGTGGCATTGTCACACAAACACACATTTAAAAGTTGAGGCTGTTCAACCATCAAGTCTCTGTTAGAAAAATACACCTCATTCGTAGTGCATGTACAACATGAATTCTAAATCTTGTTCCTATGCTGTCTGAGTAGTTTGTTCGGGTGCTTGGAATCCTTAAAAAGACTTGAATTATCATGTTGTCTTTTTAAGATTTGAGATTTGCTTAAAGTTTGGACCAAGTGATTGTAAATGTTTGAAATTGATTCCATGTTTCTCTGCAATCTGACTCATAAACCACACGTTAAAAGAGGTAAAATAAAGCAAGTCCGCCCAAAAATGACGCTGACAAGCTTGCTTCTGAGGCTTCGTTTGCCAGAAAATGTTATCTTACCTCACACTGTCAGTTAGTAAAAGAAAAAGAAAACGTACCACAACATAGACCAAACACATACGGCAGCAAACACTGGGACTGTCATTTTCATTGACATTTTCTATGCCGCCATTCAGTTAATGAAAAATGCTTGTTTAATATGTGCTAAGTCTGCTTAAAAATGACACCGACACGCCATCAAGCCATCACTATCATTACATTGCCTGCTAATCTGGTTCATTTGACTGCTTTTGATGCATACATCTTTTGTTTTTGTCGTCCGTATTGAACTCCATTTTTACCCAACACCTCTAGACCTCTATCCGTGTAAACAAATTTAACATAGTTAAGCAGCATGCATATTGTTGAGGCAAAATGGTGGAATTCATGTTGCTTCATACAAGCTCACTGACACAAAAAGGTGGTTCATCATACATAGTAATTTTGACTTTATTTTAGTGATCAAAAGTTAACAACAAAAAAACATCTCTTTTGTCTTTTTTTTTCTTTTAATAACACTGGAAAAATTGAAAATTAGCTTTGAAAGTCTTTTAAAGTGCTTGAATTTGGTGTATGAACCCTGTGTCTGAGTCAAGTCTGTAAACATTGGAGGTCATTTTGTACTTCTATATTTTTTAATCTACTTTATGCAATCATACATTGCTAAAAGGCTACCAGGATTTTGTCACAAGTTTAACCTTGTGACGGTTATGAAGCTAGCCATCACCCTCACTGTTTTTTCTTGAGCCTCAGCTCAAGTTCTACTCATAAATTGGTTAAAATTGCTTGGTTATTGTGATAAACCGAGAATACTTCGGACCTTCACTAGAAAGCTCTCAACTTGAAAAGTGAGACATTTTCCTCAGCTAAGCCTCTTCTTTGGGATACTTAAGGTGTCAGGTGTCAGTGCACACAGGGAAGAAGACAAAAAATATGACCTGTGTTATTTCACAGAGTATAATCCGGTGTGAGAGATAAGAGACATTTATTTTTACTTTGACGATGACTGAAGTAGATTAGTGGATGTGTAGGAGATACAATTGTTGCCAAATGTGTCAATAAGAAGTTTTCTTTCCAGATCTTAACATCCTATAGTATAGGATAATGGAGTGGTTCTAAATTGGTTGTAATTGTACCCTTATATTAAAGCACTTCAAGGGATACTTGAGGTTGTCGAATATAATATAAAAGGAGAACCATAATGAAATTGTTTAAATGTAAATATCACATGATATATTTGTTAAGACCCTTTGAGGATAAACATTTGCAATGTACATAAAATGAGTCTTATAAGGTTACATTTTCTAAACAGTTGGGTCAAAAAATAATCCACTTTAGGTCAAGAACAGACCCATCGACTGCCTGGGTTCATATGTGAAATAAATGGTAAAATTATTGGCCACATTAAAGGTCACTTTGTATACAGTGGAAAAATAAAAAGGGTCACTTTGTTTTAAACCCTAAATATTTGTTTGCAACAACCAACAATTTTCATTTAGGTTCGGGTCAGTTCTTTTAAAACAACCCACAAATATGTTTTGTTTTGTTTTCAACCACGCTAAAGCATGTCATTTTGCACAAAACAAACCAGGAATTTATATTAGATTGATCCGAGGAAACATTCACCAAATTTGAATTATCGTTTTACCGACATATTTCAAGAACGTTTTAACAACTTCTTTAAAAATATCATAATTTTTTTGTTAAATGTTGCAAATCAAAAATACTTTGCTTTGATGTCATCTCTGACTGTAACACACCTTATTTTCATGGTTTCACTACTTCACGGATTTTACTTTTGAATGGTGTTCTACATTCTGACTGGCTAAACAGTCTCCCCGCTGATTATTATTCTACGGTACAGTAGTAATTTGAAGAAAAACACTTACTTGATAACGATGGGTTGCATTGTTTGAGGTGTCCTTAAAGGAACAGTTTGTTATATTGAGTGCCTCCAGTGGAACGGAAAACTTTTTTTCCTGTAAAAAAATGCAAATAAAACATTGATTTGAATACAAGGCTACAATACATGAACTATCATACCAATGTTAATTTTTATTAAAAAAAATCGTAGGTCAATCGTAGGTTTTTACATAGTGAAATTCCTACCTAGAGGTCGCCGCCATTTTTGTTTGGCATCTCACTGCTATGCTGCGCTCTTTTTTTGTTTAATTCTATTGGTTAATGGAGCATAACAAGTCAAACAACATGCAAATAAAAAATCAGCATGCTTCAAGTAAAGTCCAAACGCCAACTCAAAACCCAAGAAATATAAAAAAAAAAAGATTCATTTGAGCGCGTCTCGGCAATGCACGTACTTGCTGTTTCCTTCTTCAAGCCGGGATCTTCAACTCTCTCTGGAGCGCTACGCAGCCCAGTGTGAAGCATCGGACATGAAGATCTCCTCTCATCTCATTAGCTGCACCGCTTATTCTCAGTAGGGTCGCGGGGGTGCTGGAGCCCATCCCAGCAATCATCGGGCAGTGGGCAGGGGACACCCTGAACTGGTTGCCAGCCAATCGCAGGGCCCACAAGTGACAGACAACTCGCTCGCTCATTCACACCTATTTTGGACCTGCCAATCCACCTGAAATGCATGTTTTTGGAATGTGGGAGGAAACCGGAGTGCCCGGAGGAAACCCACGCAAGCAAGGGGAGAACATACAAACTCCGCACAGGAAGTCCGGTAGCTGGATTTGAACCCACACAGGAGGTTCCCAAGACCTTAGAACTGTGCCGCACACGCACTAACCACTGCGCCGCCGTGCTGCCCCGGACATGAAGATGTAAGTCTAAAACCATGAATCTAAGACGGCATGCCCTTTCTGGTTTTAGGACAGGCGACTGCCCCAGGTGGAGGAGTTCTTGTATCCCGGGGTCTTGTTTACGAGCAAGGGTAGGATCGACATGAAATCGACGGATCGTTCAGTGTCTGCCGTCATACGGAGACCCTGTACCGGTCTGTCATGGTTAAGAAGGAGCTGAGCCGAAAGGTCGATCTACGTTCCCACCCTCATTTATGGTCACAAATTCTGGGCCATAACCAAACAAACAAGATCTTGGATACAATTGCCTGAAATTAGTTTTTATCCGCAGGTTGGCTGGGCTCTCCCTTATAGAAAGGGTGAGAAGCTCGGTCATCCGGGAGAGACTCAGTGTAGAGGCGATTTTTCTCCACATCAGGAGCCAGTTGAAGTGGGTTGGGCAAGGATGCAATCTGAACGCCTCCCTCGGGAAGTGTTCCGGGCATGTCCTCCCGGCAGAACGCCTCAGAAAAGACATGATGAAGATACTACGTCTCTAGGCTGGCCTGAGAACACCTTGGGAACTCTTTTAATTAGCTGGCATGTTTTTAAGTGGCTGGGTTAGGGGAGGTATGGGCGGCTGCCCCGGCGACGTGACTCCAAATAAGATATTGGATGAATGGAGGAATGGATGGATGGTTGGATGGGATAGAAGAAAAAAAGACGGATTCATTGCACTCCTACATTTTGTTTGACTGTTTTTATTGTTTGAATTTATAATGTCTTGTCAGATTCAGAGGCTCTGCTGTATCCATTGTTCAACTTGTCTTAATCTTCTATGTTATTTTGTATATGTTCTGTCTTCGTTTTTATTCTTTCCTGCTGTGAGTTGTCAGTGTTATACGCCTGCCATGCTGTTGAATGATAGCGGTCAACCTTCCGCGGGTTCGAAATCTCCTTTAGTTGCGAAAACCCGGTGGGCCAGCATGTGCCACCTTGTTGGTGTTGGAGACCAACCCATGGCCACTGGCAACCACCCGTACAAATGCTCACTTCCCTCAAGGCCAAGGTGAGGAAATAGACTTTTCCAACTAGGCAAAGGAAAGCATTGCTTAAGGTGTTGGCGAGCAGCTGCGGTTGTTTAAGCAGAAGTATTCTTTATAAGTGAGAGTGTCTGTTTAGTCAAGGTGCAACATCAGCCAATCGTCCCAAAAATGGCTCAGCATGTTATAATAAGTAATGAAAATCTTCATAGAACCTCAATCGGAATTTCACATCTTCTCCGCTGCGATTTACATTTGAATAAGGGGAATCCATTTGCTTGCTCCAGGTTATTTTCTTTTTATCAGTGAATAGCAGCCTCTACAATGCGAAATGCGGACATGCCTTTGGAGGTACCGCTACTTTTGCTTTTATTTACTGCTTTGCACTCAGCAAATTGCTCCACACAATGGGGAATTTGCAGTCTGGCTCGCTGTACAAAAGGGGCAAGGGCAGAGCAAACGGAAATGGAAATTGAGAGAAGGCCAATCGGAACAGGGGATTGGTCAACGTTCAAAGAGTTTTTCAGGGCGCTTACATGTATCCGTCAAAAGAATGCTTCTGGCTGTGGCGCCCGTAACCGTGCCACGGCTTTCGTATGGCCCATCCCATGAGCTGCCAAACCCTTTTTTCTTGTGTCCCAATGAACCGATCACATTAATCAATGCCTAAAATGCATTTGTATTTCTCTTTTTTCCTTTTCAACCATGTTCAAACAAACATCTCATCACAAAAGGAACAAATCACCTGAAAATAAATAAAGTAGGAAGGTGGAAACCAAAGGCGTTAAAGAGAGCAGAATTATGATACGTACAGTATTTTACAATTATTGAGAATTTATTTTTCTTTCTTTCTTTCTTCTCCTTACTCTTTAACAACACTGAAATGTATGAATGAGACAAATAGGTATTTTCCTTTAAAAAAAAGGTTAAAATGGGATTGACGTGCACCAAGAGCGAGCTACAAGGGCCCGACAAAACCGAGTGAGAGCCCATGCCTTGCCCCCACTTCCATCGTGTTTATGCAGCTCGGATGATGTCAGCTTGATCAAGGCCTTCTCGAGTGTCATCGCCTTTTTGGTGAGGCATTTGACCAAGACGGCACCACAGCGTTGAAGCTTGAGTCCATGTCAATGTCGATTTTTTTGTGTTTACTACAAATAATTTAATGCATAATTTAAAGGCTTTTCACCCTCCTTCTGACTTTTTACTGGTACTAGCTCGGGAATGAAATGTTCATCATGCTTTTATGTTTCTGGCAGTAGCCGCCCAGTACTTTGCGCATATCCGCATTAGTGATGTGCAGTCAAGTGAGACAAGTGAGTCTTTGCCTCACCTATCTTCACCAAATACTTCATTGAAAATCTTCTGGGGCAGAGGGTGAGGAATCCAATTTAAAGTAATCTCACGCTCTCTGTGGTCAATACCTGAGAAACATCATATTTGATGTCCTTCTTGACTTTTCAGTGCTCTCGAACTGACACTGGCTGTAAGGACACCAGAGAACTACGTAGGAACACATTGAGTGTCTCTTCTGGGTTGTGTTTTCCCAAAACAGATAGCCAGCATTTAGGAAAAAAAAATACTTTCACACCCAGCGTGTAAAATAAAGCCTAATGGGGCGGACCCGAGTTTTGAGGTGGTTGCAACGTGGAGTTAATGGAGTGTTTTTTGTTGGGGAAGCCGGACTCACACAGGTACAACATGGTAGCATGGGAGTAAGTTGCAGTGGTAAAAAGTGCATTTTGACTGAATTATTTTTGGTCCAACGGTCCGGTAAACATCGGTACCTCTGTTTCTATTTTCCCCTTGCATGCCTGCGTCGCCCACCCAGAGTTGATTGTGTGGAACCACTTCTCATGGTACAAAGACATAAACCTGTGTGTACCGTTGAGCGGTTGCTGGGTTGTATTTGTGTGAGTGAAGCATTTGTTCCATAAATTACAGCAACTTTAAAAGATCAGTTATTAATAGAAACTGGATGTGGGGTTGCAAAGTACGGCAACGGTCCAGAGATGTCTGAAAGAATGCCTAAATTTTCAATGGCTCAAATTTCATTCAAATTGAAGCACTCTACGAACAAGAACTTTAAAGGTAGACGTAATGGTTAAAATAAGGTAAAAGCTTTTATTCCACAACAAATGAAAAATGCAATTGTAGGGCAGGCTGTAGCTCTACTTCAGTTTTGAAGAATTTCAATGTAAAAGACACTATGATGAAACAATGCTGAATTACAGCATTTTCATACAAAGGTTAGAATTTTGATTGGTCGATAATATAATATAATATAACATACGGAGAAGAAAAAGAAGAAAGATGACTGACGCGGAACAGGAAAAAAGTAGACAAAATAAGAAATGAAAAAAATGGTGAAGAAAGAAGAGGAAGAGTTATTATAGCAATAATAAGGATTGGTTTCCTGGTTGGGTTAGTACTAATGGCAGGTAATAAAACTTATTTTGAGGTATTGCTATTGGTATTGTTAACAGGTGGGCCTCAATGTTAGAAGTTGAAGAACCCCTGATCTAATCTATGGTTATATTATTTCGACATGTTGGATTTTGGGTGAGTTTAACCGACCAAATTCAAATACACTCTGGGGATGAGGCTAAAATGAAGGTCAGTTGACCAGAGATATTTGTTGGCTGTTGGCAAGGACGCTAATCACCCATTCGGCGTTTGAAATGTTTGCACACTTCAGCCATGTGGGACATGGTCTATGGATAAGATGGAGCCCTCATGACCCAGCCCCAAACTGCCGCTGTGTTCACTTACATATGGGTTTCCCACAAATACTTTTTTTATTTTATTTCATATGTTGATTTAGTTTGCAGACTACTTCCAGGTTGATGGAGTATTATTTGAAAAAAACAAAAACAAAACAAAAAAAAAGGGGGGAGGGGCTGCTATTACCTGCCTGTGAAGTCTTAATTTTATGTGCCAAAGTCAATAATTTTGCTATTTTCACATATCGCTTTCAGAACGGGCCACAAAGCAATCAGATGCCCTGTCAACAAACACAACAGCAATAAACCGCTCACACCCTAATGCAACATCTACTCTTGACTGACTTACGACCTTGACTTTCCCCTCTCTGATGCTTTATTGAGAGCCAGCTCGCTTTCTGATGCTGTCAGCGTCTGAATAGATGGATGAACGTTCGGGCGGAGGGACACGGGCGGCCATCGTCCAATAATGGAGCCATCGTCTTTCACGGGTAAAGAAAAGGCCGGTGATATTTCACATGCCGAGAAATCGCTTATGCATCGGAAACCTTGTGATGGCCTTTAAGATTTACATTCGGGAACTATGCTGGCATTCACTTGGCCTGGTTGAAGGAGTTAGGGGTTTATATGACCCGGCTTTTTCGACTGTTTTTTTGGTAACTTGGCCTCTAGTTCCAAGTTTTATTGGGGGAGTCCATCATCCATCAGACTGAGGAAAGACAAACATAGCTAAGGTTTCTCAAAGGCCTCATAATATCAGCTAATAATTTACTGGTAACCCCATCCTGCATTGCAGGGGTCAACCAGTCCTGTCCTCCTTGAGTGTAAATCACTAAAACAAAAAGTGAAATGGGTGAATGCGCACTAAGCATAAAAACAGCCCCCGGATGGTCTTTCTTAACAAGATTTAAAGAGTGTTGACAGACGGTGCAGATGGAGAAAGTACCCCCAGCATTTGCAATCTTTAGTTTCACTTTTGAAAACACGTACAAATACACACATAAATGCATAGAAATATACAATCCAGGAACTTTGACTTGGTAAGCATTGGTGCTTATTGAGCCTTGACAATGTAAAGGATTAATTAAGCAGAATAAACATATATAGGCCCTTCTTATTATTCTAATCAGTGCATTTTTCCAGGAAAATGCGTAGACAAACAACAAGTACCTGTATATGATATTTTCTTCCCCAGGATTTTAATGGGGTTTTATTTAAGTATATAGAATAGAATAGAATAGAATATACCTTTATTGTCATTGTTACAAAATGGGTTAACATATTGTGACAACAAAATTGGGCACTCCAGTTTTTCACATTCACAGTGAGGTATGAGCCAAGAAGATAAAGGAACAGAGATGATAAGGTTATAAAACAAGGGGGATAAGGCTATAGTTATAATTTACATGGTATTTACACAAGAAATGTCGGCATGTGGGATGTACATACAGTTGTTATCGTGATACCGTTGGTATCGTAAGGGTTGTGCAATATTGTATTTGGTGCAGAAGTCATCATAGTGCAAAAAAATAGTCAGCATATGCATTGGTGCAAACATAGTCATCATAGTGCAGGAAAAAGAAATGGTCAGACATTGTGCAAGGTGAGCAGTAAACATAGTGCGGTCGACATGTGCAAGAAAATAGACATGAGTACCATTATATTCGTATGAGGTAGTGTTGGCAAGAGTTTTCAGTTTTTTTGTGCGGTGTCTGTTTACAGTGAACAAACATAGTGCAGTCAGCATGTACGTGAGTACCATTTTACATTCGTGTGAGGTAGTTTTTTGCAAGAGTTTTCAGTTTTTTGTGCGGTGTCTGTTTAGGGTGGTAATGGCTGTGGGGAAGAAACTGTCTCTGAGTCTGTTTGTTTTTGCTTTGTGTGACCTGTAGCGCTTGCCGGAAGGCAGCAGGTCGAAGAGGTGGTGGCCGGGGTGAGAAAAGTCCTTGATGATGTTTTCTGGTCTGCTGAGGTAGCGAGAGCAGGCAATGTCCTCCAGACTGGGCAGAGAGCAACCGACGATTTTCTGGGCTGTTTTGATGACCCTCTGGAGCTTTTTCCTGTCTGCTGCTGTGCACCCAGCATACCACACCGTAATGCAGTATGTTAGAATGCTCTCCACTGTGGCTTTGTAAAAGGACACCTGCAGCTGCTGTTTTAGATTATTTTTCCTGAGCACTCTCAGGAAGTGCAGTCGCTGCTGGGCCTTCCCTACCACCGCTCTGGTGTTTGCAGACCAGGAGAGGTCGTCGGAGATGTGCACACCCAGAAATTTGAAGGAGTGGACTCTCCCCTTTATACCCCTTTCTTGCAATTAATGTGTTACACAGGACTGACTAAATGGTTAATAGTAGTTAATCGATATTTTCCCACTCCACAGTTTAGTTACCTTGGTGTTAGGTGATTGGTATACTGACTTAAATACATACAAAAAATTGGATCCTTTACACAGAAAGGTTGACAAACTACATCAAGCGCTTACAACAAGCGTCGTTTGCATTTAAAGAAGGTGTGAAAATGGACCACCGCGAAAAATAGAAGCGTGGTTAGACACAGCCTTAGGATAATATAAGAGTTGTTACAAAGCGGAATTAACATGTCACATTTAGACTTGGTTTACAAACAGGTCCATATTTCTCTTGGGAATGAATGTATGAAGGGTCTGTATTGTATAATGTAATTGGAGGGATTGTCCTTTCATTGTAAGTAAAACACATTGAGAAGATACATGTTTACAATAGTTTTTACTGAATTAAAGTTATAACAAAAACAGTTTGAACTAGAAAACCATGTTTTAATATGAAATAAATTGGAGCAAACATTATATTTTAACATTGAAACATAAGGGCACACCTATTATCTTGTATTGCACTGGAGAGAGATATCCTTCATTGTAATGTCACAATTGATGTTCAGATATTGGATGAAAATTAACTATCATGACCTCGAGAAAATGGACGGCACGACAGATAGGTGGTTAGAGTGCAGCCCCACGGTGCAGAGGGTCAGGGTTCAAATCAAGCTACCGCAACTTCTCCGTGTGAAGTTTGCATATTCTTCCCGTGCCTGCGAGGGTTTCCTCCAGGCACTCCGGTTTCTTTCCCCAACCCAAAAACATGCATGTCAGGTTAATTGGCCAATCCCAATTGCCCCTAGGTGTGAATGAGCGAGTGGATGGTAGTATGTCTCTTGCTGGCAACCAGTTCAGGGTGTCCCCTGCCCACTGCCCGGAGATGGCTGCAACTCTACTGAGGATAAGCGGTGCAGATAATGGATGGATGGAAGGATGGATGGACCTCACGGACGGCATTGTAACATATTTAATCCAATAATTGTTTTTCACCATATGCAGTGAAATCAATATAGCATTACCTTTTAGAGAGATTTCGGAGATATTTGCGGCCCAGTATGTATGTGAATATACAATCCATAATTTAGTTGATTTAAAATACTTGGTCGATTTATAGCCCTGTGTTTTTTTGTTTATCTTGTCACAAGTTCATGTATACTTAAAAAAAGTGATTTGAGTAAAAAATTGTTCTGTTGTGCTGGTAATAGACAAACATCCGTATATAATGGCTATTAACGTTATTATCATCAGTATGTGAACGTGTATCTGTGTTAATTGAGCTTCCCCTGTGTTTCTGATGTGTTTAAATGTGTTGGGATATGACTATCAAAATGTACCGTTTTACTAAATTGTTTGAATTAGTTATGACTCCATAAACCAAACATGACCTACATTCATCCAACAATTATGCGCGCTCGTTTCTTGAGAGAAAATGACCACATGGAGGCGGATGGTTTATTATTCCTAACGGCAGATCAAAGTGTAAACAGGAGACGGCCCCCCATCCCAGTTGCCCGGGATCATTTATACATTTCAACAAACAAAACCTATTGGTTATGTGTCATCTGCATCTAACTTTAGCTTTCTCTTGTTGGCTATCTTCTCCCCGCATGATGGTGTGTCGGCTCCTCCCATGGGCGTGCCAAGGTAGTTTTTTTGTGCCCAACAATCTCTGGCCGTCCTGCGTCAGTAAACCCAGGCCTCCTGTTATCAGAAATGTCCTTGACAAAACATCTTCCACACAGCCTGCCCTGACCTTTTATTGTACATTGAACTAAAGCATAGTCAGTGAATATTGCATTAAACTGAATACATGCAACTTGTAGTCAATCGTATAAATAAATGGGAAATAATACAATCTATTTTTATTATTACATCATTTACTGCCACTGACTGATGTAAACATCAATGTGGGTAATACAATCAAAGTCATTGGCGGCTAAATCTGTCATTCGTACATTTTCCATGTAAGAAAGCTAGCAGTGAATAATTTAAGGCTGGCATTGCTATATCAACTTAACGCTGAGCAACAACTCCCTCACAAAAGGTTGTTTTTGAACGATGAAAACATCTTCCCTGTCTTCAACGCTCAATGTCCTCTTTTTTCCCCAGATTCGAATCGACGGCCCCCCTCACGGCGGTGTCCAGTACGAGACGGTGTCCATCATGAAGGATGGTAGCCCCATTCTCCGAGACATGGCGTTCTCCCTGGACCGGGCCCACCTCTACATCATGTCTGAGAGACAAGTAAGTGGTGCAGCTTCCTGTGTCTTTACTTGCATTTTCATAAAACAAATGAGCAGTTACAAGAACAGCCTCGGTTTCTCCTTGCAACACGTGTGCCACCCTCGTCGGCTATAAATAATCTTTGTGGCACAGCAGGTGACGTTTTGGCAGCATTTGATAATGAAGGCGAACAATGAGGGCAAGCGGGAGAAAAAAAAGAGAGATGAGGGGACGTTTGATCCATAGAGCAGGCAAATGACAGACAGTCTACAGAGTGAAGGGCGGTGGCTTGGCTGAGTTAAAACACAGACAGAGGGATGTGGGATAAGGGACATCCGGAGGTCGTCCATGCAATTGTCTTATTAAGTTACATGGCGTCATCTGGTGAAGAGTAATTCACCACTAATGTACTTGACAGTATGCAAATAGACTTACTGATTTTTAAATTGTGAATCGGCAGCATTGTTGGGCGTGTTACTAAAAAGAAGTAACTGGCTACAGTTAGTAATTACTCCATTTAAAAAGCAGCAATGTAACAACCCTCGCCTCCCCCCAATAGTAGCACGCAATTCTAAAAGTAACTATTTTGTTACAATATATCGTATATTCACGCATTAAAACCGACCCCTTCAAAATGCTTCAAAATAGCCGCATGATAAAATGAATAGGAGAAAACGTATACTCCAAGCTGTGAAAGCAGTAAAGCATCCAATCGTGATAGCTTGCAAACAAACACTTGGCTGAGACACTATATATCCATATCGGCTTCAGACCATCCGAAGATTTCCTTCTTCATTTTTGGTCCTACCCGAAACTTTTTCTTTTTTCCTCCAGTCATGCAGTCTTGCAAAAAATAATTTTACAAATAAAAAGACCAAAATTCAACACACTCTCAGTGTTCTCGTTTGCCCGCGTCCCTGCGTCCTAGACGCATCATTTTTGCTGGGGACGCATCGTGTCAAATCAACGTGCGTCCCCGGGACGCAACTTTTTTGACACAAAATTGTCATTATTACCTGATTACTTTTTTTAACAAAGGTTTACCGCACTCCAAACTTCTCGTCAGGCAGATCCGCCATTGTTGTTTTGGTCTCGCGGTTCGAGTTTTCGTCTGCACGCCGATCTTGGCAAACGAGATCTCGTTGCTTCGAGATTACGTCATTGTTGTGGTGCTTGTCGTCGAGGGAAGGTGAAGGTTAAGTATGCCTCAGAAAAAACAGTTCGTATTAGGTGAAAATCAACACAAAATTGGTCATTTCTTTAGGGTCAGTAATAAGTCGAAACATAATGCAGAAAGTGATAACAACGGCAATAATTCCGGCACGAAAAAACGGCGGAAAAAGTCTTCGGAAGATCGCCGGGGCAAGGAAAACGACGAAAGAAAATAAACAAAAGAAACTTAGCAAGAAAAGGACTTTTCTGCCAAAATGGACTAAATTATATTCCTGGTTACGCTATGAGGAGGATGATAATGGATTGGACCTTGAGAAGGCATTACAACTGTGGCGGGACAGCAAACCACGAAGAATTTATGAACTGGAAAATCTTAAATGATAACTGCTTTGTATTACCAATTAACTGTGATGATTAAAACTGCATCAATATATAGATTAATATTTCAGCAATATTATTTTGTATAATATACAATATTGTGAACTGAAGTGGTTAGCGCATGTGCAGCACAGTTCAAGTCATGGGAACCTCCTGCGTGGGTTCAAATCCAGCTCCAGACTTCCTGTGCGGAGTTTGTATGTTCTCCCCGTGCTTGCGTGGGTTTCCTCCGGGCACTCCGGTTTCCTCCCACATTCCAAAAAAAACATGCATTTCAGGTGGATTGGCCGGTCCCCGTGTGCCGTGCGATTGGTTGGCAACCAGTTCAGGGTGTCCCCTGCCCACTGCCCAATGATTGCTGGAATGGGCTCCAGCACCCCCGCGATCCTACTTAGGATAAGCGGTGCAGCTAATGAGATGAGAGATGAGATGACTCGGATGCAAGTACAGACACTTACGACTTACGAACGAGATAGGTTACGGACGATCGTTCGTAAGTTAAATTTGTTCGTAAGTTGCTTAAGTGCTATATTTTGTATGTTTAAGGTTTGTATAAGTATATTTAAGTGTATATTAAAGTGTTAGGTGACTTATTTATATATATATATATATATATATATATATATATATATATATATATATATATATATATTTGGTGGAATACAGTAAATTGATATATTGTGAGTGAAAAAGTTGTAGGAGAGCATTGGCATGTATGATTGCTCTTTTTAAGTAGCTGAGTAATGCACAGTATTGTAATGGCTGTTGAGTTACTGAATTTTATAACGAAAGTGTTACAGTACTCGTTAGCAAGTAGAGTAATTAGGTTCCAGGAACACGTTCCTTTGTAAGGCGTTAGTCCCAACACTGCTCGGCAGGCAGATCATCTTCTGGACCCAAGGCTAACAGGTTAGCGCCTGACAGTGGCACTTTCCACTTCTACTGCTTTATCATCTCCCAGGAGATAAGCAACTGACACAAATAGCTGTGGGGTGTGTGATTTGTTGTATTTCACACACTGAAAAGATTGCACCCTGTAAAAAAAAAAACACCGCTTTGTTTTAGTCAGTGTTTGCCTGCTGGGAGTGTAAAAATATAACACTGTCACATTGAATCACATCTTAGGTAGTTCGGCCGAAACCTGCGTCAATTCTGACTTGAACAAACAATTTTACACCTCCAATCTCTTTGATACATGCACATTGTAGAAGCTCTGAAGTATAAGTTTTACAGGGATGCAAGTTTGGTACTCACAGTTTCAGTTGTCCTTTTTTTGCCAATTGCCACCTCGGGGAAAGAGCAGTAAAAATTGGATGTCGGATAGAATGAGGAAGAGCCTGTTCTCCACAGTGACAGCTAAGGACAGCTAATGTAATGAAGCAACTGGATTAGTGACAGTGCAGGTATTTAATCTCAATAATTCATTTATTTAAGAAGACAGAGGTGGCAGCTATGAGGCGTTATTCAAACAAAACATGACCTTGTTAGTAGAGCTGCAACTAACGTTTATTTTCATAATCGATTATTCGGTCGATTCTTTTTCTCGATTAATTGATGATTTAGATTTTTAAAGACATTTTTAATTTCCTCCTCTTTATTTAAATATCGAAGTTTTGGACGGATACAAAAATAGTCCACGAAACAACAGAATATTTTATCATGTCAAACAATAAGAAAATACAAGTGTTTGTCAGTTAGATTGACAAAAACAAAACTACGTACGAATATATGCTGTACTCCTGGATACATGTAAAATACTCTTTTCCTACCATCTTATCCAAAGATCGTATTATATTTGGATATATTTCATTCGAAACAAAAAAAAGAAATCTTTACCTTGTTTAGAATTAAATGCGTCATTAATATTAATATTTTTCCTTTATTTGGTTTTATTTACTTATTGTCTCGTAATTCTTGTTCCCCCGAGATCTTATTCAATAATATTATATCTATCTTCTTCCGCCGAATTTTGACGGGCCTCTCCTCCCAGAGCTTTTGGAGTAGCCCAACGATTCATATACCAAAAATTCCGGCCCGATCAGGACTTCCCTGCGACGATACGGATAAGCGATACGAGTCTCCGGGCCCCCACAAGGGACAAAAAAAGTCCCCATCCGGAATAATGGGTTTTGAGAATCTCCCATCCGGAATACATGGGCCCATTCGTTTCTATGGGTAGTCATGAAAACGAGGGCTTTTCCAGAGGGTAGTCATAGTAAGCAGGGACTATCCAGGGTGGCTTGAGGGGGCCCGACCCACATTTCCTTTAACCATGGGTAAATGGTGAATTCCAAAGAGTGGATGCTAACGAGAGGATGCTAACATCTATGTGCGCCGCTAGCAAAGTGTTGGGCTGGCATAGCCAGCCCAAACATTAGCGCAAGCTAGCTGTAAACACTGTTGGTGATTAGTTGGGCTGGCACAGCCAGCCCAAGTATTTGCGCAAGCTAGCTGTAACACTGTCGGAAATGCTAACTTCTTCATCGTAAAAAATGTTGGTAACGGCTATATTTTAACGACTTCATATTTACAAATTATGCTAATGGTGTCATGTTAATGAGTTTTGCTAACAGGCACGTTCTAAAAAGTGATGCTAACGGCTAAATGCTAACTTCTTCTTGCTAAAAAATTTTGGTAAAGGCATTATTTTAACGACTTCATATTTACAAATTATGCTAATGGCCTCATGTTGATGAGTTATGCTAACAGATACATGCTAAAAAGTGATGCTAACGGCTAAATGCTAACTTCTTCATGCTGAAAAATTATTCTAATGCTAACATGCTAACGACTCAGCAAATTGAATGGGCTCAATGCATTCCGGATGGGCCAATTCAAATCGAACGGCCCATTGTATTTGAACATGTATATTTTGAAAGTTTTTAAAGTGTAATAACAGTGTTATTACTATGGTTTTACCATGAATGTGTTTTTAGACCTCCACAAGGCATATCCTTGTTGCTAACGGTTGTGGGCCCATCTCAAATGAACTTGCCAGTACTGGGGGGTATGGGGGGCGGAGTCCCCCCACAGAACCAAGTAAAAAAATGACAGAAACATCTCTCTGGGTTGAAAATTTTATGCTAACTCATAATGCTAACAACCGGGGTTATATATACATGGCGGGATCATCTTTCAGATCAATCACAACTCTTACAATTGCCGTGGGAATTGTCTAGTTCTCTTTACATCTGCAGCACTTTCTGTTTCTTTGAAAACTGTTAATTGTGTTTCATGATTAAACTGTCGAACGCAACAAAGTTAAATATGACATACCAATTTTGTTTGTAATGATGCAATGTCCAATAAAGAAATAATTGAATAAAAACATTTTTACAGATATAGTCTGGGCGCCCTCTGCCAAATCAATGTGGTACTACAACATGCAACACTTATTTACATTGATTTAACGTACTTAGTGGCTCATGAATCACGTGACACAATTAATCGATGATTCAATTAGTTGTCAAAGCTCTTCACTGTTTTTAATTGATTTTAACGATTTTTGGTTGCAGCCCTTATTTCATTGAAATGTGTCTACGTATAGAAAGTTACACATCTGCATTTGCATCGCATATTTAAAGCCATTTGTTGAATCATCCAAGCATGGAAAAATCAATTGTAGCCCTATTTTAAAGATACTTGTCTACATTAGTTTTCCACCCTTTAAACCTGAGTCTCTTCATCTTGGAGTATTTTCTGTCGTCCTTTAGAATTTGTTTGATAAACAACACTTTTCTGTGTGTTCTGCCTGACAAGTTGCCGGGCTTATTTTTTAACTTGAAAGAAGAAGGTTTAAATAGTGGTGAAATTGGTATAGTGTGAGTTTTGGTGGAATTTGTCCAGGGAAAGCAACCAAATTGAGTCCTCCTTGGATGGGTTCGTTGAATTTTAAAGGATGCTTTATTAATTATGAGAACATTATCGGACAACCCGAATCATTTAATTTATTGATTTGACGAGAGGGGAGCCGCATCGAACGGCCGGGATTTGACTGTTCCATTCCCCAACAGTGCCCAATAGCATAATGGCGATTAATTCGAACATTTGAAAAGGAAAAACACCTCCACGTTTTCACACAGACTCTTTTTTTCTCAGTGGGCCATTTTGTTTAAGATCCCCCGTCTTACATTTTCTTTATGTTGTGTTTTTGTATGAACTTATAAGACCTTGAATTGCCAAGTGACCTGGTTGGCCAAATGGTTGGCATGAACAGTATATTTTCAGGCCTTCACCTGTTTAAATCCCAATAAGTTGCTGCTAGCGTCTTGCCAGTTGGCTGTATCAATTAAATACCCTTAGTTTTTGAGGTTTACACTTGTTTTATGTGTGAAGTTGTGGGTCTCAAACAGGGTTGAAGAAACATGAATTGACGTCAGGCAAAGTCAAGTATAGATCTTGTTAACATCTCATATTTGAAAGGCAGCAGTTTGATTCCTCTCTGTTAGCTATAGGCCCTAAAGACTCTGCCCAATAAGTCATGTTTTTTACATCCTCCCACCCAAGGACATTTTTGCATGATATTTTTGTAGAACTTGTGGTTGAATGCTTGCTTTGGCACACGGAAAGTGGAGGTAAAGTCTCAAGGCGACACTGCAGGCGTCACGATGCTGGCTCAGCCATGAGGAAGTGTTGTAGCAGAACAAAACCTATCCAGCCATTCATGTGAACAAAACCTTTAAACTTATGGTCGGATGAAGTCACGCAATACCCCAAATGTTGAATTTGAACTACCGTATTTTCCGCACTATAAGGCGCACCTAAAAGTCTTAATTTTTTTCAAAAGCTGACCATGCGCCTTATAACACAGTGCGCCTTATATATGGCTCAATATTAAATTAGCAAGGTCTCGCAATTTACTCAACAGCCGCCGACTCGATTTTACCCCGAACGTGGAGTAGTCCGCGGTGTATGCTGGGACTTATATACCGGCGTTTCATTAGCTAACCAATGTGTCAATCATCATTTGAATCGATCACTATTGGCTGAAGTTATTCGGAGCCTCGGATTGGCTAGATGGCCAAAACAAACCCTGCAATTGGCCGAAAAAGATGTGTCAATCATCAGTTAAATCGATCGCTATTGGCTGAAGTTATTCAGAGCCTCCAATAGGCTAGATGGCCAAAACAAACCCTGCAATTGGCCGAGTTTAGCAATGGCGTAGCAAGCTTAGCAAGCTTGCAAAAGTACACCATAAAGAAACATGTTTTATTAGTCTGTATTTGCAAATAATTTACTCTCCTGGATTTACTTCACTAACGGTTGTAAGAAGACCATGATTGCGTATCATTATTGAACATGAGAACTTAGGTGAGTTATGCGGCTTTATATTTTCCCGGTGTCTTGTTTTAGAACGATCTTGATGTTGCTATGATGAGTTGAGTGAATTAAACTCAATTCCAAGTATTTATTGTCATATGCACAGTAAAGTTGTGAGCGAAAAAGAAAATAGAAACATAGAAATGTTTGGCATTTCTTGAATCCCAAGACTTCAACCTTCCGAATGATATCTGAAATGACGCATTTAAGTGACATCGTACGGACACCGCATCCGCACGTGTCTACGACACGTATTTGCTTCTTTGCAAGCTTTGGGAATGTTAAGGGGGTAATAAGTTTGACTGAATCATCTGACTGTTTTGTCGACGTTCCCATTGTAGCGCCTTATAATCCGGTGCGCCTTATCTATGGAAGATATAGGACCAAAAACTATTTTTTGGCGGTGCGCCCTATAACCCGGTGCGCCCTATAGTGCGGAAAATACGGTACTTTGACGAAACTGTTTTGAATAAGTGTTCCTCAGACGCTGCAAAACTTAACTTAACTGTAATCACATTTGTCCACAGTAAGAATTGTGTTGTCATTTTCCCAGGAGAAACTTGAAAATAAGATGGTGGAAAAATGTATGATGGCCTTATCCCAGGCTCTGTTCTAAATTTCCTTATAAAGGTTTGGGTTCATTAGGGGCAGATGCCTTGTGATTTGACACACCTTTCCCAATCCCAAACCCGTTAGGCGCCCTCTGGTGGGAGAGGGTGCACCAGACCCCAACAACTCTGATTTAAATAGTCCGGTTCCAAGTCCCAAGTCTTTACAGACGACCTCTCGATGTACTGTATGGGCTTTCCCCATCTTGAGGAAGACACCCAAACATCGTGCCGAGCATCTCACCTGCATGCAAATTTTCCTAAGGTCGTTAAAGGTGCAGACACCTCCGTTCATACACCCAACAGCAAAACCCAACAGTCTTTTTTCCCCGTATTTACCAAATCCTTTATACCCGTTTATTCAGCAGATGAAACAAGCTTTTGATGTGGAGTCGCTGAAGTGCAAGCGGTGTGAATGAGAAGGGATGTGGCATTAGCATTCAGCACATGGTCTCCCTCTGCCAGACTTGTTCTCAGAAGCAGACCAACGCTCACTTATAGTTCAGGCTTGTGCTCAAGGTTACCACTCAAGCGATATGGCAGACAGATTGTTGTCATCTTGTTGTCAAATACTAATATATGTTTTTGTACCTGAACTGATAGTAATGCTGTCAATATCTAATATTAGTACTTTTTCTGAACATGAATTAATGTGTCATTTTCATTGACTCTATATACTATTTTTCCAGGCTTAGATACATTCAGGTCCAGAATGGCCAAAGTAGGCCATACACTGTATGGCCTTTCTGTATCACACTTTACTTATCTCAGTTTTGCTAATTTGCGGATTTTCATTGTGCTTTGTGCTCTGCATTCTGATGGCTAAAAAGTTGCCCCGCCCAGTTTCTGCTTGGGTCTGCTTGCGCGTCATTCACGTTGTGGTCTGAGTTGTACACATAGGGAAAACAGCTTGACGAACCTGATTATGTTCTCCATTTTTTTTAACTTTCTCTAAAAGCCAACTGGACCCACAGAAGCACCGAAAGGCAGAGGGATATGCTTTCTATCGCCAAAATAGTTGGACTTCTCCAAATGCTAAACTTGCTCGGGAGCCACATGCAGCTCTTTGGAGCTTCCTAGTGGCTCCCTGGCTCCTTCAAAATGTTGGATAATGGAAACATATCTTTTTTCTGCAAAAGGACAAACAAGACACATTCTTAATGTTTTTTTTAATGAATGTATTTAAACACAGTATGTTTCCTTCCTTATAAGGCTTATATTCAGCTTTTAATATTTCGTGGCTTCAGACATATTTTGTTTGGTCCAAAATGTGTCTTACAACATTTAGGATTGCTGACCGGAAAGTAAATTCAGTTTTCCATAACATCCACACGGTGGCGACAGAGTGTCATGTGAAATAAAATCTATTTGTCTTTTATACAGATGTGCAATAAAGCGGCAAGGTTAATTTTAGAATTATCACTTAATAGTACAGAAGTTATTTGTAAAAAAAAAATAAAATAAATAACCTTTATAAAGTACATCACTTTTACTGTTAAATAAAAACTTGATCCTGTAAATTGGGTTCATTATTTGGTTTTAATGTATACTACAGTATTTAATAAATGAATTAATAAATGTTTCTACATTGCGGGTTTTGACTTTTGCGAGACCTTTTTGTTATGTAATCCCTGCAAAATGGAGGGACCTTAGTCAGATCACAATAAAATTCAATCATCAATTCAAATTTAGAGTCGGTCCTGTCAAATGTCAAGAAATCGGGAATCAACGATAACGTTACGAGTGCCATCATTACTTTGAGGCTCGGAGCGAGCGAGGACAAGTGCTTACTCAGGGGATGCAGAGAGAACAAAGCGGATATGATATTAACACACAGCAGTACAGAGTTTGGCTCCACGTGCATACAGGTATACTACTTGGAATGATGAAGAGAGTCTCTTTGCCTTGCATAGAGGTGAGGAATGGCTATAAAAATGAGAGGGAGATATTTACATGTGCCCTTCACACCTGCTAAGCCATGTGTGCGCACGTGTACAATAGTTGCGTGTTTACACCACACACCAAATCAAACTACATGGCCCTCAGTTTCATTTGCATAGATGCCGACATCGTGCACTGGCTTTCACACATGCCGCCTCGTGTCACGTTCACCATTCAAATTAGGGCCACAATTGTTTGTTTTTCACATTGTGTCACTTGCATGTTCGCCTTTCTATAAAAAACATGATACATTAGTGTTGGGCCTACAAGGCCTTCTCTGCTGGCCTAAAAATATCTGAATTATGTTGTTTTAAATAAATTGTGTCCATGAATACAATGCTAATTAGATAATTCCAAATTGTTTGTCAGCTACCTTTCTTTGCTTTTGTCTAGGTTGTGCTGCTGCCAGGTGTGTGTTTTCATATTGAAGCACTTAACATTACAGCCATTTCAGCCATTACTTGTTGTTCACAATCAGTCCTGTAGATCCTTAGGCATTAAATAAGGGCGAATAATGCTTTTCCTTTAACCAATCAGATTTAGTGTTGGCGTCACCATGGCCTTCTAGCAAGCATTTGGAAACGTCAGCATTTTCACAAACTATGATTGGTGGGCTATAAGGCGGTAAAATAAGTATTGTAGCCAAAAGATGAAGTATAAATATCCCCGAGTCCATTGCTTTTGTCGAATGGACATTTTCAGCCCTAAATCAAATAAAACCTTAGGGTTTGCTTTCAGTATCAGCTTCGATGGTGATTGAACATAAATTGATGGAACTAAAACGCACAGATTGAATTCTTCTCGAGTAAAGAAAATGTGTAAAATGTGGCTGGATTACTATATGTTATTGAAAGTTTATTAGTTTATCATTGATTTGTTTTGTATATGTCACAGCTGTACCTGCAGTGTATATTTAATAGCCATACAATAGTTATAGAGGGTTGGATTGATACAGATGTAGGGCTACTCAAGACCTAGGTGTGAAATGCATGGCCCAGCACTGTGATACATATGAAGATGTATGAACTGGTTTTGACACATTAATAATGTATATTTAATAAATCACCCTGTTTCTAATAAAGAATTGCTTTTCCAATGAAGAGATTAAGGCTTTCAGACTCATTTTTACCACACAGTCACTTTAGGTAAAACTCTTACCGGACAAGTATAAATAATAGCAGTGTAATACTTTAGGCTGAAGGGAATTAGGCCTCATTTCCACAACTGTATCCACCTGCCTTATCCCAGCTGTACACTTTTTCACTGTCGAAAACAAGTACTTAGTGTTGCTACTAAGAAAAAACATTGCTGGAGCAGTGGGACAAATATAGAACCACTTTTTGCAGATATGGATCTAAAAATGACAAATTGTGTATATGAGGGAAGGAATATTTTTTGTAGCAAGATAATTTTCTACCTTTTTCCTATTTGGTTTTGCTAAAGAAATGTTTTTGGAGTGTGATGTCCCAATTGTCCCAGACAGAAAAAATGTAAAAAAGAAAAAAAAAAAAAAATCAATTGTTCGACTAGAAATAGATCAAGCGTTCATACAGCCACTGGCAATGAAAACTATTCAAACATATTCAGCATTTGATCACAATGTGTGTGCAGTTGTGCATTACAGTTAATCAAAGTTGCATTGCCAACAGCTGGTTTGGCTTTCCCCATGGAATATTAAAACATATATAATTTTATTTATCACTTTACATTGCACAGAGAACAAATCCCACTCATGTCTTTGGTTGTTAAGCACAATGTTGCCTACTGGGATAAATAGCTCCAGTTACTACTGCTTGCATTCTGTTCGACTTTAGATTGTCAATACGTCCAAGATTTTTTTTCCTTCCCTTTTGTGACACCGCTTCTGTGCTTTTATGGCTGCTGGCGAATTGCATGCAGCGGAGAATAATAAGTGAGTGTGTTAAGTGTCGGTTGCTTTGGTCAGCGGCCAGTGCGGCGAGCCAAAGCTGTGATGTATTATTCATGGTGAGATTTTACATCTGAAAATATTCTGAAGTGATACGCACAGGATGGCTCATATGTCTTTTGAAGTACATTAGTAACACACCTTAGAAATTGGTGTGATAATATTTTCCAACAATGTAGATAAAAACTTGAGAAGTTGAAAAAATAACTGATACCACAAGCTATTTTTCCATCCATACAAACCGTTTCATGGGGGGTTTGGATTTGCTCCCCCATTTTAACAGATAGCACAGCTTTCCATAAATATAATATATATACAGTGGAACCTCGGTTCTCGACCATAATCCATTCCAGAACCCTGTTCGAAAACCGATTTGGTCGATCACCGAAAATCGTTTTTGCCATTAAAAGTAATGTAAAATCATTTTAATCCGTTCCAAATCCTTGAAGGCTTACCATGAACGTAAACATGAAGCTAACCCAGGCTAATTGTACGTTCGCGTTAGCGTAATCTTCCGAACATGAACGTGTAAAAATAAAAAAATCAGGTAGTTTACTTGTCATTTAGCACCGGGGTCTCCACAACAAGTGGTGAGCGGTTAAAGGATAAAGAAAATATTTATGAATAGGATTTCTTACCTTTGTGGTGGTCTGCAGAAGCCATGCTCTATTCCCTCGAAATAAGGGAAACTCGCACATCTTCTTCATATTTTGCTATTATTTCTTTCTTAAATGCAATATTTGTACGCAATAGTCTTCTTTTTTCACCTGTAGCAACTTTGCTGCTTGCACCGACCTTCTTCCGAGGCATAATTAGGGGTTAAAACACTCCGTTCACCGACTTTAAAAACGAAAGCAAAAAGAAGTGCGCGGTCACGTGACAACAGTTCTTCACGAGGGGTGGGGGCAATCTACACTCGTACGCCGCTCAGCATCGCCCCTAGCGTATCGGCGTTCAAACTCGGATTTTTTGAACGAAAAGCGAAGCAAGAATTTCTCAAAATTTTTGGTCGAGAACCGATTTGTTCGAACTGAGAGGCGTTCGAAAACTGAGGTTCCACTGTACCTGTATGTTCAAGCGAAGCTACTGTAAGAATTGCAAGATTGTATAGTTTCTGATTTATGTGCTTATTAATGTCTTTAAACCCCCTCAAAGTTTTCTTTCTAAGTTTCATGAAATGCCAATATTCCCACTCATAGATATCTGAAAAAAAACAAGATTTTTTCCGCCAACATGGCAACTTCTCCCAGGTGCTCAGCTGTGAAATTTGAAATCCATGCATGGTTTGTCTCCTTTTTTCTGTCTTTGGTTTAGCCATTTTGCATGAGGCGTCTTGTCAACCTGTTCCCCTTTCATGCTTCACAGCGATTCTCACTGTGCGTTCTCTTTATCAACCGTCCCTCCTCTCTGAACCCCCACTATCCAGACCTACACTCACACGCACGCACGCATACTAGCAAAGCTTTGTTCGGTCAGTGTGAGTAGAAAGGAAGGAAATTGGTTCAATGGTTACTGTTAGACATGAGGAAATAGAATCAATTCATATATTTACAGGATTAAAGCTGCCCTTTCTTGTTATGTAGGATGCACTCAAAACATACTTGTGTTCTCGGAAACGATATCGAAACCAACAAGCTGTTGTGTAATTACTACTAAATATCTGGGCAATAGGGACAGGTAAATTTATTTGGGAGCAGTTTGCACTCAAGGCAAGTCAAAGTGTGTTAGTTTTTTAAAATGTCATAAGAGTAATCATGTAAATGAACTACTTTAAACATATAAATACAAATCAGTATGTCAATGCTGAGCTCAATTCATTGTATGAAGTAACACTATAATCCATACAATTTCCAAAGTTAATTATTTAGCGATAAGGTGCACCGAATAATAAAGCGCACCCCACAAAAAAAATGTTTTTCTGTGATATATATTATTATATTAAAGGCGCATTGGACTCTAATACGCATGAAATTGAATTTACAGTAGGAGCTAGGGTTGCATAGAAAATCAATCAATCAATTTAAATTGGAATAATCTATTTCATAGAAGATACATTAAGTCTGTGACTTCTGGTTTCACTGCTCAAATAATATTTAGCAAAAAAAATTATTGGCATGTTAACTACAATAGGGTACTTCAAGACCACTATTTTTCTCAAAGACAGTAGGCTTACCATATGCGGTATCATTTAATTGTAACCATGTATTTACGATTTTATCACCGTATATTTAAACATATAAGGCGCACCATATTATAAGACACACACACACTCAAATTTCAAAACAATTTTGGATGTTTAGGTACACCATATAGTCTGAAAAATAGGGTAAATACGTGCAATATCTTATTGGTGTTGACAAGTGTCATCGTTTTTCTACTTGTATTGTATATGTTTGTCTTTTTTAAACCCACACATAGCTAGAAAGATAATCTGGCAAGAGATTCAATGAGAAATTGGTTTGTAGGTGTAAATCCCACCCTTAATACCTGTCTTTAGTCCATGTGCTGTTCTTTTGTCAAAAGCCTAGATTTTTGTTTTCAAAACTTCAATTCTGGACACAGATTCTAACCGTCCAGCTTCCAGAGATGGGAAAAAGTCCACTTATGTCCATCCTGCCCTTGATACTCCAACAACAGACTGCCCCTCTTTGGCTTTTGCTTGCCTCAGGGCAATGTGGCTTGCTTTTCAGTTGCCAGAGAGTGAACAAGCCCAGAGGCTTTGACCTTTGGTCTCTGTCACGTTCTGACAAAGAGTTTTAGTGAGTTGACATTGCAAGACACATACATAAAAAAGAAAGCCAGCCTCTCAATAATAGAGGGCTGTCAGTGGAATGTGAAATCCACTGTCATAGTGGTAAGTCACTTTTGTAAATGCTTAGGGTTTAAGCTCCCATGCTGTTTACACGTATTCGTCTTTGCATTTACACAAAACACACATACTTAGATACACTTCAGAAAGGCAACCACTTCTAAAGATATTAGTTGTTGTTATATTTGCATTTTTGTTTTAGGGAAAAATTGATGAATAAGCCATGTGCCAATCATGCACTTATTTAAGATTAAGTAAAATCTTGAGAAACGCCATGACAATATAAATGTTTACATTTTGAGTGTTGGGAAAAACCCGTTACAAAGGAAATTTGGAACTTTTTGTGGTAAGGAATACTGTATTGTGTTATTTACAAAATGTCTAAACTCCCCTGTCCTTACTACATTACCACATTGTTCCACTACTTAACTAATGCAGATCATGATACTTACAGTTGTCCTTTGATTACCCAAAACTCCTGTATTGTTTGCATTGTTACATACAGACATACGGGGTTGCTGAATTTCTTAATAGAATTCATTTTAAAATGAAGTAACTAGTAACTGAAACTAATTTATGTTTTTTAGTAAAACCTCCACCACCGGATATTATGCAGTCAATGTGTACTGATATCTGCAGCATTTTTCAACTTTGATCTGGAGATTAAAATCTCTCAGACAGGAGTTACTGACTTCCATATATGATCTTTCATCTTCCATTGTGCTTTCACTCATAATGGTGGCGGTGCGAGATTAGGGTCAGTAAATCAATCGCGGTGCCACTTCCTTGTCCAGTTGCTCAAAGATTGAGGGTAGTCTCTTAGATCCTGCGCAATTTTGCTGACAGGTTCACTTTATATCGACCCCCGAACAAATTAGGACAGATTCCCTTGTCGATACACTCATCCTTTCTTATGGATGATGCCGTTTGCCTTTGCCTTTAAATGATATATGTCTTTTTTTTATGTGTTATCATTAGATGTCATGTTAGTGCAATGCAACATGGTTTTTAATACAAGTACAAGAGTGTCTAAGGTTAAGAAAGTTCAGAGTTGAGCCGGTTCATCAAACCAAATCGTATCACCTCAGAATGAGCGAGGTCAGTTACAAAAGCCCCCAAACTGATTTGTTTTCATAGAGCATCTGTCTACTCAAGTTGAGCTTTTTATTAATTTCATGAATATCGATTCAATGGTCTTCACTCCTCTTTGCGAGTCCGTAGTCGTCATTTGCCGGCCAGTGTTTAGGCCTCTGTTCCCCCTGTGCCAGACCATCTGACAAAGCTGCTTCATTTGCATGAGTAGGCATTGTTAATTGACTTAAGACAGGATTAGTGCTAATCAGGTTTTCTGCCCTGGAACCAGTGGCCAATTCTAACCTCATTAGTCGAGGTGAGCGCATCCCATCAGCCCCCCATCAGGCAGTTAATTGATAGAAACCTGAGCACCCACTACCCTGATTGAAACTCATCTAACACCTCATCTGTAGCTTTCGCTTTTACTTTGCTTGCAAAGTAAGCAAGGTCAACAAAGAGAATGACTATATGACGATAGATGCTGGAATTGCAGATTCTAGGCTTCTTAACGCCAAAAACTTAATTCATACCTGGTGTTTGTAATGTGTTTGTTTGTAAGCTTATTTGACCATTGTCATACTTTGTGTACTAAAAAGACTTGAGGTGTTAGTTAGACTGGAAGAGATACGAAGAATGTGGGTGTCAAACACTCTTCAATGGTCTTATCCAATTGGAAGAAAACATGCTTATTTTAAGTCTAATTTGTCTAGTAGGTAGCTATTTCAGCACATTTTTTTCTAAAGGAAAAAATAGATATACATTTGAATACCTGAAACAAGAAAAATACCTTTTTAGCTCATGGTGAACTGTGTTGCTTATTTTAAGGATTTTTCTAATCATTGTAGAAAAAAATCCATTAAATAAAACAATTAACCATTTGCTACATGAGACAGTTTTTTGCTTTTTATATTAAGCATAATTGTACTATATGTTTCTGTTTTGCAAGAAATATATCTTCAAACTGAAAAAAAAACATTTCAGCCATTTAGATAAGAATCCATTTTTAGTAGTGTATATACTGCACTTGGCATAGTTGTACTTTTTAGGTTAACCGCTAGATTTACTGTTCTATGTACTGTACACAGCATGCAGTGTTAAATTAAGATGCTGCATAGTGTCAGCTGCTTCTGTTGTTGTGATGTGCATTATGTAGAAAGTATATGATTCTCTCATGTGTAGTGTATACCTGAAATTGTACTCACTGGATTTGCCCTGCAGTATATGAATTATACTCCCCATGTTCTACAATTAACATGAATCATTCTTAAACTATCAAAATATACATAGAATAATTCCACTCATGTATACAGAATTGTGTTCGTATTGTGAAAAGTATGATGCAGTTTCGTACTTATGTTTCATGCTTGTTATGTCGATCGCGATCTACCGGTTGATCCTAAAGGGAGTACTGGTTGATCACAGAAAATTGCTTTGTATTTCATGGGACACACTGCCAAAAGTGTAATTGTCAAAGTTGCCACGGTAAAACAAATGGTAAACTCATAATTATTATTTGAGCAAGACTTAAATAATATTATTTGGCGCAAACGTATGCACCTGCATAATTTGAGTCCTGGGCATTAGATATTTTCCAATGAATCGAACTGCAGTACCATTTTACTTAGCATTTCGTGCAATAACATAACTGGACAAAAACATTTAGAATGACAAAAATGAAGTCAAGATTTCGCCGCTTATTAAGATTTTATTATTGTAATATCATACCTGTCAACCTCTACGTTTCCCATATTTCATCTATTATTTAATCATTTCAATGTGTGTACACCGTAGAACAATTTTTGTACTGATTAATTTTTTAAATCTATTTTTGTTTGACCGATGCTCTAATCTGGATCATCTCAGTCAATGATAGCAGACGGCAACGTCATCGTAGATTGCTAATAATTTTGCAGTATTGTACATATTATATCTCATTCTGAGTAAGAAGGTTGTTCTATGTTGTGTTTGTAAGATTTAACAAGCTGAATTGCAATCATTAATAAAAGAAGCAATTGGATGAGGTTTACGGTTATGTAATATGTACTTTTTAATTTGTTTTCATTATATTCTAATTAAATGTATTTGATTTGTTTATGCGTGCATTGAGGAATTGTCAGGATTTAATTGCACAGCTTCAGAAGTTATTTTTCCATGATACCTTGCCCTTGAATCAGTTTTAGTTGTTTTTTGGTGTACAGTAATTAAAGAATGAACAAATAATATTCAATGAATGTTTTTGCATTTTTGTCAGAAGATTATTTTGACTCAATCATTTTTGTAAGTCATTCACACGTGCTGAAAAAGTGTGAGCACAACTGCCCTATAGTATGTAATGTACTGCGTGTCATTGTTCATATGTAGTATAACGTATCTAGTAATGCATTGTATGTAACTAATGTGTTTTTTAAGAATCTATACCTCAAGTGTCTTCCTTTTTACCGGCTTGATCAAGAGTTTTTTTTGCCCACTTCACTCCCAGCTTTAACCTTGAGGCGAAGATGCACATATCCTAGACTAACCTCTACCCAACCACCCCCTGGCCGTGTGACATAATAAGAGATAATGAGGAAAGGATACCTGACGTTCAGACTATATGACATTTGTCTGTGGTCCATTGGTGACCCTTACTCGCACCCGGTACTTCTTCACTGTCTCTTGGTTACAGAATTGTAGGCTTTCCTTTGTGTATTGCAATGCACGGAATAGAGAACACCCATTGGTGAGGTGTGGAAATAACCGTAATGGTGATAATAGTGTAAAAACACGGAAAAGGCGTTTGTCTTTCTTTAAGGAAGCCCATACAACCTCAATTCTGTTTTACAATAAAAAACGAGAACAACTTAAAGGATCTTAAAGGGATGTTGTGTATTATTTAACGGCTTTTAGTCGTAAAAGCACAACGTCATTCATTTTAAAAAAACAACACTGATTTGAATAATAAGCAAAAATATATGGAGTATCATATCAACGTGCATTTTCCCAAAATATCTTGGCCAACCTAGGACACGTTGGAGAGACTACGTCTCTAAGCTGGCCTAGGAACGCCTCGGGATCTCGTCAGATGAACTAGATGACTGGGGATAGGGAGGTCTGGGCTTTGCTGCTGAGGCTGCTGCTCCGCAACCCGAACCCAGATAAACGGAACATAAGAGATGGATGGTTGGAAGGCACACAGAGACAGACAACTCACTTGCTCATTTGCACCTAGGGCCATTTTGGACTGGCCAATTAGCCTGGCATGCCTGTTTTTGGAATGTGGGAGGAAACCGGAGTGCCCGGAGGAAACCCACGCAAGCAGGGGAGAACATGCAAACTCCACAAAGGAAGGTTTGATCCCATGACCTCAGGACTGTGCCGCACATGCGCTAACCACTGCGCTGCCATGCTGCCCATGGTTGGACTTGTTGGTTGAAAAATGTGTATTTATTTGTCAAAGCATGAGGCTCACCTAGAGAGAGCTCACTAGGATTGGACAATACTTCAATCTAATCCAAGTAAATACAGGGTTGTATTGATTGAGAACAATCATGTTTGCTTGTCAATGACATAATCTTTGAGAAATTGATCGGTAGGCACTCATTTTTTTAATCTTTTATTTTATAAGTACAATGCAAAAATCAAGAAAACTCACAAAATACTTAAAAACTAAATTCAGTCATATAAATAAAGTGTGAACACAATTGGTTCTAGTTTTGACGTTATGAGTTATGTATAATCTTACGAACCACCAACAACATTATTATTGTGATAGCTAGTATGGGAATACAGCATCGATCCCTGGACAGTAGTATTGATCTGATTCAAGTACTTGTCCTGTATTAATAATAATGATGTTTGGATTGATCCGCCCACCTTTAGAGCTCACACGATTGTCCGTCATGTTTCTTTTACAGTACACCCACAAAACCAAAAACCTTGTTTAAAGCAAAAAAAGGAGAAGGAAAAATACAAGTTAAAATATCCAGTTTGCATTTTTCCTTGTGCCTTGTAGCATTCGTTTTCAGTCGTCATCCACAATGCAAAGATTCATGGAGATCTAGTGGCCAAACATTACGCGGTTTCACGCTAACAAATTCCAATAAAATGTGTCTGCCTTTGAAAAAAATATATACAGTGGTCTTGGAGCACCCTCTCTTGGTTAACATGTTAATTGTTTGTCGGTGAACAGAAGGAGGAAAAAATACTTATAACTTTGATGGCAGCATAGAAGTGGACTTATAAATGCTCTCTAAAAATTATGTTTGGATGTTGCTTTGGACAATAATCATAAGTATGGAACGTATCGCGATGAATTCAAGTCTGTTTACTGTAACATTTTGTATAAAATAACGTACTCTTGTGTAAATTGTCATTAGCATGCCTTAGCTTGGTATAGAATATTCATGTGTAATTACTTTTGAACATTTTGTTATTTATTTTTAGTTTTACGGCAGCATTATGCAGATAATGGTAAAGGCTTTTGTCACAATAAACAAGAAAATAAATAAATAAATAAATTTACTATCTAGCTGCCAAAAAGGGAGTACTTACGAGTGAGAACAGCACAAAAATGATGATAATAATTAACTCATTCAATGTCAGACATTTCTCTCTAATGTAATTTTTTTGCCATTTGGACTCATTTTTAATAGCTTGCAGAAAATTTAGTTCATTAGCTATATCGGCATAGGACATACAGGTATAAAAAGAAAATTTGAACCCTCATCTTTCATAATAAAAAAAAGGTTTATACCATTGTTTAGTAAACAACAGTTGACATTGCTAACTTTCTTAAAAACACTTGTTTGCAAGTAAACTGAACAATGGATTTTGTAAAATGATGCATTTTGAACAGAGCTTATTTCAGCGCTTTTTTTTTTTTTTGCTTTGTGATATTTTAATATCTATACAATGCTTTTCATAAATACAAGGGCGAAATAACATTTCATTTAAAAAAGCCCTTAACTTATGCATGAATAATGCAGGAACTTCTAAGCGCACTCCGTTTCCGGGACGTGATCACCAAATTTTGGTCACGTTGGTGATCGCTGTGACATGCACAAAATTCCATCCCTCTCTGAGACTTTGTCCTAGTTTTTAGAAGGGTTAACTTATCCATATCTTGCCTTCTGTGTCACCACACTGCTTCATTAAGCCTACTCGGCATATGGGGCCACGTACACACTTCAATCGCTGAAGCAACACTTGGAAGTTGGGCTTCCTCGATGTGTAGACAAGGATTCGATCAAAGCTATTCCTGCCATCTACTGGTGATTTTTTTCTCATTCTGAAAGGATTCCCAGAGACTTGATACTTACTTATGAGCTGCACCAAACCATTTACATTAATTTTCTTTTTTAAATAAAACAAGAAAAACCCTCATATTTTTTACCTTTCGGCACAGAATGAGTTAATAATTAATTTATGTATACTCCAAAGATTAAGCATTCAAACACCAAAGTCATTTGTCTTTGTTTAAAAAAGTGTGTCTGCATGCAGATGTGTGTGTTTGCACGTGTTTGTGTGTGAACCCATTCCAAGGATTCATCCTGTCACATTAATCAGCTTTATAATTAAGAGCTGTGAGTCTGTCAGCTACCTTGATGTGCCCTCTTCTACTCGTCCCCTTAATTTCTGTCTGTCTGACTATTTAATGGCCCTGTTTTTTTTTTTTTTTTTTTACCCACAGCCGTCGCGATACCCCGTCTCCCCACCCTTAGCCAGTGCTGAACGAGCCTGACATTTATTGTGGGATTAATGGCGGTGTTTCGCTGCTCCTAATTTTAGGCTTTAATTGCAATAATTATTTGCAAGCCTAATTAGAGTCCATCGTGTCAGACAGAGGGGTACAGCATAACTGGATTGGGAAATGAGTGCACTTTGTCACCCTTTTTGCGCTGAAATTGTTGGGTCATGGGATATTGTTCGTAGGTTGATTTTTGCAAGCTCGTCCAGGCACATATAGCACATATTGTATTTAGAAGGAAAATCAATATAAAATGCATTTATTCAAAAATGTTAAAATCGTAAAAAGGAACTATGCAGCAGTGAACAAAATCAAGCATTTAAAGTGTTTATGTTGAATACATGAGACCATGATAAAAGCTATTTATTGACAACGTAAAAGATGAACAACAGACCAACACAAACATTATGATGTAATTATTTAATTGTCAGACCCAGAACAGGTGGTAGACCCAAACGCGTAACGTTTCACACCAAGCCTTATACTGAAAGCACAGAAGTCAGGAACGGGAAAACAAACGCCAGCGATATGGTGATCGCTGGGCAGGAGAAGCAGTAAGCCCACAAGATCGGATCATGGTCGGTGGACGGAGACAAGTCGGGCAGCCGGAATGGGAGATCAGAGCGTGGTCGGAGAAAGGAATCAAGCCAGATAGCGGTAGACCATCGGGAAGCCAGGGGAAGATGAGTACGATACAGGATAGGACAGGACAGACGGGAGACAGAGTTAAAAATGGCTTGCCTTGCATGTGTGGAGATCTGCTGACGGACTGACAAGGGGTGAATGAGAGCGTTGATTTTAAATAGGAGGGGAACCAATCAGGAAACGAGCAGCAGCTGGAGTCAAACAAGTGGGCACAAATGAAGATAATGGGCAAATTATGACATTAATGTTCTTTAAAATCAAATTCATCATCGGATAGACCAAAGAGTTATTTCCCTTGCCATACTCTTTTACATTTATATCTTTCAGGACGACGTTGTATTTTCTCCATTCTCTAACATTCCTCTTTGCTACCGTGAATAAAATTAGTGTAATAACGAGATAAAATTGAATGCCTTTTTCTATATCATTGTTGGTCTAGTAGTTAGGATTTGGGTTACACTCCCGTTGCATTCAATGTTTTGCTATTGTGGTCAGCAATGTTTTTCGAATGATGAATAATTGCACAAATATGGTAATGTACCTGAAAACCTCATGCACACAAACTTTGATTTTGGAGGTAAAAATATTCATGTTACACACGATCAAGTTCAGTATTTCAAAGTCAAGAAAACCGAGCAGGCCAAATCTGATTTAATGTGGCCTCATGGATTATTCTGATTCCCATTTGTATTATGCACCAAAAAGTATTTTGTGTGTTTGTTTTTGTTTTTTAATTTTTTTTATTTATTGTTTTACTATATATTACATCTCATTGAACAAAGTGTCGTTTTTGTGTAAGTAGATTTTTGCATTTGTACTTCTTCTCAGAAAATTGCAATAGTTATATAATTGTATTTTTCTAAGTAAGTTTAACCCATGTTTAAATAGAAACTAAAGTTAACTGTTGGTTCCTAAACAATACCGTTTGTTTTTTTCATGTTATAGAAATTATGAATTTCCTTTATACAAAATAAATGTATGCTTTTTCCTGTTGAAAATTGAAGAAAATGTTGTTTCCATTATCGGAATACATTTGAATATATTTACCAGTTTTTTTTAGGTTCACTATACTATAAAAAATGTCATGATTTATCTGTCCGGCTCTCAGTTTATAGCATTTTATTTTTAATTCGGCCCGCAGTGAAGTCAAGACACCTCACATATGTTTGTATTGCCCTTGATCACAAAAGTCTCAAATGTAGTGTTCCTATAGGTGCTTGAAATCCTTGAAAATGCTTGAATGTTATTATCTTTGCAAGGTCGAAAACTGCATATATTTTGGGTGAGATACTTGTAAATGCTTGAAATTGTTACCATCATTCTCAAAGTCTGTTTAAAAATAACACTGACACTGCTCTCTGGTGTCTTCGCTTTGCCGACACATTTTTCCTTCACTTGTGATTAACGCCAGCTGGCATTACTTTGTATAGCATTGTCCTACAAAGAGTCATCGCCTCCTATGGGTCGCACCTAAGAGAAGAGTTGCATGTTACACCTAAACAGGGCACTGTAGAATTTGTATTAGTGCAAGGGTAACGTATCAATCATGGGCCATGCAAGAATCTACGATTGCGTTTCCCAGTCTTAAATTCCATTAAAATAACTTACTGCACCTAAAAATGTAAGCTACTTCTTAGTCATTTTTACACAACACCTATATGGGAAGAGTTTGTCTCAAAAGAATTTACACACTTGTCTTGATAAACACACACACAAGATTAAACATCGCATATAGAATTTTCAAATGTATTTGTGGATCTGTAAAATACATGACTCACACTGGATTTTTTTCAAATGTATTGTGATTGGAGAAATTGAAAATTTGGCTTTTAGAGTCTGTCTATTTAAATTTGGCCATCAAAGGGTGAATAAACCAAAGCAAAGGGCTGCGCAAATTACCATTACAACATCCCCTGATCTAAAACTCGCATGAGGGCAAGGAAAAATTCCAAAAAGGTCAACATGAGGAAAATTAGGATTCACATGAGGTAATCCTACTTCCAGGACGACCAGTCTGCAATTAAATATTGCAAGAGCATCAACATCAACAATAAGCATTCATAATGATCAAAATTGTCTGTTTGATTTCCCCCCTTGCTCTATGGAGAGGCACAATGGCTTGAGAAAAAGCTGTATATATGGTAGTGCCGACCAATCTAATCTTTATGTGTCCATGCTGAGCGCCTCATTCGAAAGTCGTCTGCTTGACGGGTCGCAATCCATTCGTCCTCCCATAACGGGTCAACATGCACTATATATGTGTTATTTCATCTTTTCAAACCACGTATCCTTCCCTTTTTTCTCCTGTCAACATAACATCCAGTGGGAGGTCTCAGTCTTACGACGTTGGTCTTCTCCCCTGGAGCTCCTTTTTGCAAAGCTGTCAGTGTGAGCTCTGGTGATGGATGTAGTGTCGTTGACTCCATGTGTGTCTACATCCTTCTCTGGTTCACTTGAGTTTTTTTATTCTTATTTTTATATTAGACATCTTTTGTTCAACAAGATGCTGGGTTGTTTCCACGGGACTTTCTGTCCATTTGTGTCGTCATTGCAGTTCCCAATCATCTTTAGATTTTTATATAGCTTATTTATGTATTAAGTCCATCGGTGGCCCAATTCTGAGGTCATGGTTGGAACCCAGCTACTAGCCTTCATGTGCGGAGTTTGCATGGTCTTCCTGTGCTTGTGTGGGTTTCCTTCGGACACTCCGGTTTCCTCCCACATTCCAAAAACATGCATGTCCAAATTGTCCCTAAGTGTGAATGAGTGAGTTGACTGTCTAGCATGATGATACCACCCCCATGCTTCACAGTAGGGATGGTGTTCTTTAGTTAGTGGCATTATGACCAAAATGTTCTATTTCTCATCTGACCTTAAAACTTGATCCCATGATTCCTTTTTATCATCCAAATGGTCATATGCAAACTTAAGACGGGACTTGACATGTGCCAGTTTAAGCAGGGGAACCTTTTGTGTCATGCATTATTTAAAAATATGACATCTAAAAGTATTGCCTAGAGTAACCTAGGAAATGGTGGTCCAAGATCTTTTCAGGTCATTAATTAACTCCTGTCGTGTAGTTCCGGGTTATTCCCCACTTTTTGTAGAACCATTGAGACCCCACGAGGTCATGTCTTGTATGGGGCTCCACTCTGATGAAGCTTGACCGTCATTTTTAGCTTCTTTAATTTTTTTGATGATTGCTCCAACAGTGGACCTTTTTTCACCAAGCTGCTTGCAGCTCCGTAGCCCGTTCCAGCCTTGTGGAGTTGTACAATTTTGTCTCAAGTGTCTTTGGACAGGTCTTTGGTCTTCGCCATGTTACAAGTTAAAGTCTTACTGATTGTATGGGGTGTACAGGTTTCTTTATGCAGCTACCAATCTCAAACATGTGCATCTGATTCAGGATGAGACATGGAGTTTAGGTGGACTTCTAATGGGCGGACTAACAGGTACAGTGCATCCGGATAGTATTCACAGCGCTTCACTTTTTCCACATTTTGTTATGTTACAGCCTCATTCCAAATTGTATTAATTTAATCTCTTATCTCAAAATTCTACACAAAATACTCCATTATGACAATATGAAAATGTTTGTTTTTTTTTACTTTTCTTGAATTTATTAAAAATAGAAAACTAAAAATCACATTTACATAAGTATTCACAGCCTTTGCCATGAAGCTCAAAATTGAGCTCAGGTGCATCTTTTTTCCACTGATCATCTTTGAAATTTTTCTACAGCTTAATTGGAGTCCACCTGCAGTAAATTCAGTTGATTGGACACGATTTGGAAAGGCACACACCTGTCTATATAAAGGTCCCTCAGTTGAGTGTGCATGTCAGAGCACAAACACGAAGCATTAAGTCAAAAGAACTGTCTGTAGACCTGCGAGACAGGATTGTCTTGAGGCACAAATCTGGGGAAGAATACAAAAAAAATTCTGCTGCTTTGAAGGTCCCAATGAGCACAGTGGCCCCCATTATTCGTAAATGGAAGACATTTGGAACCACCAGGACTCTTCCTAGAGCTAGCCGGCCTTCTAAACTGAGCGATCGGGGAAGAAAGGCCTTAGTCAGCGTTCCTCTGTGGAGAGAGGAGAGCCTTCCAGAAGGACAACCATCTCTGCAGCAATCCACCAATCAGGCCTGTATGGTAGAGTGGCCAGACGAAAGCCACTCCTTAGTAAAAGGAACATGGAAGCCCGTCTGGAATTTGCCAAAAAGCACCTGAATGACTCTCAGACCATGAGAAACAAAATTCTCTGGTCTGATGAGAAAAAGATTGAACTATTTGGTGTGAATGCCAGGCGCCATGTTTGGAGGAAACCAGGCACCGCTCATCAGCAGGCCAATACCATCCCTAAAGTGAAGCATGGTGGTGGCAGCATCATGCTGTGGGGATGTTTTTCAGTAGCAGGAACTGGCAGACTAGTCAGGATAGAAGGAAAAATGAATGCAGCAATATATAGAGATATCCTGGATGAAAACCTGCTCCAGAGCGCTCTTGACCTCAGGCTGGGGCGAAGGTTCATTTTTCAGCAGGACAACGACCCAAAGCACACAGCCAAGATCTCAAAAGATTGGCTTCAGAACCACTCCGTGAATGTCCTGGAGTGGCCCAGCCACTTGAATCCGATCGAACATCTCTGGAAAGATCTGAAAATGGCTGTGCACAAACGTCTCCCAACCAACATGAAGTGAAGCGCTGTGAATACTTTCCGGATGCACTGTATTTCAGGTCATAATTCTAGATGATACACAGGTGTTCAAATACATATTTGCAGCTAATAACACAAATAAATTGTTAAAAAAAAATCATACATTGTGATTTCTGGAATTTTCTTTTTAGTTTATCTCTTTCACAGTGGACATGCACCTACGATGAAAATTTCATCAATTTTTTTGTTCATTGGTGTCTATTCTACGGCTTAGGTAACCTGTGTTGTCCCCTTTCCATTGTTCAGTAGCTGGTAGCACAACTGAATGTGATACTGTTTGCCCCCAAAAAATGTTTAATCAGTTTTACAGCTTTTTGGCATTTCTGAGGAAGAGTCGATTGGCAATCATAGAATGTGATAATCCTGAGAAGGTGGGATAACCTTGGCTGTGTTTTTCGAAAGCCCATCAATCACTGGTGAGAGGGCAGAATCTTGATGTAGTCCATGTACTGGATTGAAATTGACTTCCACTGACCTGGATTGACAAGAACTCGTAGTAGAACATCTGCTTTTCAATGTGTCCTGGCATGCGGCAGGCGGATATGTGGATGGGATAGATAGCACGGAGTTTATATGTGCAGTATTGAAGGAGGAATATTTGAAAGAACCCAGGCCAGATAAGAGGCAGCCTGTTGAAATATTACTCTTCTTTTTGACTTGTTAATCAGATATGTACGGCCACCAGGGTATCACTTTGCAGTAACAAATGGGCCCACGGAGCAACATGGGGGGATTATTCGTGTTGGATATCCAAGGCAACATCTGTAATGCACCCCAAAAGGTAGGAAAATTCACAGATGAAGGATTTATTTACTCCCGCGGAAACAAGTAGGTAGCAGTTAATTTGACTGTGCCTGTCTGAGAGACACACATGTGCAGTTACACCACATGTGAACATCCACATGAGGCACTTTGGGCACATTATGTTGATTTTCTTTTACTGGCAAACAAAGAAGCGGGCTTTCCACATCTCATCGCTGGAGATCAGTAGCTGTCTTCTCCCTCTTCTCAACAGCAGAGTTACTTCACAGAGATATCCAATCATCTCGATCCAGAACGAGATTTTTTTGTTGACTTTTATAATCTCATGCTAACGATGTATGGCAAATGAGACCCTGAAACGGTTGTGCTGAAATGAAATGAAATGATCTGCATTTATATAGCGCTTTTCAAGTCAATGACTTCCCAAAGCGCTTTACATTGTGCTTCACATTTCCCAATAGCAGCCGTGATCTGTGCAGCCATGTAAGGCGCTAACCTGCTTATTGGGGGTACTGGGGGTTCAGTGTCTTACCCAAGGACACTTCGGCATGTAACACGGACAAGCCGGGATTCGAACTGGGATCCCTTAATCCTAAAACGATCGCTCTACCTCCTGAGCTACTGCTATTACACTAATTGCAAAAAACAATCGAGTAATTACCCTCAAAATGTCACACAGCAACACAATGACAAGAAAATTACAATTTAGCCAAAAACTAGATGATGAAATCCTAAAATGTTTTGCCTCTTTGTTTGGGCAGCAATTTTTTTTAAATAGTATTATTTTTTTTTTTTACTAAAGCAAACAAAAACCAAGTCAATCCTTTCTCTCCCAGTATACGGCTCAATATCACGCAATATTCAACTTCTCAGTTTATCATTTTATATTTTGAGCCTTACCTTTCAAAATAGTCTCACAAGGCAAATATCCTCTTATCTTTAGATTATTGATTGTTTATTGTTCTTAGATAGCCCGTTGAGAAGCAGCTTCTCATTTTTGAGAGGGGTCCTTATAACTCGTGTGACATAAAATAATTATTAGCATGTTTTTCTCAACGTTAAAAGAGCTAACAACAACTACAAACATATGAACACATAAAAAAGACATAAGACAATCACAGTGCTCCTTAGTCTGTTTCTCATCTGCCCTGTCAGAAATGTTGATTTTGAAAAATATATACATTGTCAAAAAATACGTGAATTTGCGTATTTATCTCGAATATATAAAGGTCTATAATGCATTGTTAAAATATTTAAAGCTATCAAAATCAGAGAAATAAACAATTTTAGTGGAAACTATATACTTATAATCGAAATCATCATATTTATTACAATTGTAATTTAAAAAAAAATAATTATCCTGATCGTCATCATGAAAAGGAGCTGACTTGTAGTTAGCGATTTGATTATGGTTGTTCCATTTAACAAGCCATGTATTTAAATGCCTAAATGTGTCATTAAAAATAAAATATCTTAATGTCTCAAATGCTATTGTGTACTTAAATATTTTATTAGTTTATTCAGGTAAGGTGGTAAATGATATAGCATTTGAAAGTGAACCTTGGGTGTTAGCCGGTACAGAGACTCATACAGTACCAATCTCAATGGTGAGTTTTGTAAGGACATAGAAAAATGAATCAACACTACGACTATACAAAGTATTGAGAAAGCAAATATTTGATTATGTAGTGCCACTATATACAATGGATGCTGAATCAACAGCATTCATTTCACAATAAACTAGTGACCATATACTGTATAATTATAAGTGCATTTTGACACAGTGGAAAATAATTAAAAAATCTATCTTAGGAGTGGAAATTTAACTAAGTCATTCCGTTTCATAACGTATGAATATGTTTTCAGAAGCATTCCTCTTGAGTGCCAAAACCTTAAAAAATTGTTTTTTCTTGTTTTATTTTAAAAACATATTATCAAGGCTTTGGCTCTGCTCATCAGTAAGTATCTTAATTAAGTAAGTAGCCTCTGGGAATGATTTCAGTATGATAAATAACTATTAGATGATAGGAGTGGCTTTGATCAGATCTTTGTCCACATATCAAGGAAGCCCACACTTCCTTTTTTCCAGCAAATAAGTGTGTATATGCAAGCAATTTAACCAGCAAGTAGGTGTACTGAACCTATGTGGTGGCACTTGCAAAGCATAGAAATGGGCAACAGTTTCAAGAGAGCTTTTTCGTCATCGTCTCGTCAGACAGGAATGACGTTTCAAGGACCCTTGAGGTAGTGCTATCGCCACGGTGACCAAAATCATTTGATCACTTCACTGGAAAAAAGGTCTTGCAAAGTTCAGACATCTTTCATGCACAAGTTCAGTGTTCTTGCGATAAAATGGTATTTTGCAAAGCAAAGTGCCCTTGTGTTTATGGAAAGAATTGTTTAGATTTTGGAGGTATCACAAATGCAAAATAAAGCACCAAAGTAAAAGTTTGATTTTGTCAGAAGTTTTCTTGAAATTGAGTATTTTCAAGAAACTTGACAATGTTCAAGTGTTGTTTACTAAACAATGGGAAAAGCTAAAATATACTTGTATTCTAATCAGAGATGAGGGTTAAATAATTATTTTGAAATGTCCCAGGCCTTTATAGCTACAGAACTTCAAAGTCCTTCAAAAATGAGTCAAAATATGAAAATTTACCTGGCTCCGGCTCTTCGCCTTTAAGAGAATTGTCTGGATTTAAATGAGATAATAATATTTCCCTAAAAAACAGAAGGTACATAATCAATGCAGTTCATATTGCAGTTGAGAATAATGTTTTTGGCATGTCACCGCTTTTTTCCATCAATTCAAAAACAGAAGATTAGTGAACTTTTTGGATAGGTCTATCTTCGATCTCATGATGTTTTGTCCTTACCAAATAATAACATGTGTGTCGTTTACAGTGTTTGCATTATGCACACACTCTATCAGGCTTAAGTTTCATCAGGGGCATTCCCTTCTGTTCAATAAACTTGCTCGCCGACATCCACAAGTGCACCGACGCTCCCCTCACGCACTTTACGTATGCCACACACATTTTTCCCCCCTGTTGATGTGAATGGCCTCGGCGGCTTCCTCGTTATCAGCCGCATTGACAGTTGGGTATCCCGCTGAGAGAACGAGAAGCACACCCTGTCAGACAGTCGAGAAATTCATCGAAATTCCGGTGTCAGAAGTTAACCCTCGCCGAGCCCGAGGCACGCAAGATGGAAAAAAATGGGTGACGGGCAAACTGACAGTAAGTAAACACAGTCATAAAAAGCAACCAATATACGATATGATCTTGCTTGAATGCCGGTTGTCGATGGGTTTTGCTCATGTTTTGAATTCGTATTGCCAACGAGCCACAGAAGTGTCAATCCACATAGCATTGGTACAACAGGCAATGAGAGCAGTATTGAGCTGGGAGAGGTTGAGGAAAAGGTTTTCAGCGGTCTGCTCATCTAAACAAAAGCACAGTTGGAGTACAACATGACAAGCGGGGGCTTGTCCAAAAAGAGGATAGAGGACAAAAATAATTGATACAGCCCTGACTGCATCGACCGGGTGGACATTTTATACTCCTAACTTCTTGATTCATTCTCCCTTTTGTGATATAACCTCAATACCTCTCTTTACAAATGTTTGCTCACATTTTTTTTTACAAAATAGTAAGTCAATTTGTTGTTTTAATTTGAGTGATTTGCCTCCTGTTTCATTAAAAATGTTATTTCAAAGGAAGCGTGCAGTGTTTAAAGTGTTCTTAGAAAGTTACAAGTTAAGTATTTCATCTTTTCATCTATTAAGTTTGTGTCAAAAATGCCCAACTGAGTTTATTTTCCATTGTGCCTATCTAATTTTATGTCACTTTTATCAGAACAGTTTCAGTGCTGAACAGATTTGTTTCGAGGAAAGAGGCCAAAGGGGAGATTGGAGAGAGACATCATAGTTGCCCCTGCAAGTTTTTTGTTTTATTGGTTTATTTTTTGCTATTTGCTAGTGGAGCATTCAAATGGTAAAAGCAGACATGGGACCAAGTCACACATGTGCAAGTCTCAAGTAAGTCTCAAGTCTTCACCTTCAAGTCCCAAGTAAGTCCCAAGTATTTTTTTCTTGGGCAAGTCAAGTCACAAGTCAAGTCCCGAGTCTTAGATTGCCAAGTCCAAGTCAAGTCACAAGTCATAAAAACAGCGACTCGAGTCGACTCGAGTCCAAGTCACTAAGTCTCAAGTCCCCATGTCTGGGTAAAAGTAAGAAAAGGCCTGCTTTTAGTAAAAATTAGTTATCAAAATCATAATTACAGTTTGTTAATCATGAACAGACTGCCTAAGGCTTCAATGATGACTTCAGGCCGAGAGACGGCGGCAGAGAATAAAAGAGTTTTCAAATCCCCTAACTTAACTTTAAGTTAACTTCATCCCTGCACTGTTTGCCAACTGACTAGATGACAACGATGAAAACACAACTGGTGGCGACTAATAAAAAACGTGTTTGATATATTGAAGAATATATCGCGTTTACTTTTGTACATTCGACAATTTGCTCATAACTAAAGCCAATCAAACCCCCACTTGTATCTCCTCGTCCTCAGACCCCGTTTTTCACCTACTCATTCTTTACTTACCGTATTTAATGAACAAATTAATGAAACATCAATGAGTCGAAATGTATTAGTAATGCACTTTTTAGCCAATAAATTGCCACTCAAAGTGCTGTATAAAAACATCCAGTGTACAATAAGTAATTGAAATGCCCTCTTTTTTCTCCACCCAACAACCCAAACATCAATTATACACAAAAAAAATGATTTAAAAATAATGAATAATCCATAAATGATAATAGAAATAAAATGTAAACATCAAATACAATTGTAGCAAGGCACAGACCTACCATATGAGAAAAGGGACCTGAGGGGGGCTCATCCACACAGACAGGAATAACAGCAAATGGATGTCGGTCCAAAGGTCACCACGTTTTGGAGGGGAAAAGTGTTGTATCTGCACACCACAACAAACCGACGCCAATTGCTGACTTAGGTAAATCTTGGTGCATGAGTGAACAGTAATACCCCTCCAGACCCATAGCGCCAGTAGTCACTTTTTGTCATTTGTATAAAAAGCCACCTCTTTATGGGGTTGGGTTTCAACAGCCTGCTAGCCTCATGGAAGAAGTTGTCCTTTAGGCTGCTGGTTCTGGCTCTGCAGTGTTTGCCCCGACCGCAGCAGGTGGGAGAGGCTTTGAGGTGGGTAGATGGGGTCACTTGCAATCATAGTGGAGGTCCAGGAGTAGGAGCGTGAAGGAGACACCAATTACCTTTTCCACTATTGTCACGATAATGACTCTACAAAAGTTGTTCTTTACATTAATTAGATGGCGCTTACTGATTCCAACACTTTCCGATTGCCAAAATCTGATTGGTCTTCCTATGAGCAGCAATTTTGCTGATCTCGCTTACCCTCCTGTGTGTCCTCCCATTTGCTTTTCTGTTGCTCTCTCCCACGTCTTCCCTCGTGTCTTCTCTATATCTACTTTGCAAGTGTACCTGCATCTCTTGGTGTGTCTCAAGTTTGCCTTCTTACTTTTTCCTTTTTTCCTCAATGTCTGAGACTTCTATTTCTCATTATTTGTTTGCAGAAGCTTGTGCTCCTCCATCTCTTTTTTTTGTAACCTAATCTAATCTTTGTATAATTTACCCTCGAGCATGTTTACTCTCTGTCTCCCCTTATTTTTCTTCCCCCTTTTTTCTCTTTCCATTCATTTGTAAATATTCAAATTGTAATGCAAATTTGCATCTCATATTTTTCAAGTAGGACTTATGTTAGTTTCAACTCATTCAATGCCAGACATTTTTCTCAAATAGGGAGAGCCGATTCCAGCTAATTTTGACACATTTTTGAAGGCCTACAAAAGATGTAGTTCAATATAGCAGTTTTCAAGTCAATGAAGACCTCCCCAAACGCTTTACAATGTGCTTCACACTTTCCCTTTTGCACACACTAACCAACCAATAGCAGCGTTAGACATGCAAGTCAACTACCTGCTTATCAGGGGCATTGGGGATTCTGTCTCTCTTGCCCAAGGACACTTCGACATATAACACGGAGGATCCGGGAATCGAACCTGCAACCTCTTAATCCCAAAACGAGCGCCTTACCTCATGAGCTACTGCCGCCCCATTAACTCTACACTATTGATGCTTGAACTTTTGATCACCATCGCGTTCCCTCGGGCACCATGTTCCTGCGGACATGCCCAAGATACCATCTACCTCAACGATGATGATGGTACTTCGTCATCTTCTTTTGAGAAGAATAAGCTCTGTTGAGGAGTTTTAACTGCGGATTACTACTTGTCTTTATGACACGACTATCAACCCGCTGATTCACTAAGCCTAGTCACCATACGGGGCTTCCTGTGCACACTCATTCACAGGGGGGAAAGTAACACTACAAACTGGGAGCTTCCTCAATGTGTGGACAAAGATCTATTCAGAGACAATGTTTGTGAAAACGTATTAATATGTTAGGGCATTGAATAAGTTGAGTGTATGCTAATGTTCACCATGCCTCAATGAGATGAGGTACTAGTGAGTCATCAAAACAAAATGAACAGTATTAGAGCTTTTTTCCTATTCACTATTATGACCAAAGGGCATTTTACACGGGAACATATCTGGAGTTTACTGGAGTCGACGTCTGGTCCCTCCTTCAGTTTTTTTTCCCCTACTCTGCTACTCCCGGTGAGTCCCAACAATCCTTTCCGTGCCGAGGGAAGATACTAAATTCTCAAAGGATGTTAAGGTTGAATCCATTCTATCCATTGCAAATCCCACCCAATACTGGTCTGTGCTTGTTTTACTTTGCAATAACATTTTTGGGGAGTTTGTCTTGCATGTAAATGAATCAAAATGTCAAATTGAGTCCTGTAAAGTCAGATGGCGCTCACTCACGTCGGTTCTCATTAGTCACCGCCCAAGAAAGAAAGTTGGGAAAGAAGCAAGGAAGAGATCTGATAGCATCATGAAAGATGTCGTGTGATTTTTTTTCTTTTTCAATCCAAAATAAACTAAGGTAAAGCTCTGACTTAAAATATTTTACTCGCTTTTGTAACCTAAAGTCTTGGCAAATTCAACAAAGCAAATCCACACTTGTAATCTCTAGACAAGGACCAAAGAAATTGCTGTTAAAACCCAAAATTATCATCTGTTGTCTGTGTGTGCTTCCATTTACCTTCACAACATTTCTCAAATATACAACTCTTACCACTTTTATGAAGGTTTGCAGTGAGAATGACTATTTGGGTGGAGTTAACCCAACAGTCTGCTGGCTAAGTATTGATCTCAATCCTATTTCTCCTCTTACCTATCCAATCTGCCTCGTTTATCTTCCCCCGCTCCATCCCACTTTGTTGGCAAAGACAAGAAAATATATTATATTACTATGCCGCCAGACGAGTACTGCAATTCACTCCTGCAACCACTCAACCTGCGTTTCCTGATCTCACAGGGCCCTGTATAAGATTTGAATTTTCTCAGGACTACAAAACATAAACACAATTGGTTCCCTCTTAACATTGCTTCCAGCTGGTCGGTAACGCAGAAGGGGGGTGGGGGGGGTGGTTGACTAAGGAGAAGCTAGGGCGCTACTATCCTGACATCCTGAGAGGTGTTTGTGTCCCTCATTCTTCAACCTTACTCAATTTGCAAATGGGTATGATTTTCCTACTCTCATTATAAATGTGCTTTGCTTAAGTAAGGAGTCTAGGTGAGGGGAAGGAGGGAATAGTAAGGTTAAACTCTGTAGTTAAACAAAAATGTATACTTACCCTGGGTAAAATTAAAAAAAAAAAACCATATACCCCCTCAGGGTTAGAATAGCTCAGTTTGGAAATCTCAGTGTGTTTGTTGCAGCATCCCTCGAATGAATATTAAGGGTGTCAGAACTTTTAATGCTCAGTTTTTATGTTTGTGTTTTTTTGTTGATGTTTTTTTGTTTTTTTTCTCACCCATCCAACACTCACTTTCCACCCTGCAATGTACAACTTCAAAAAAGTAAGGACCCCCCCAAAAATCAATCATGTATACTTCGAGACAATATGTGTTTGTGTAAAACAGCTTGTCAGCAAGCTTTGTAAAATCGGCGACAACAAAAATGTGAAAACACTTCCTTGTTATTTGAAACAGAGACATTTGTGGGCAGGGTGACAGTTGAATATCTAACTTTGCCCTTTAGTTCCTTTGTTTTATCTTGAATCTCTGTCCTGCTGCTCTGTAAAAAATGCCGATTCTGTTAATGAAACATTCTTGTCTTGGAGGCAAAAATTCTTGTTGTGCCAAAACAAGGCATGGGGGCTCAGTGGACCCAAACTACTTTTGCCTGTTGTTTAATGTTATCATATTATGGTTGGACTTTCTATAACAGTTTCAAAGGACTCATCACTCCTACGCAAGGCCAAATAATTCCTTTCTCTAACTTCATTAAGCTTAAATGTGAAATGTGGAAAATCAAGTTCAGAACCCTGGACCTCAAACACCTTTAATATTTTTTAAAAAATGTTCTTCTAAAATGACTATATGAAAACTGATCTTCCTTGTTAACCTGTCATTACCCAAATGTATAATTCTGTTTCACTCCATTAACATTTAACATTATTATTCTGGGACTTGGGCAGCACGGCGGTGCAGTGGTTAGCGCGTGTGCTGCACAGTTCTGATGTCGTGTGTGGAGTTTGCATGTTCTCCCCGTGCTTGCTTGGGTTTGTTCCGGGCACTCCGGTTTCCTCCCACATTCCAATAACAAGCATTTTAGGTTAATTGGCCGGTCCAAATTGTCCTTATGTGTGAATGAGTGAGCGAATTGTCTGGCTGGCAATCAGTTCAGAGTGTCCCCTGCCCACTGCCCGAAGATAGCTGGGATGGGCTCCAGCACCCCGCGACCCTACTGACGATAAGCGGTGCAGATAATACGGATGGATGAATCTGGGACCTCAAAATATTCCAAAAAAACTCTGACATGAGACAATTTTGGACCAGTCCACACAAGGGGTTGCGTTCTAAATATCACTTTTAATCATTATTTTAAAACGTAAGATTTAATGATAAATACTTTTTCCTTCGAACAATGCAAACTATTTTTGCCTTATCTGCAACATCACAACTAAAACTATATATTTAGAAACGTATATTGTTATTTCCATGATCAAGTAATTTTGATCTTCTGGGCTGACATGGTAAACGGGTGATTATCACCTTTGCCTCATGCATTTGTCGTCATTTTGAGTTGGGCTCCAATCTTTGTTGGCTTTTGTTTTCAATTGTCCTTTAACATTTTAACAAAGTTGATATTGGTGTGTATGAAGAATATACTTATAATTTAGGTTTAAATAGTTGTGATATTAACTTGACTGGAAGATACAGACCTACCATGTTGTGGTATACTTAATTATAAGCTGCTGCTCTTCTTCGCTTGAGGTGAATCACATGGGATGTCTCCCCAGTGACTTTATTCTGATTCTGAGGGAGTTCAAAACTCTTGGCTCATCCTCACAGGGACCAACTTGATACTCGTATGCATGGCAGAGGGAGGATGTGTTGACAAAAGGAGATTTGGCCTTGTCCCCTGGACTCTCAGAGGGAGAACAAGGCATTAAAAAAGCAAAAGAATTGTGGCTTTAAGGGCTGTTGGTGACTTTGGGAGCCTTTAGATTTTCAAACTGATGATATTTGCTCTTCCTTTGTGCTCATGTCCTTTGCAAACACTCACTGATACGCACTGGCCTCACTCGCCTCTTTCTACCGGAATAGTATTGGGCCGGTGATCGATGTTGCTCATTCCAGTGATGTAGCCTGGCTAGCCCTCATTAAAAATAGAGCACGTGGGGCGCCTGAGTCGATGTGCATGTCTATACATCTTTAAAAGGAGGTAGAGCATCCCAAAGGCGGCAGCTGTTTCGCCATGCATCTCGGAGGGTTTTCGAAGGTTGGAGGTGCAGTGGCGTATGTGCGGGCTTATTCCGAGGTCAGAACCTGGACCGTTGCCTTGGAAACAGCTCACAAAATATCTTCCCTCACCTTACTGCTGACAATGGGATTTTTTTTTCTTCTCCACCTCGCCTCATCACAGAAAGGCCCTTATGGCACCACATAGAGATCTCCTCTCAACAACAGAGCAGTAGGACATTACCACTTTACCTGTTCTTTATTTATCCACCTTTATTTCTTCTATATTTCGTCGGCTGATGCTGCCCAGCCATCCATCACTGGGCTGGGGGCGACGTCAGCTAGGTCTCAAGGCAGCAACGAAGAGGAGTTAAAATGGAGCCATTTGTCTTCTGTCTCAAAGACACAGAAATAAATGAAAGACTCGCTCTCGAAGGCACGTACATTGTCAGCATCTCAGAGAAAACACATTCATACCATGGATCTCACACACCTCCCTTCAAACCTATCATGGCAACATCAGCAGATGTAGTGCAGGATTGAGAGCTGTCACAAACAAATTGTTGTGGAATTCATTACTGTATGGATCATAACTGTGATTACAGTCAGACAGTATGTTTACATGCAAGGTATAGTCGGATTAAGATCTGAATTATGGCCAGTAGTCGGGTTTTGTAAGGCCATGTAAACACACACATTGATCCAAATATGCTCTTATTGGGACAGCTTACAGTCCGACGAAGATAGTTTTGTAAGTTTGTTGATATTCAAAAAAGTTATTATTGTAAAACAATTGGTTTCTTCCGCTGCTTGGTCTCTATGTTTGATTTCCTCATTGGCTATCTTTTCTTTTTCCTTGGGGAAGCAAATAACTTTGGGCTTGCAAAACAACAGTCTTTTTGACACATACCGTAAATTCCGCACTATAAGCCGCTACTTTTTTCTCAAACATTCAACCCTGCGGCTTATTCAGTGATGCGGCCAATTTATGTAATTTTTCTAACAGCCGCCAGTGGCGCTCGAGTACAAAAGGTAGGATTTAGACCGGTGGAAGACTACAACTTCTTAGCTTGTGCACAATTTAAATTAGCGTAGACATATCCTCGTCATGTAAATTGCAATAAGAAAGGCACATGACGCAGCTTTCAAGCTAAATGCAATCGAGCAATCCGATTAAGAAGAAAACAGAGTAACTGCACGTAAACCTTGCTTTGCGAGTGTGCTGCCAGTGTGTTTTTGAAAAAGGGAGCGTGGGACGACATCTATATGACAAAGTCTCTTACCCATACTGGGAAAGACGACTTTGATGACATCAGTTTTAAGGAGGAATAGGAGGATGGTTTACCTTAATTTCTAAAAGTACCGTATATTTTTCTCAACAAACTCGTATACTGTGTTGCGAGCGTGTTCCTAGTAGCGTTTTGCTACCCTTCACAGGCACGGTTTGGGATGAAAGTTATAATATTAATATTAAAACTTTGAAAACTCTCTCGGTGTACCGTCTTTCTTTGTAAATATGTGTAACCATGTATAATATGTATTTGCAACTGTATATTTTTGTAATGTATTTATTTTAGAGACTTATTCTGATATGTTTTCCACGGGCAAATCAAAAACGGGGGCTGATGGGAAGTGGAGTAAAGGTGAGATGTGTTTGTGGACGCAGCGGACAATAGTGGATATATATTTTTTCCACCCTTACCTTTGGAAATATACATTTTTTTTCTTTGGATTATTTTCAACGGGACTCGGACTCTGCAGGTTTGCATTAAACCTTAAGTACCGGTATCAATATCCGTTTATTTTGCCGGTTGTGGTTTTTGGACTGTGTACTTTATATTCAGTTACAATCGCGGGTCGGGTTTGGGTTAATTTTGTGTTTGTGTCACGTTTTAATGTGGGCGCATGCGGCTTATGTACAGGTGCGACTTGTGTAAGTACATCATCTTAAAATGTGGTGGGTGCGGCTTATAATCAGGTGCGCTCTATAGTCCGGATTTTACGGTATATGGTGTAAATACATGCTTTAGGCAAGTAATGTAAACACACACTTGGCCACAACAAAGCACAGGGAAAATCAACCCACTTTGGTACTACATTGCATTTAGTGAGTGACATTAATACAATTTTTTTATTTAGAGTAAATACTCAAAAGCGGAAATGATGTATGTTTGGGTAAGGACATCCCTTGTGCTTTTTCCAGTTGGGTAATGCAATTTATACACGGGTTATCTCTCGCCGTTAGTCGTGAAGACAGACTATCCAGATTGGTCCAACAACACGATTTGATCTCAAACCGACTATTCCCTGCATGTGAACATACACATTGATGACATTAAACGGTATCTTTGCCTTCTCTTCTTTGTTATAAACTGCAAGTATGAGAAACACCAATAATCTTTCAGCAACACCTTTCCATGTTTAGTCAGGGCCTTTAAGCCTGATTTTGAGGACACTGTTGTATTAACCCTTCTTCTGCCATTCACCATTATTTCCATTTCGAGTCAGACTCCGCCTATTGAACGTCCCAAACCCACTCAGTTTGTATAAGGAAGATATTGAATTAACAATAATTTGCCATGAGAGGACAGCTTTAAAGCGATCACTCTGCCACAGGAGGATGATGTATGTCTTCCCCTAAAACAAAGATGTATGCTAAGGTTTTATGACAGCGTGTGCTCACACAAGGAAGCATACACGAGAGAAAAGACATCATTGTGCAGCCCCACTGTGGAGAGTGACTTCAACGTGTGCCGGTCAACAGCTGTTGTAATTCCCCCCACGCCACCCCTCTACCTACATTTACTGGCTCATGCTGCTCTGACCACAATGCTCTACACAGCAGTAAATACTCTTATTTTTCAACTCTGTTGTTTATTTTCCTGCAGCAATCTCTTGTTCATTTTGTGTTACACTTTCACCCTGACCACACTCCAACAGTGACGTCCTCACGCAAGAGTACAGTACATTAATTGCTAGGCCAACAGGAAAATACTTTTCAAGATGTATGTACCATATTTTGAACACTATAAGGGTTTTCCAGATTATAAGTCGCATGAAATTGAGACAAGGGTAAGAGCTTCCATATGTACGGGTACATTTTAATGCCTTGCATTAATGTGCATTTCTGACCAAACTCACAAAAAATGTATGCAATGGGAATCAAACGCAAGTACCACTTCACCACCAGTGATACTGATGACATGTAAAATGCCATTAGACCTTATCCCTTTATTACATTATTTTTACGGTACTACAACACTAATTTCCATAGTGCATTTGGATAGGGTAAACAGTCCCTCTTCTTCTTCAGCTGTGAATGAATAACCTCTCAGTTTAGCATGTATGCATACGTAAAAGAGCTTTAATAGTGGTTTGTTGAAAGACTATTGGTTTTCTCCATTTAGTAACATTTGTTGATGAAGAAAAGGGGAGACATTTTAAAGCCTTTAGAGTGCACTATGCAAATTAGTGTTCCTTGCTCTATGAGTAAAAAATGTGTGATAATGAAATAAGGTTTAATGTTTGGTCATAAGTCCTTTGAACCACTTGTCAAGTGGTACATTGTCAGCACTCTCACCTCCACTATTTCATTCGAACTCCTGTTGCATAAAGTATTTTGCAATTTGGATCAGTGAAGTTCATCGATTTGAACAATAATTGCAAAAGCAATGTTAAAATATGGAAGTAATACTGCAAAGCCTTGTATGATCTTATCGTCCGTATTCTGCTGCATATAAGGGGCACCGGGTTATAAGGGGCCCTTTTCAAAATTGTTGCTATATTGGCGTTTATATGTGTGCATTATAGTCCAGAACATACGTAAATATGTTTTCGCGTCTCTACTCAGTTATGACAAAACAAAAGATTATCAATCTTGATTAGGAGGTAGTCAAGTGACTTGCCTGAATTGGCTAAACACATTTTTAAGAGTTTCAGATGAGTATTAATTAAGAGTCCCAAACTTGTATGCAGTAGATATAGGAAAACACTAGTGGTTTTCCTAGTTATATAACCCAAACATGACCAGGTTGGCATTAGCAGAACATGGATTTAGCTGGCTTTAACTGGCAGCCTTTTTTGTCATCAGTCACCGCTTCTGCCTCTGATGTGACTGCAACTCATTACAGAGCGCCACCTGTTTGTCCCCAAGCAAGTCCTCCTTGAGGTGATGGGGGCCAATCTAACAGGAGCATCCATCGCAGAGCTGTAGCACAGTGTAGGGATTGTCCCGCAGTGTCAATGGTCCTCTTTGTCCACCTCCCTCGACTATAGACCTCCCCCTAGTCTTGTCACTCTCTTGCTGTAGGGGTTTGGACAGGTGGGGGTTATTGAGCCTATGAGGAGCAAGCATTTAACAAAGGGCTGATATGATACAGCTTGGAAGAGTGTTCTCAGCAGCTGAGGCCAAAGTTTGCTGTCAACTGTGCTTAATAAAAGATTGTATGGTAGCAGGACAGTAGATGAATATGCCTGCTATAGACAAATAAATGAATGAAAACTTTTATTCCGAACATTAAAATAAAAACAGGACAAAAACAATGAGTCAACAACAAAATAATGTCACATAACATGTTTGAAAAGGGGTAGTCAGAAGCAGATGCTTATTTTTCCTACCCCTTTATCTTCCCTATTAAATACATTTTACAAATCCTCCTTTCCTTTTATGTCTAATATAACAAAATCTCATGGATATCCTTATTACATAGGTCAGATATCAATAATTAAAATAATTACAATAATCACAGATTTTAACAAATGATCCTAGATATCATAATACCAAATAGCAGGGGTCTCCTGAAAAAATATATTTGCTTGTCCAAGTGAAATGCCAAAAAGTAAATGACAGGTTTGCAACCCTCAAGGTCAGGTGAATACGACGTAATTGGTAAAGTGTAGAGTGAAGTTATTAAGCGTTGGATGGATTGCAATATTGTTTAATAAATCCCATGCAATTCTTTTTTCATGTAAAGCAATTTAAGCAGCACAAGCATTATAAGGTGCCAAGCAGAAGTTGACCTGACATAAAAGTTACTTTTTCCAGTGTGACTTATATAAGTGATTTTTTTTTTCTTAATTATCGTAATTATGTCATTTTTAGCTGATCCGGAGCGACTTATAGTCCAGAAAATATGGTATATGCAATTACGTTTTAAACAGTTGTGGAGAAAGCAGCAATTGCGAATTCTATGACGTTGTCAGTATATGAGTATTGCAACTGAAAGTGTATCTCATATTTTAAAATGCTACAAACTCATTAAGAAACATAGTTATTAACGAACACTGTAACATTTCTAATTATTTAAATAAGTGGTTCTCAACTGTTCTGACTTACCCACCATCCCTAATTACAACCATGACCTAAATTAAGACAAAAATTCGATTAATTATATTAAAAAGATTGTGCAGTTTAGACCAGGGGTCTCGAAATGCATTGAAAGTTAAAAACCCAAAAACTATATGACCAGCAAAACCTAAACGACCTTAAGCACATTTCCTGCAATGCTCAATTTGCTACCTTTTTAAAATTTATTAATCTCAGAAATTCTCCACGGTATCGGCGTTTGGCCATGCTCAACATGTGTGAACAAACTTTATCAGTCATTTTCTCTGGTGTGATATGCTGTTTCAACTCATATTTAGAGGGAATTATCACTCTCTACTGTTTATCATCAGTTTTGTTTTGTTTTTTTTTCCCCTCAGCATTCTTTTGCCAAGGCAAAGACGCAGGACAACACTAAAAACATGTCTGCAATGCACTTATTGGTCCCAACTTACAAATTGAGATACACTGCTCTAAATGATCTCCTACGATTACCAAAACTCTAGGATATTTCCTCAGAATAAATAAAAATAATAATAATAATAATAAATTGAATGTGTTTTGGTTACAAAATGAGACTTTCAATGAATTAGATATGTAGGTTAGGTCCATTGAAACATCTAAAAATGCATTTGTTCCAAACAGAAAAACACAATGCAATTTACTTCTCACTTTGCGTATTCAGTCCGTACAGTTATTTTCAAAATACTCCAATACTTATTTTTACCCGTTTATTTGAACAATCATCAACCACAGCTCAGTAGCAGCTTTAGGAACTATTGATTGTGGCTGCGATCTGTCACAGCGTGTTGTCGTGAGCCAGAGAGGCAATAAAGGATAGGCAGCCAGCACTTACATGTTAATCTGACTCGGACAAATCGTCTTCCCATCATTTTTATCTAAAGTGATGTCACAGTGTTCTCTTGTATGATCAATACCATCTCCTAAGCCTCTTAAACAGGCGCTCAAACAACTGTTTCCTTGTTCTTACATGTTGACCCTCCAAACAGACACTTTTGTGCGTATTTTTTTCAAGTCTGTGCATGCACTGCCCATACCTTGGTGGACAGATGTCGTGCTGCAGACCAAAGCCAAGTGATGGCATGAGAAGCCTCTCTGCAGGCCAACTGATCCCAGCTGTGCACTGCTGGTTCCCTGGCTGGCCATCAAGGCGACAGTTGCCTGCGAGTTGACAGCCACGAAAAAGCAGAAGCCAAACTGTTCATTTCCGTTGCTGAAAAGCAAGAATCGACAGCAAACACATCCTTTAAATCGAGCAATACTCACTTAGTATTGCCCATCATACTCAAGTAGCGTTAAGGATTGTTGTCCATTGTGTCTAGGTCAGATCAATCTACAAGCTTTGAATATTGTTGTGAAATTCAGTTTCGGTAATAGGGGGCTCATGTTTGGCTGGGCCAGTATTTTAGCATCTGCAAAATTTATCAAAAAGTTAATGTGATGTAAACTGAGTAAAACTGCATTTCAGTGCTTTGTCGATTGCATAAATTGCTTATGGTTGGTTTCCTATGCTGGAAAATAGTCGCGTAAATAAGAACTTTACCTGTGTTGTTGCATCATTATTGCCTTTGTATTGTTTGTTTTTTGGTTAGTGTGAACTTTCACAAGTTTGTGTAAAAACTGCACCCATTCTCAAAAGGTTAAATGCAGTATGTTAACTCCTATCTTCCAGAAACTAATTAAAAAAACAAACGCACATGGACACACACACACAAACACCGCCCCCAACACACACATTGATCATATATTAATTTTAATGGGGCAATTTTTCCAATCCCAGACTAAAGAAGCTAGGCTTGGGGGCCAATTGCAGCCCTTAAACCATTTTCAGCAACTAACAGTAACCACTGATTATTTTATATTTTTAAGACTTTTATATACTGTGTACAGTCTTGATCTCATATTCAATATACAAACTACCCTTCATAGATTTTAAAATATTTTAATATATTTCCATACATTTACTGCACCCTATCCGATTTTATTCGAAAACATAATCACATGATTGAGTCCTAGGTTTTTGCTTGATGAAAATGGTCATATCTGATTATAGTGTTCATATTTCGTTCTCAACGTAGGGATTAGATTCTGGGGCATTTTAGTGCAGTGGGGAAGACACAGGTGGAGTAATGAAAAAAATCAACACAAATTGACAGTAAAACAAGACTTTTCTTTTCATCAATATGAACACAATTTGTTGGTCAAATGTTCCATTTGTTTCAAAAATAATTAAGATAAACTGTGTTTTGTGTACTTGTCTCCAGGTGACCCAAGTTCCTATCGAGTCGTGTGTGCAGTATGGAACTTGCAGGGAGTGCCTGAGCTCCGGGGACCCGCACTGCGGCTGGTGCGTGCTCCACAACATGTAAGTCAAAAACATGCACACAAGAACCCTTCAATGTCAAAGACAGAAAGGAGACTACTTGCGTCGCTGACATTTCTTCACTCTCGTTGACTGTGTAATCAATGAGGTACTGAACATCCAAGCACTACGTGACGCCCACCGGTTTCGAGACGTAATTACATTGCAGTCGCATCTAGGGAAGAAAATGAATGCCTCCATTTGTTAATGAAAGAACACCTCAAAGCCGCGAGGACAGGAAGTTGAGTGTGGCGCTGTCCCGAAGAAGGTTAAGAAACACTCCCATATTGTCGCTTCTCCAGCACTCAGTCATCAGCATGAGTTGTTCGTCAACCCGGATTTCTTAAATTCCTCCTCCTAAAGTACTTCTTTTTGTAAGGCAAAGATGCAACAGCAGCCCTTTTAAAGGTACAAGCGGATATTCGTGTGTGTCAGAGCATAGCTGCAATCATCATTATGGAGATGCGGCCCCAAAGTGCATTTAAAGTAATTTGCATCACTCCAAAGCCGGGACAGGACAAGTAATTGCCTAGCGACAAGGTAATTTGACATGTGACTGCATAGGTGGGAAATGTGTGTAGAAAGCTGAATATTCGTTACTGTTTGCATGCCTTCACGCGGCGATCATTTAGCACCACGTTAGCTTGCGTGCCTGCATGTTGATTGTTGGCGTTTTGTGTGGATGAGCGAGAGGATGAAGCAGTCGAGTCACAGAGGTTTTGGGGTATTTTACATCTGTTCCTGTTGAAGGTGAAAGTAATTTTCACAGTTCTGGTCACACGGCCATGATTAATCAAACTAGTGCAATGATTGGAAGGAATTAGGCAAACACAATTTTTAAATAGACGTTTTTGGGGGGGTGAAAAGATATACCTATACGTTCCTTTATTTACAATATTGTTGGCAACAGTGTAAGGTTCAGTGTAGGACTGGCAAAACAAATTGATAAGATTGATTAAAATAGATTACTAAAAGCTTTGGCGGGGAATGTTGTCATTGATTCGTTGTGTTGCGCGATTTATGCGCCACTCAGCAGGTTAATTCAGTGCAAGGAAGAATGAATCAACTTTCGCTGTGACGTTCAGAGGACATGCTTGTAGTACCACTGTGATATAGCAGGCGGCACCTCAAGACCGTTCTTATAAAAACGCATTTTACATTTTTGCATGTGTCTGGCATACATTTGAATATTTTTTGTTCATTGTTAAGCTATTTGACAACCATTTGGATGTTTTATGTTTTTTTATTATAGACCTTTCTTTAGTTTTTTGCACTATTTTTGTATCGGTCCAAATCTTCAATATTCAGAGAAGCACATTAAAAATGTATTTATTTTTTCTGAATGTGATTCGGTGATTAATCGAAAAAAGAGCAAACGGTTCATCGATTATCAAACTGTCAGTTGCAGCACGAGTTCAGTTCGCCTAGTACTTTGCTTCCTCCATGTGTCATATGTAAGAATATGGCAAACTGATTGTTGGCATGGTTGTAATTATCTTAGAGAGACAGTGTGTATTATCTGACCACTACATGTCGCTGTATGGTCTAGTGCAACTGAAAACCAGTGCTACTAAGCAAACTACAGAGACTCAAAGTGACCAAACTCCACCTGTGTACTTTTAGTTTTTTGCTTTTGAGATATTTGGGTACCCGTAGAAGGAAAATGGGGGAAATTCATGTCAGCTCGTTATATGTCAAATGTATGCAAATTAAGTGACCTATTATTTTTTTTTTTAATTAGACATTCATTTGATTGTTTATTTGATTGTTCCTATTATTAAAATCAATACATTTTTTAAGCTGCTGTCTGGAATTTGAAACTTTTTTACTCTTTGCCGCCGTCTCCTAGCTTGAAGTCATGATCACAGCCCCAGTCAGTTCATTTTTGAAGAACATGCATTTCTCAGACGCTCTCAAATAAATTATTTTTTATTTTCATCTTTTTGGGGTTTGGGTATGCGTTTGGACTGTATTTGAAACATGCCTTTTCTTAGAAACAATTCATCCTTATGCTATACTAAACAAAATAAAAAAATACACACTGTCCCTGTAAGTTACCTGTTAATTGATGTAAGCATGTCAAGCATTCCGAATATTAAAGTAAGAATATAAAAGACAAAGGTGTGAAAACACCTTCTGCCACCAATGCACCCTGACTGTTTGAAACTCCCTGAACTTACTAAATGTTTTAAAAATATTTTTTCATAAACACAATAAAACACTGAAGGGAGACCTCATGACTTCTCAATTATCTTATCAACAAATTCACAGGAGGAATTTTAGGCACCCCTATAGGTGGACATCATGTTATGTAAAATAAATGCAAATTTATTGAACTACAAGTATTTAGAATTTGTGTTTCTATGATAGTTCAAGTATGTTTTCCTATTGTTTTAATCAATGTTGTGTTTTTATGAATGAATTGCTTTCATTCTGTTTTAATTTTATCCAGTTTTCTAAACGTAACACAGTTCTGAGGTCATGGGTTCACATTCAGCTGAGTTTGCATGTTCTCCCTTTGCTTGCATGGGTTTCATCCGAAATTCCAAAGACATTCTGGTGAATTGTCCGGTCCAAATTCTTCCTAGGTGTGAATGAGCGAGTGAGGTGTCTGTCTCTCTGTGACCTGTGACTGCCTGGCAAGCAGTTCAGGGTGTCCCCTGCCCACTGCCCGAAGATAGCTTGAGATGGACTCCAGCCCCCCGCGACCCTATTGAGGATAAGCGGTTCAGTTAATGGATGGATGGATGAATACATAACAAAAATAAAACAGGTTGCCATCTGGTGGAGTATGTCCGGGTGACACTCGCTCTTCTCCCAAGGCAGCATTGCCTTGATAACTGAGACTGATAAGTTTAAAGCGGTCAAGCAGCTGTGGGCTGTAAAAAAAACCGCCAGTCTCATTGGAATGAGGGCTTGTGTGAGTGCAAGTGTCGTGATGTCGGTCTTTACACATGTCCTAACACACGTGAGAACCCCCGTACTGTACGTTTGGGGATGAAGAAGGTTAACTTCTAGGCAGCCATCTGTTCTCCTAAGACCACCCGTCCTTCTAATCCCCTTCACATCGTCCTGACCCCTTCATGAGTGTGGCAGGAGACTTTGCAGCACTAGCCTAGAAAATTGCACTTTAAAAATATAGTCCAGTCGGGAGTACCAACATTCACTTGAAAAATCATTGAATGAAAATAGAAATTGTCTCAATTTTGTGTGCAACATACATACATATATCAAAAAATATCGCTGAAAACAATGATAAAATGTTGGATACAAAGTGAAATGAGCACAGGTCGTCGCGACGAGAGTGCCGAATCCTAACCCCTTGACCACTGGTGATATAGATGAGATATGAAAAGGCATTACATTTTATTCCATTATCACAGTACTTTTACCGTTGAAAAGATAAATGTTGGATAATAGAGAAAGCAGAAAGTTGCCCTGAAAGTCATAAATCAGGGATGTCAAATTCAGTTTGATCCCCCATCCAGACTTTCTGTTCTCAGGTGGGCGGGATTGGTGAAAGAAAGTCAACTCCAAGTGTTTAGCTTTGTTCTTCTGCCTTATCATTTAGCCTACCTTAGTAATCTACTGTCCCCTCCATAATATAATCAGGAATTACACGGGATATTTTCTAAACACAAAACATTTATTCGCAAATTTTGAGGGAAACGATTTTCCTTTTAGCCATTGAACGTGTTAACTGGGTCATTTTAACAGTTGAGTGAAGGCAGTTTTACAACTGAATAAACTCACCAAGTTTTACAAACTCAACACTTCCTTCTAGCGGCCAGAGAGAGCATTTGGGACTGTATGTATTTCTCTATAAAATCACAAGTTTTGATATGAATGGCCTAGAGACACAATTATATTTTTGATAAAATGGCAGGCAAGATTACATTTTCCAAGAGGCCAGATCAAGCCTGTAGGCTGTATGTTTGACATGCCTGATATAAATAAATGCAAACATCACAATGATAATATAATAAGCATATATTTTATTTCAAAGCGCCTTTTAGGACACCCACAGTCGTTGTACATATGAGTAGGACACAACAATAATCTAAGAGCAAACCAAGAGACACCAAGCAAGTAATAAATCGCCAATAAAACACATTATAGTTAAAATGGGCGGCGTGTAATGGAAATGGTCAAGAACAGGCAAGTCTGAGAAGGTGAGTTCTGAGTCCGGATTTCAAGGTGGACAGGGTTGGAGAATTTCAGTGGTCAGGCGGCAATGAGTTCCAGAGCTGGGGCGGCAGAGCGGCTGAAAGCTCTGCTCCCCATGGAGCTGAGGCGGGCAGGGGGTATAGTGAGATGAGGGAAACAACTCTTTGGTGTATCTGATGATGAATCGGACTTTGCAGTAGACTAAATTAACACATTGCAAATGGAATGTTTATATTGTGCTAAGAATTTACGTTGTCAATAAATAACTTTAACTTTGCCGCACATATTCTACAGCTTTTGTCACTTAAATTTCTTGATTTAAGCCGAAAAAGTTAAACAAAATCTTATACAATCTTTAATTAAAAATCAAAATAGACGTTGCCCTTCTACCTTCAACGAGAGCTTGCCTTCATCTCTTGCATCGCTGATGACAAGCCTTGCCAGATGTGCTGCCACCACCCCCCACCACCAACATACGCCATGCTCTTCTCTACCACGAGTTGTTGATTCACGTAAATGATCATTCCCACGTTTGAGTACCCCCTGCTAAGGCACCGCTCGCATCCAAATTATGCCACTCTTCTCCTCTCCCGCTTAGACATTCTCCCTTCTGCAACGAGCTCCTCCACAGGTTTCCACCCGTAAACATCCCTCTCTTTGATCACTTTCCCCCTCAACTCACAGCTGCCTCCCACCATATCCCCTCCTTCTTTTTCCTCTCCCGTTCTGTTGCTTTCATAGGGAGTTAATTGAATACAGAGCGCCATCGACCTGCATTGTGGTCATGATTGAGAGCACCGCGACGAGGTGTGTGGGTGTGTGGGCCCGGCGTCGCTGTCCCCTTCCTTTTTCCTTTTTAATTTCTTTATTCTTTGTGCCATTCATGGGTAAGGTGCTCTATTCACCCACACCTGCTAGGGAAAAAGGGGGAGAGAATGTTTGATGATGTGAACTCATCAGCGCCGCCAGCATTTTCGTTGCAGCTCAAAGGAAATTCTCATCAACATGATCATCATCTTGAGCGATCTTCACTCTGCACGGCGAAGTTGAGTCTTCATTCAACCACCAGCCAAACATTTTCCTTGACAGAAGCCCTATCTTGTTGGCATGGTTGCATGGGTTACTTTAAAAATGAAATGCTATACAGTTACTAATTACCTGTTGAGAAATGTAATCAGTAATGTCATCCAAATACAATAATTTTAAAGTAACGTAACCCGATTACTTTTGGATTATTTAAATACCAAATCTATTAACAAAAGACAAAGACCTGTGAGTGCAGTGTGTGAATTGTGGAATTAATGAAACAGCAGAGAGAGAGAGAGAGAGAGAGAGAGAGTGAGAGAGAAAGAGAGAGGTAGAGGCGCGACTGGACATCAAAAATGTCAACAAAGCTATTGTGAACAAGGAAAGCATAAGAGTTGAAACTAACGCACACTGGACCTTAATATCCCCTGTAGTGTACGACATGAAATTGTTTTTAAATAAAATTGTAATCCTGAAAAGTAATCCTTATGTTTACAAAATCTCATCTCATTAGTTATACCGCTTATCCTCAGTAGAGTCACGGGGGTGCTGGAGCCCATCCCAGCAATCATCCGGCACTGGGCAGGGGACACCCTGAACTGGTTGCCAGCCAATTGCAGGGCAATGTTTACAAAATATACATGTAATTTGATAACGTATTTTTTTCCTGTAACTGTATCGGAATACAATGACATGTTTTTGTACCTTGATTATGTAAAGCCGTGGCATGTATTCCGTTATTCTCCAATCCTGCTTGTTGGGTCGTAGATCTGTGACCTCAAAGAAAGTTTTCCGTCAAACGAGAAAAAACAGCTTTGCAATCTTTTGGCAGCTGAAGGAACATTTATTTTCATCAAATGTCTTGAACACTGTCCGTCGAAAAGGCTTTATAAATTAATTGCAGCCACAAGTTTTATATTAATGATGTGGTCTGCATTTATATAGTGACGGGACCCAATTGCGTTTGTTTTACTCAGTTTTATTGAGAAGGGGAACAGGACTTGCATCCACAATCCGATGATCGTCGGTCACGGGTAACAGATAGCTGGAACGCGGAAGTGGCACTTCCATGTGGAGCGAAGGTAGTCGTTGACAGCGAGAAAAAACAGGTCGATGGCCGGGGCGGAGGAGCAAAAACATAAACGGGTCCAGAAAAGAGGTCGGCAACGGGAATCAGACGGAGAACAGGGCAGAATAGAGTCAGGAGTCATAAAAGTTTGCCTAGCGTGTAGCTTAGGTTCACAAACGATCCAACGAGTGTTGTCAGGAAGGCGGGGGTTTAAAAAAGAGGAAACAGCCAATCAGTGTCCGCGGCTATTGGCGCCAACGGAGCAGACTCAGGCGCCACGCATCAGTAATCATGACGATATAGCACTTTTCAAGTCAATGAAGACCTCCCGAAGCACTTTACATTGTGCTTCACACTTTTCCCTTTCACACACTAACTTGCTTTCCAAAGTGCCAGCCATGCAAGACAACTACCTGCTATCAGGGGCATTAGGTATTCAGTGTCTTGCCCAAGGACACTTCCACATATAACCTAGAGGAGCCTGGAATCAAACCTGCGACCTCTTCATCCCAAGATGAGCACTCTACCTCCTGAGCTAACGCCGCCCTAAGCTTACAATACCTGGTATTCCTAGGCAGTCTCCCATCCAAGTACTAACCAGGCACGACCCTGTTTAGCTTCTGAAATCGGACGAGATCGGGTGTTGAGGGTAGTATGGCCGCATTGGCCTCCTAAAACAAATTAATACTGTTAAAAGATGAAAATAATAATTACGATTCGACTTTTAGTTTATTGTTTTTATTTAGTTATTTTTTCTGAGCCTTCTTGACCATAATCATGACAAACAAAATAATGTATTAAATATGTTGTTCCTGTACTACCTAATGATAAGATGATTTGATTGATTGATTGATTATTGCTCCAGCGAAGGTCGGGGGGTCCCGTCCCTGTGCGTTGAGCCGACCAGATGAACCAGGTTTTTCCAATGCTGGCGGTCTTGTGCCAGCTGTTCTGCATCCTCTACAGCAACTCCGTGTTGTTGGAGGTCGCCCGCAATGACGTCGAGCCATCGAGTGCGAGGTTTCCCTCGTGGTCGTGTCCAGCCTGCTGCCTTTGGGTCAAACTGGAGAATGGCTCGTGTCGGATGGTCTGGTGGTAGACGAAGGACATGGCCAAACCAGCGGGTGCGGCGTTGTGCGACCAAGGAAGATGCTCGGGGCTGGCACGTGCGGGCTCTGAGCTCTTTATTGGAGACTCGCTGGGGCCACCTGATGTTCTCGATGGTTCTGAGAGCCCTGCTATCAAAACCGTCGATTCTTGTGGCCAGGGTGTCGTTCAGGGGCCATGTTTCTGAGCCATAAAGCAGGATAGAGAGTACGGCGAGGTTGTAAATGCGGAGCTTCGTCTTGCGTGCGATGGTCTGGTGCCGCCAGAGTGGTTTCCAGAGAGACTGCAGAGCAGATGCTGCCAGGGCTCTTCTGCGGAGAATCTCTGGTTTTAGGTCCCCATTGTGTGTCACCATGGACCCCAGATACACAAAGCTCTTGACAGGCTCTACGATGTCGCTACCAATTTGGATGGGAGGTGGATCTGGTCCATCAGCAACATACATGAACTTTGTTTTCGTCCAACTCACTTGGAGGCCAAGCCGCGCTGCCTCTTCGCTGTAAATGCCCAGAGCGTCTCTTAGCTGGCTGTAGGAAGTGCTGAGCATGATGGTGTCGTCAGCATACTCCAGGTCAGTCAGGTGGTAGTTGCCGAAAGACACTCCGGGGATGCGCTCACTAACCCTGAACATCAGATGGTCGATGATGCAATTAAAAAGGTCGGGAGCAGCCACGCAGCCTTGACGAACGCCGCTGGAGATAGTAAACCAGTCGGAGTCAATGCCGTTGATACGGACACAGCTCTCTGCGTTGCTGTAGAGTAGCTTGAACAGGGCTATGATCTTGGGTGGTGCTCCGAGAGCTTGGAGGAAGTTCCACAGTGAAGAGTGTCAAAGGCGGCCTTCAGATCAATGAATCCGATATATAGATGGCGATCTTTACGGAATTCACGGGTCTTCTCTATCAGCAAACGGACGGCAGAGATGTGGTCCGTTGTGGAGCGGTTGGGCATAAAGCCAGCCTGCTGGGGACGGCGGCAGCTTCTGATTGCTGGAAGGGCACGGCTGAGCAAGATCCTGGTAAAGACCTTGCCTGGGATGGAGAGTAAGGTTATACCTCTGTGATTTCCACAGACAAGCCTGTCACCCTTGCATTTCCAGAAGGGCATGATGACTCCTCTGGTCCAGTCGGTGGGCAGCTGCTCCGATTCCCACACCTGGTTGAATAGGCAGGTTAGCCACTCCACCATGCCATCACCGCCGGCCTTGAGCATCTCGCCGGTAATGGCACAGATGCCGGGGGCTTTCTTGGTGTTCAGCTTCTTCAGACCAGCTCTCACTTCCTCGGGTGTTACAGGGTCTGTGCAGCAGGCGTCGCTAGGAGGTGCTGTGTTTGCAGCCACTAGGGGGGTGGGATCAGCCGGGATGGTGCTGTGCTGCAAGAGGAGGCTAAAGTGCTCCTTCCAGTGCGCGAGACAGTTGGCTTCTGTCATGATGAGGTTGCCGTCTGAGTCTTTTACCAGGGCTGTCTTTATGTGTGGGCCGCTACGGGCTTGGCGTAGTAGACTGAATACGCGGCTCATGTTGTTGTTGTTGGCCGCGGACTCAAGCTGTTGGGCTTCTGCCTGCCAAAACCTCTCCCTATCTTCAGCAATGGCCACATTGCGCAGGCGGTTCAGTCTCCGATACTCCGTGAGGTCGCCTCGGAGCCGGGCCTCACGCCGCTGGTCTATGATGTTTAGTGTCCTCTCTGATATCCAGGGCTTTCTCGGGGAGGATCGCGGGCGTCCGGGGACACTTTCCTTGAAGGCCGCCCAGTCTGTCAGCTTGTCAGGAGCCAGGGCATCGAGAGTGCGGCGGATGGAGCAACTGAAGTCTCTGGCGATGTTGGGGTCGCTGAGTCTGGAGGAGTCGGGGCGAGGCAGAGTCTTGTGCTGGTTGGCTCGGAGCTTGAGCTGGGCCACCAGCAGACGATGATCTGTGTTGCCAAGCTGTGCTCCTCTGAACACCCGGCAGTTGGTTACAAACGACTTCCAGCGTCGTGATATCAGGATGTGGTCCAATGCCTTCCTGGTTCTGCCATCTGGGCTGTACCACGTCCAGTGATGGATGCATTTCCGGGGAAACCAGGTGTCAGCAACACAAAGGTTGTTTTGGTGGCAGAGGAAGACGAGGCGGTTGCCATTGTCGTTTGTTGTGCTGTCAACGAAGGTGGTGCCGACAGGTGAGCCGGGGGACCGATCATTGCTGGATAGAGTGGCATTGGCATCAGTGAGGATGATGGTGACGTCGTGTGGTGGGGCTTGGTCGACAGCCTGGTGGAGTTGGTCAAAGAACGCGTCCTTCGCATCCTCATCAGCGACATCGGTGGGGGCGTAGGCGACGATCACTGTCATCTTGCCGTGATGGTGGAGGAAGCGAGCAGACAGTAGTCTGTCGCTTATTGGTGTCCAGCTGATGAGGGACCTCCGGAGGGCTTTTGGAATGGCGAGAGCCACACCGTAAAGGCCGGTCCGACTCTCGGGGCCACTCCAGATGTAGCAATGGTTGCCAGCTGTTGTTTCACCATTGCCTTGCCATCGTACTTCACAAAGCCCTGCCAGGGTGATGTTATAGCGACAGAGCTCTCGGGACAGCAGGGTGGCAGCTCCGGGGCGAAGGAGTGTCTGGACATTCCAGGTGGCGACACGGGTCTTACGACGAAGGTCGATCCGTACTCGTTGGTCGGGGGCAGGCTGGGGTCCGTTACCGTGTTGGTCAGTCCGGCTTCTTTCTCTGGTCAGTTTCGTAACAAAGGGGGTTTCTCCTGGGTGAGTTGTTAGCCCTCCGCAGGATAGTCGGTTGGTGGGGCTGCCACCTCACAGCGTACCGACACGCTGGGGTCTTTGTTTGTCTGGAACCTACCCCGGAGACCGGCCCGCCATGGGTGACCCTACCAGGAGCAAGCTCCCGACGGTATCGCTCTCCAGAGTCACTGGAACACGCAAGCCCCCTCGCCGCATCAAGGCCAGACCCATCCGAGGGGGAAGATGATTTGTATGTAAAACAAATTTTAAAAAACTGCCATGTACTTATATGGCCGAATGATACAGTTACACGAGATAATCGCGAGAAGAAATATTTTTTTTTAAATGTTTTTTTCTTTTTTTTTTTTTATGAGCAAATTCCTGCAGTACAATAGACAAAGCCTCATGGCACACTGTTTTAAAATCCCTAAGACCACCTGACTAGGCTGTGAACTGGTTCTAAATAGTTCACCAGTGAGGGGGTCGTTGATATTTTCAAATAAATGTTATTTCTAACTGGCATGAGAACTCAAAGACATAATTATTGTTTTCAGGTATATTATCAATTGTTGTTGTTTAAACCACAACGTTTTCAGTCGTTTCAGGGATTAATAGCTGTTTAATTTAATGAAACATGTTATAATTTGTTTGAATGTATTCAGTCCAAAATGAACCGAATCAAATTGTGGGTTTTTTTTTTTTTGGTTTGTGTGCGGTACTTTTTATGTGTTCGTCTTGGATGCTATTCAGTCTGTGAGATTGTGCCTGGCAGTTTATCGGAACACTGGTATGGCACATCTGTTTCTTCCTTGTGTCACTTGTGTCCGATTAGATTTGCGTGCTGAATTCAAGGCAGCTCTCCTGTTAATTGATGAGGCTAATCAGCATAACCATTAGTGCATACAGGGGAACTTATTGCAGACATTGTGAGCAGTGTGACTGCATTTGTCTCCTCCCAGCAGTTTCGGTTTTATTGACCTCCCGCTTGCAGAGCTATCAATTTTTTCAACAAACACTCCAAATGCAGTCAGCAGCTCGAGTTCTGCTACGTTACTGCTAATGTTTTGTATACAATAAACGGATTTAGCAAGAAATTAGCAGTGCTGCAATGATTCTTCTGAATAATTTAATACTACATTTTTTCGCACTACACATTTTTGTAGCCTTGCAATCCAGAATTGTTGATAGATTGTTAGCCCGATTTATAGAATGTTTAATAATTATTTTTGTTGAGACTGCTATAACTAAAAATCATAAATCTCTTAAAGTCTTTGTCCTCGCTAACCTATCCTCATTGGGGTTTCTGGAATAAAATTGTAAAAATGCGTTCCCTGGTGAGTTATTTATTAGAGAACTATATACTGATCTTGTATGTATTTGAAAAATAAAGAAAAAGTAGAATTTTACTTAAAGGTCCTGTATGGAATTTGGAACTTTTTACCTGCTGATGCCATTTCCTGGCTTGTATCATCATAGCAGCCTCCGTCAAACTCCTTATCTGTCGCGTCCAAGTACATGCATCTCTTAGACCAGGGGTGTCAAGCTCAATTATACAGAGGGCCAGAACTCAAACCACACCTTTGGACGCGGGCCAAAAAGAATAAATATTTATTGAATACACTAAACCTTTCCTTTAAAGACAAAACAAAAAAAACAAATATGAATTTAAAACAGTCAGGAATATTATTCCAGAACAAACAAACTTAAACATTAAATTAAATTAAAAATTGTTGCTCTCCATAAAAATATCTCCTATCAAAACTATACAAATTGAAAATATTAAAAAACGGAAATATAAATAAAATTTGTGCTTTTCACTTTGGTAATTTGCTTTGGTGAAAAACATCTTCATAGTCTTCTTTAACTCTTCAACTTTCTGTCTTCTTTCTCTGGATTTGAGTTTTTCAGCTTACTTTGACGTTTTGTCTTGTAGTGCCGTTTTACATTAAATTCCTTAATTCCGGCCACAAAAGTTCCACAAATAAGGCCCACGGGTTTACCGGCAATGTCAGTTAACATAATTTTCTCTGTCATTGTGTTTTTTAGCATCCAAGTATAGTTTCAAAGTTATCAGCGTTTCATAGACCCGGGCCATTATAGTAGATGTATATAAAATGATTTCACGGGCCGGATATAATTGTACGCCGGGCCGGATGTGGCCCGCGGGCTGTGAGTTTGACACGTGTGTCTTAGATGCACTTGAATAAACTTTTTTTTCTTTTTTGGGGGGGGTCTGGGTTGGCATTTTGACACTGTGTGATACAGGCCTTTTCTTACTTTCACCATTCTCATGCCACCCTAACAAAAACTATGGTGATGAGCATAAGGTCACTCTCCATCGCCCCTTTCCCTTTCCTCTTACCTAACGTGTTCCATGGTCCGAACATCTTAATTAAACTAAATGCATATAGGCGCGGTGGAAAAATATTCTGAATGGTAATTTACTTAGTTGGACATTGCTGTCAAATACTAAAAGGAGAAAATATTCTTCTTTCAATTTTTTAATGACACCTTAGAAGACACAACCTGCCTTTTTTCTTTATTTCAAAAAATGAGGAACAAAACAATGTTACGGTGTTGCTATCAAAACCTTTTTTGTAAGAAATAAGGCTTCCTGTCAACATTTTCCGCTCAGCTAATGAGAGAAGCAAGGTCAGGCTCTAACTACAGCAAAATAATGGCTGTGTCCCGAAACCATGGCAACAGCAGATGGCCTGCATTGGCCTCCTACCACACTCAACCACCTAAGTCATCATCCACCCCTCGTATTACAATTTTCCTGACCAAATTCAATTTTGTACACGGAACAGAGTGTAATACTTAGGGCCGTCTCGTACCAAATTTCTAATAGTCCACAAACTGGTGAAAGAAACAATTCCAGTTATGAGTTCAGTTCACTCAAGCAAAATAACCATGTTTTGTCTGTTTGCTGTCTATATAATAATCTACTGTACCTTTTCACACAAGCTACATTTGAAAACCAGAACAAATGAATCTTACTGACACTTGATATAATGTTTTAACTGAACTGGAAATGTTTCCACAACTAAGGAATAGAAAGAATTGGTGTTGGACGAGCTACTGAAAAAAACAATTTTTAGTTTTACTTAATTTTAAAAGTAGTTGCATGACCCCGAAATCACTGACACCCAAAAGTAATGTGTTACTCTTAAGGTAACTAACTAGATAGAAATTACCATACACTCCTGTCGACGTGTCTGTACTCTAAAACTGCTTTAAAATAGCCAGATAGTAAAAGCCATAGAGGAAAACTCGTATTTCTGGTCGTGTGCAATCTGTATAGCTTACAAACTAACATGAGGCCCCCTATATCCATTTCGTCTTTTTTCTTCAAACCACCCAAAGTTTTCTTTCATTTCTGGTTACACTCCAAGAAGTTTTGATTTTCTCCAGGCTTGGTGTACAGAGACCCCTCGCTACTTTCCGCTTCAGTTATCGCTGGTTCACTCCTTTGTGTATTTGTAATTGAACTCTCTTTATAGTCGTTGATATCAATGTATCGTTCATTGTGGTCAGAGAAAGTTCACAGCAAGTGCTGCATGTGAAAGATTGTGTGTGCGTGTAATGGTTAGCTATGCCTGTTTGGTATGTAACTGTGATAGGCTGGTGTATGCTGTCAGTCGGGGAAGGGGGGATGCATAGTCTACTTCTCCGGATCAAAACAAACTGGAAAAGGATAGTGTTCTGCCGGGCGCTAGGCGGGAGGTGGCATGACTTGTTTGCATGGAACTTCCAGTGCGCGACACAAAGAGAAGAAACAAAGAACAATGACGGGTAGATAATTTTAAAAAGTCAGCAAGGGAAAAGCCTGGCCCTCACAAAGAAAATATGAACATTTGGGGTTTATCTTGGGCTTGAGCTAGGCTTTAATAACCGCAGACCCGGGTAAGGTTGGGTTTGCAATTATTCTTTAGGCTCGGTCTTACCTATACTACCAACACCAGAAAACAATTCATTATTGGCTGTTGAATGAGTGCTCATGTGCATATTCTTTGTCATGTGATATGAGCTACCTGATGTTCTTACAACATAATTGTCCTTAGAATGGATGGAGACCTAAAGAGTCAGCAGGGGTGACTGTCTGGGCTTTAGAGGTGATGTGGGCCCTTACACATAATGACACGCCCACAGCTTGCAGGGAATTGTCAGTTGATGCCGAGGGCAGGGACTGACCCATCAGAGTCCAATTAGAGCTGCCGCAACCAGGCAGGCCAGACACTTTAGATGAGGATAGAATGTTGGCGGGAAGCAACACTTTTAATTGGGAGGAAAGAAGAAGTTGTGGAAGGGTTTGAATAAGAGTCGTGGCTGAATGTCGGGATTACGTGTGAAAGAAGATGGTCTTGTCTTTAGAGGGGAATTGTGGCATTGACCCTTTGGTTGAAGGGTTGCAGAGGTACTGAAATGTTATTGCATCATTAGTAAATAAACAATGGTTTGCTAAAATAACTTACATTTTTTTTATTTGTCAAATTTGGGTGGACAACAGGGGGCTGAAAATGCTTCCCAGACACAAGAGCAGCATTATTAACAGTTTATGAATATTATGGATACAATTGGTATGTAAAGTATTACTGTGTTTTAGTGGGGCACACATTTATCTTGCCTCATGGCAGAGGGCGATAGTGAGTCTAAGGATTTTGATTTGATGACACCTCTGCCCCAAACAATATAATTATTTATGGTATTAGCAATCTGACAGCAAGTCAATCCAGCCAGTATGTTTTACTCATGGCATGGGATGTTTTTTTGGATGATTACTCAACTTTTTATGCTTTTATTCAAAAAGAGAGGCACACAGGATGCATTTGCATGTTGAGGTAAGACAATAAAACATTTTTTTCCATACCTTATATGTTAGCTTTCTTGCTCACCCAATCAAATAATAAATCAGCATTTGTAAATCTCGTTGTGCCTCAACAGACACAAATCCGACTGCACTAAACTATCTATGTTGTACTGGAGGAAACGTGTTGGTTATATTTGTATTGAAGTTAAAATACTCAATTCAATTTTAGCTTTTTTTCCCCATAAGAATTAAAAACTGGCACACAAATTGAACACCACGATAATGGAAAAACCTTGAAGATACTTGCAGAATCATCATACACATTTTGATTGCAAATGTCTACATAGTTGGTACAGGTGCTTGGAATCCTTGAAAATGCTTGAATTTTAATGTTGTTTGTTTAAGGAATGGAAAGTACTTGAATTATAGGTGGAGGTCTTGTAAATGCATGACATTTTTGCCATGTTTCATAAAAAGTCTTCTTGAAAATGATGCAGACAACGCTCTCTAATAGCTTCACTTCGCCATTGTATATATTCTTCCCCTGTGATTAACGGCAGCTGGTATTAGTTTGTATAGCATTGTTCTATGGAGCGCCAATGCCCCCTATGGGTCGCTCCCAAAAGGACAGATGTGGGCTAGGCCTGAACAGGGCAATATGAAATGTTGGAATGTGTACTAATTCAAGGGTTACATATCACTTCTGGACATTTGTTCACGGCCATACCGCCTTGAGAACGCCCAATCTCGGGAACCTAAGCAAGGTTGGGCCTGATTAGTAGTTGGATGGGAGACCACCTGGGATTAAAAGTTACGGTAAATCTGTCATTTGGTGCATGCTCTGCTGTGACAGCACTGACCGTGTCTCCTCGTACAGTCAGTGAAAATAGATTTCTCTTAGAAATTCAAATAAATTAAATCAATAAATGGATTTATTATGGGCCGTTCAAAAAAATGAAGGTAGTGTTTCCCAGTGATAAATTGTAATGGGAATAACTTCCTGCAACTGAAAAGGTAAGCTCCATATTATCGTCATTTTACCCACCACACATATGGGAAGAGATTTGAATAATAAATATGTATGCATGTATTGTTCAGATCCGCAAATATAATGTAAATCTCAGCTATATTTTTGGATATCCAAAATGCGTGATTCAAACCAGATTTCCTCTTTTAATGGTACTGGAGAATTGAAAAATTGGCTTTAAAAGTTCTTAATCTGTGCTTGAATTAGGACAGGAAAAGGATGTTGGAACTCTGTGTCTATCTTATCACAGAATGCTTAACTATTGGAATGCAAATATTATCAATTCACATATACAAATAGTACCAATATACCTGCACTCAATATTTGGGATTGTTCACTCTTGAAAGAAATGTGTATATTGAGCACCTATTCCCTGGCACTCACAGCACAAAATGGTGGTTCTCTCCTCAGATGCTCCCAGAGGAACCGATGCAATCGTGCACACGAGCCATACCGTTTCGCAGCTTCTCTGGACCAGTGTGTGAAGATCACCGTGTATCCTGACAGCCTTGCGGTTTCTGAGCCTAGCATGCCTGTAAGTCCTTGTAGACACACGTGCAATCCACTACATGAATATTATACCAAAGTATTTGGAAGAAAAAAAAGAAAAAAAATTCCATATATGCTACCCACGTACGGAAGCAAAATCATGTGAACTAACGCCCAGTGTCTTGATGCATAAACATGAGACGGGAATGTTCATAAGAGCCTTGTGTTGGCGTTTCAGCACGCATACGCTTACTTGCGTGGTGAGGTGCAACCGATGTGGTTGCCAAGATGCGTTTGCGTGGGAGATTGTGGGGGTGGTAAAAGTTGCCCAACTGCAGGGGTTGGGCCATGATTTGTGAACATGTGAGTTAGTTTTCCGGCTTAATAGACACAAAAATGCAGTCTTGGTCATTATTTTATTACCAATTGGATATAATAATAATAATAATAATAATTTCCTTGTATTGTCATTCTGTGTAACAATGTACACAGAACGAAATGTCGATTGCACCTGACCCGTTGTAGCGAGCCGATGCAGCCGCAGCCAACAGAGGGCGCCGCCGACCACTTTTTAAGTCTTAGGAATGACTCTGCCGGGGCACGAACCACCGACCTCCCAGTCTCAAAGCGGGCTTTATATGTTGATATTGTTTAAAAATCTGTGAAGAACAAAGAAATATAAACAGCATGTACCTTTTAAAAACTTTATTTCAACATTTTATTACTAAGCACAACACCTGAAATTATTTACAAGTGCAGTAGAACCCCAGGATACGACACTAATCTGTTCTGAGGTGGGGATCTCCAAGTAAAACTGCTGTGCAGCAGGGTAGAGAAACCATAGAGAAACCTATGGTTATGCATAGCTAATCAGGCCCAAACCCCCGCACCTCCAAAAAAACATTAAAATACTAAAATTTGTATATACACTTTCTTGTACAAATGGTAAATTTCACAGGAACAGTTAAGCATCTCCATGACAACACCGCCTCCTCACTAGCTCGCTTAATACAGAGACAAAACAACCCAATCACCTTTATTACACCTCGTGCCAATTAGGCTGCCAGAATCTAAAAACCAGCAAGGTAGCCGGGAAAACAAAAAAAATAGCAGAAAGGATTGACAGTGAAAAGACAAGTCTACCTTGGGTAGCAGCAGATTTTCAGTGTTATCCGAAATACGGACGTGCCTCGCAGCATGGACGCTGAGAGGCTAATTAGCACAAGAGCTTTCTTAGGGAATTCCATGATGGACAAAATGCTGTGATTTTTGCAGTTGCTGTTATCAAGCAAGTCCAACGTAATGAATGGGAAAGGGCATTTAAGGTCTACTTTTCACTATTAATACACAAAAGCAATGGCTCAAAATAAGCAGCTTTTAATTGAAGTTTGTGACTTTAAAATGTCAATTTATGCACATCAAAATTGAAAAGCATATATGGAAATAATGTTAATATAATTTAATGTTTTTCCTTTCAATTAGTCCATTCAATGTCAGAGATTCATCTAAGAAGGTACCAGCAACAGCACAAGATTTTTTACCATTTGTAAGCCTAAAGAAAAGTTAGTTCTATAGCAATGTAAGCATAGGGCATATCAAAAGAAAGCTTTAACTCTTATATTTTATTAGAAAAATGGATGTTTCCAGATTTTACCATTGTTTACGTCTCTTGAAAATTGTTATGTCTCTTGAAAATATTTTTAAGAAAATCTTCTGAGAGAAACGGCTTTTTGTGAAAATATGCATTTCAAGCTAAACATTCCCTTCCGTGCTTTTTTTGTGTTGCATTTGTGATAACTCCAATATCTAAACATTGCTTTCCACAAACACAAGGGCACATTGCTTGCAAAATAACATCGTATTGTAAAATATTGAACCTATGCAAACACTTTTTCAGCAGCCAATGTTTCGGGTGACATGATCACATTATTTCGGTCATCATTGCAATCATAATCCTGTGGATGTGCATGAAACGTCATCCCTCTCTGCCCCAATGATGACGAAGAGACTTTGTCTTTTTTTTTTTTTTACAAAGAAAAAAGCTCCATCCGTTCTTATCCATAAACAAGCAGAACATCATGACATTGCCAGGCATTCTCCTTGGGCTAGGTTGTTGGGGCCTGTTGACAAAGTGCCAGTAACCCACTTGGGAATGCCATAGAGCCACATGTCTGAATGCACCTCCATAGCCCTTTGTAGCACCCGGGAATCAAAGGCAGGTTTTACTCGTGTAGACTCACAACCAAGAGATAAATTTTAACAGATCTTTAAAAGCATAATGTGTTCAAGTGTGCCTCTAACACATTCTTCATGTACGGTTTTTGAAATGTTCTGTGAAGTAATCAACATAAGTAAGGAGAGCCACGTTAATTGCAAATGGAAAAAAAAAAATAATAATAACTGCAGGTATCTCATATGAGTCTACATCGCTTATAAGAGAACCTCTAAAACTGCTTTAAAATAGTCACATACAAAAATAAGTTTGTACCCAAAATATTAAAAAGGCGCGTACCTAAGAACAATAATTCCTTAATTTTTTGATAATGAAGATCAATATACTGGTTAAAAAGAATACTAGAAATATAAAATTTTCCAACCATTTACTTTACCTTCAAGCAGACCTTCAAAGGTAGACATTCGTCAAATATTTTTTGATTTCACACGCATTTATTTCTTTTACTCGATGGTTGTTCTCACTGTTTTCCACTTTTTCTTTCTTTTATCACCAACTGTCTTTGGACACATTATTAAGGTGAGAAAAGGGAAATCAAAAATAAAATAACAATAAAAGGAGATGTGGTTCATCTCAAACACACCTGGCATGGTGCCAATTGACTGAAGAGGAAGAAGGGATCCAGCAGTGTGTTATTTTCATTTACTGTGTAATTGACCCTTCATTTTTTCTCAATCAAGGGGAAAGCCCTGAATACAGGTCAACGACCCACTTTCAGGTCCTAACCCACCAGTTGAGAAACACTACTTTAGGAAAATAATGTTTGAATAAACACTGGAACAGTTTAAGTCTATTCTCATCTCATCTCATTAGCTGTACCGCTTATCCTCAGTAGGGTCACAGGGGGGCTGGAGCCCATCCCAGCCATCTCCGGGCAGTGGGCAGGGGACACCCTCAACTGGTTGCAAGCCAATCGCAGGGCACACAGGGACAGACAACTCATTCGCTCATTCACACCTGGGGACAATCTGGACCGGCCAATTCACCTGTAATGCATGTTTTTGGAACATGGGAGGAAACAGGAGTGCCCGGAGGAAACCCACGCAAGCACGGGGAGAACATACAAACTCCGCACAGGAAGTCTGGAGCTGGATTTGAACCCACGCAGGAGGTTCCCATGACATGAACTGTGCCGCACAAGCGCTAACCACTGCGCCGCCGTGCTTCCTAAGTCTATTCTATATTCTATTATATATCAATGTATTCAGAATTTAAAAAAAAATCAAACCGTTTGGGATTGGGTTCCTCTTTATCAAATAATGCGACATACCTTATGTGGCAAATTTGTCAACCATTAAAAAACAGAGATGTTTTTTGGTGCGTTATCTTTGCAGTTTTTGCATCTTTTTTTTCGTTATTATTTCACAAACATTTAATATTATACTTCACTAAATTCAATGGCCCACACTCACTACCCATATTATTTTATGTTTTCTATCAGACTCAGTCAGCAAACTCCTCAGACCTGATTTCTTTGAAGAGTCTACTGGTTCTCCAGATGATCTTTAATGGTTCTAGAGAGCAAAAACTGACAAAACAAGAACACGTCAGCATACTTTTGACAGCATATTGAGCTAACGAGGGACGCCATATAAACCGCTGCCGGGACGTTGTGCTTCCCTTTAAAGGGCCAGCAGTTAAGCTTCTCGGTTGTCTTCCTAGGTCCCAGCAGCCCTCAGGTGTTTAGTTCAGAGTCAGATGAAAACAAAGAGAAACTTCAAACAGCATGGCTCGTATACAGCTGCTAATGGAACAAGACGATGAAATGCCAAGGTGATAATTATCCAGTCTGCTGTTTCTTTTGGATGAGAACGAGATAACGCGACACATGTCTGCAAAATATATTTATAAATACATTTATTTACAGACAAGGGAGCATCGCCTGTGTCACTGTTCCCCAGAGAACGACTTCAAACGGGCGCATCTCCATATGTGCATGTTTTTGCTTTTGCATAGGAAATGCACAACATATAGAATGATGCTGCTGTTTCATGAAATGCATGAGTGAACTTTTTTCTCTATTTTCTGAATTGTTTGAAATAATTTAGCAAAATTAAAAGTGTTTCACATTTTTCGTAATTGCTTTTGATATATGTATTATATTTTCCGAGCGCTACAGCTTATTGCGTTGATCGTCATCTACCAGTCGATCAGAGAGGTAGTACTGGTTGATAATGTGAAAGTGCGTTAGGAGCTAAGTATTTTGGGGACATGCTCCGATCTAATGTCAGCAATACAGTGCTACTTATGATTTATTTTCAAAAACATTGGCCATGTTAAAAACATTATGCCCTTTGGCGCCAACCCTTTAACCTTTTCAATGCTATCACGGTGTCCTTTACTATCATGGTCTCTCCTAACACATACACACTCAGTTAAGGCTGTCCCCTGCCCACTGCCAGAGAATAGCTGGGATTGGCTCCAGCACCCTCACGACCCTACTGAGGATAAGCGGTGCAGTTAATGGATGGATGGAAAAGTTTGTGTGTGTGTGTGTATGTGTTTGTGAGAATGTGGTATTTATTCTAGACTTCCCATAAGTATTCATTTGTTTTAGTTGGTTTGATGTTCAAATACTGTTCAAAACATTTGAAAATGAATAAATGATTTCCCATCTTAGCGGTGCGGTGACTTGCTCATTTTGTAAGTACCGTATTTTCCGCACTATATGGCGCACCATGTTATAAGGCGCACCTTCAATGAATGATATATTTTAAAACTTATGCCATACATAAGACGCACCCCATTATAAGGCGCTATAAGTGCATGCTGGTTTAAGATCAGGTAATTGTGCAATTTTGTAATTGTAATCCTGTGCAGTCCTTCGAGACATTTTTGGGATTAAGGGCTATTTACGGTAAATAAATGTGACGACTTGACTACAATAGAGAATGTAGTTACTTTATGCAACCTCTAGATGTTACCACGCTCAAGGGAATGTCAACAAAATATTCAAAAAGGTCAAACTTTATTAACAAACAAGCTTTCCACAACTCCATTCACTCCCAAAATAAATAAACAGCCGTTTTATTATTTTCTCTGAGGTAAAGCATTTTCGTGACACATCTTTGACATCTTTGAACAACATCGACATATCATTTTATTTTTTGTCCATTTAGTCAACACGCAAAGAAAAAAACGTCTGATACTGTTATTTTAAATGAAACGTTAGTGCAATCGCAATAAAGTGACACTCGTAATGTGCAAAAACAACGAGTGCAAAGCAATAACATAATAACTGTAAAATGTAAAACGTAAACACACAAAAGAAAAACAAAGATCACTCTATAAGCTCCTCATCGACGAATCCCTCGAATTCTTCTTCTGCTGTGTTCGAATTGACCATATCTCAGTGAATGGGCCATCCAACACGTCCGGTGTTTTTGTGCCAGCGCTGTTCCCTTCATACGTATAGTTATCGTACTGACACTTCTGCTTGCCGCTCTTTGTTGAACAACCCACTGTTCAAGTGTCTCCTCTAACTCTGGCCATCTTGCTTTATTGCCACGGAAACTTTGTTGAGTTTTCCTTACTTGGCGGAGCTTATCTTCATCCTTTCTCCACTTCCGTACCATCGATTCATTTAAGTTTAACTCTCTCGCTGCCGCTCTATTGGCGTGTTGTGCTGCGTGACTGATCGCTTTGAGTTTAAACTCGGCGTTGTACGCGTGTCTCTTAACAGGAGCCATTTTCTTATACAAATGCACGTATGAAAGAGAATCTCGCTCTCTCTCTCTCTCTCGCTCTCTCTCTCTCTCAAACGTGACATTCTGAATAATTCTGCGTTTGTTTAAGGTAAATTGTGCTTTACATCTTCACCAGTCATAACCCTGGATTCAGACAAATACTGTATTTGTTGAATATGAATTAAGCAGTTTAATGGGGTAGCCATTTTGCCACTTAGTAAACAAATACAACACGAGCCCCGGCAACTACCAATCGTTTAATATTTCCCAGTATGCACAGCGCGAAAAATGGAGTCGGCGGCTGTTTCTCGTAGTTGCGAGACCTTGCGAATTTAATATTGAGCCATATATAAGGCGCACTGTGTTATAAGGCGCATGGTCAGCTTTTGAAAAAAAACAAGACTTTTAGGTGCGCCTTATAGTGCGGAAAATACGGTAGCTCGCTAATGAAAACAAGTGAGAAACCTGCTCTAAAATTTAAGTCGCATTTGGCCATGAATTTACAACCAGGTAGGAAAAATACATACATAAATTGTATTGGTTCATAAATCGCAACTTTACAGCTGATGAAACAATAACATGTATCCTACAACTAAGCCACCTTTGAGTATAGGAGAACACATCACTAATAATCTGTGTAAAATAAGTAGTTTATTGTCAGCGGAGAGGTAACCTGCGCTCGTTTTCTGTCACGTGCAAAAGCATGTATCACTACACACAGAAACAAGGAAATGACCCACATCTATAGTTTCTATTTAAAGACTGGTCCAAAGTGAGTAAACATCACAAGATACGCTACAACTTATTATTTTGAAAATAGCGTTAGCGAGAAAAAAACAAATTTAAACCTGTTTATAGAGCCACATATTTCGTATGTTTTAATTACTGATTTTCAGAACTTTTTTTAAACACATTTTCTTTTCCTGATATTAATCATCCCATACTCCCTCACAATTCCAGATGCTGGTAAAGGTCAGCGATGTCCCAGACCTTTCGGCAGGGATAACCTGTTCCTTCGGCAATCTGACGGAGGTGGAGGGACAAGTCAACGGCAACCAGATACTGTGCTTGTCCCCTTCAGCCAAGGATGTCCCACTCATCCCCCCTGACCAAGGTATTATAAATATTAATAAAGTGAATAATAATACCCCCACTATGTGCAGTGGGTAGGTAATAAAGCAAGTATAGTAATCCCTCGTTTTTTGCGAGGTATCGCGATTGACAAAACCCTCGAAGTAGATATCATTATTTATTTGTTAAATACTCTTAGACATTGAAACCAAAGAACAAATCCAATGTACAGGCTCAAGTATTTGTTTAATGAAAAAAGTTGTGAATTTTACACATTTTTTGTTATTGTTTATTTACTAATATCGTATGTAGTCTCAAATTATCATTTCAAAAATAATCCTGTTGCTTTATCGCACCACTTTATTGATTAAGGACACGTTCCACATAACTTCAATGATATCAGGGTTTGTGCGGGTGCTTGAGATCCTTCAAAATGGTTGAATTTCAATATTGTGTTTTCAAGGAATGAAAGTGCTTTAACTTTGGGTAGAGTGATTGTAAATGTGTCTTAACAAGTTTGCTTAAAAATGACACAGACACTGCTCTCTGGTGGCTTCGCTTTGGGATTGTATTTCTTCCTCCTTCATGTATAACAGCAGCTGACAAATGCTTGTATGGCATTGTCCTATTAAGTGTCAATGCTACCTACGTGTTGCACCAAAGAGGACCGGTGCATGTACACCTAAACAGGGCACTATGAAATATGTATAAATGCAAGGATTACGTACCAAGTATGGACATTTATTATGGGCGATGCTAAAAATTAAGGTAGTGATTCCCAGTAAAAATATGAATGCAAAAAACTTCCTTTGACTGAAAATGTAAGCTACATATCACTCTCATGTTTACCCAACACCTATAGTATGACACAAAAGGAAGTACACCCCTCACATTACAATCTGTTTAATTGAACAACACTGAAGAAACATTGAAACAATGAAAGGTAGTCTGTGTAAAGCTTATATAGCAGTGTAAATTTCCCCCCCCCCCCAAAAAAAAAAACATATAATACAGCCATAAGGAGATAAACCCGGTAGCAAAAGTGAGTATACCCTAAAGAGCCTTTCCCCAGAGCCTTACAAATTACCACTGGAATGCCCTTCCACTCCTCCATGACAACATGATTGAGCTGGGGAATATTCAAGATCTTGTGCTTCTCAACCTTCCACTTGAGGATTCCCCAAAGATGTTCTATTGGATTTAGATGTGGAGACATGCTTGGCCAGTCCCTCCCCTTTACACTTAGCCCCTTTAGAAAAGCCTCGGCCATCTTAGACGTGCATTTGCGGTCATTGTCACGCTGGATTTTTTTCCCTGACCCAGCTTCTGGTGGGAGGGGATCATTCTCTGCTCCAGTATTTCAAGTACATCCTTGAGTTTGAGTTTCCCTAAATGAAAAGCAACTCTGCAATTCCAGTTGCACTCATGCATCCCCAAACCATGACATTCCCAACACCATGCTTGACTTTAGGCACGACACAAACATGTTTTACTCCGCAACACATGCCTCACACCATCTGAGCCAAATAAATTATTCTTTGTCCCATCCGACCAGAGGATATCTTTCCAGTAACCCATGGAAATGTGTATACATACTTATTTTCATTGTGTCAAAGTGATCTTTCTTCACTGATGTTCTATTAAATGTTATAATGAAATATTTGCAAAAATGTAATTGAATGCCTTCTCATATGTCATCATATATCTGGTGGTTTAGTAGTTAGGGTTCCGTGCTGTCACCGCTACGACCCGGGTTCAATTTCCGTTGTATCCTCAATACGGTAATATACTACCGTAAAACCTTGTGTCTAACGCGCACCCAAACATTGTTATTATTTAGCTCACCACTGCTGTCTTGCCTCCAGCAAGACATTGTCCAGTCTCATGACAGCAAAATGGAAAAGCTGAGAGAGGATAAGAGATGCTCAGGGAATGACGAAAATTTCAGCCTGACAGACATTGATGAGCTGATGTTAAAGTGTAGACTTTCTTATCTAAACCAGGAATCCAGTCTTCAAAAAGACTGTTTAAAATTAAAATCCACTAACACTGACATATTTCAGTGCAACCAGACACACATGATTTTTGATGATACATGAGATTTACACACGGAACAACAACAGCCCATGTATGAAGTTAATTACTTATATATTTTTCTTTGGAATTTTAGAATATCGCAGACTGGGTAAAGTATCTGCTAAAATCTAATCCACCAAACAGTTTAACGCCCAACAATATTCTTATGGTCCGGCCCAATTTGTGCCTAAAAATAGTGTGATGATAAAAAAAAAACCTTTTCATGTGTCACTTGTATTCTCAGTGCTCTAGTAGATAGGATCCGGCGCACTCCTGCAGCGGTTTGGGTTTGATTCTCGTTGCATATAATGTTATGCAATTATGACCATTGATGTATTCTGACTCATCAATCCATGCACAATTACAGTACTTTTACAGTACCCTAGGCCTTACTGTAGTTTTATTTCCATGTGCCTTGAATATAGCAAAAATATCACAAAATATTATTTAAAATTATATTTTGCTGCACCATAAAGTGTGGAAAACAAATACAGTGGAACCTCAGTTCTCGACCATAATCCGTTCCAGAACCCTGTTCGAAAACACATTTGGTCGATCACCGAAAATCGTTTTTCCCAATTAAAGTAATGTAAAATTGTTTTAATCCGTTCCAACACCCTGAATGTTTACCATGAACGTAAACATGAAGCTAACCCAGGCTAATCGTACGGTCGCGTTAGCGTAATCTTCCGTACGAAAGATTACGCTAACATGAACGTGTAAAAATAAAAAAATCAGGTCGTTTACACGTCATTTAGTACCCGGGTCTCCACAACAATTGGCTAGCGCTTCATTGAAAGGGGGCTCCGTTCCAACACCCTGAATGTTCTACGTAAACAAAGCTAACCTAGGCTAACCGTGCGTTTGCGTTATTGTAATCTTCGGTACGAAATATTACACCAACATAAAATTGTAAAAATAAACAAAGGGTAAAGAAAAGAATTATGAATAGGATTTCTTACCTTTGTGGTGCAGAAGCCATGCTGTATGTATAGCAAGATCGGAAACTCGCACACCTTCTTCATATTTTGCTATTATTTCTTTCTTAAATGCAATAGTTGTACCACTACTCTTCTTTTTTCACCTGTAGCAACTTTGCTGCTTGCACCGACCTTCTCCGGAGACATAATTAGGGGCTAAAACACTTGGTACATCTATATTAAAAGTGAAAGCAAAACGAAACACGTCCGCACGTGATAACAGTTCTTCACGAGGGGTGGGGGCAATCTACACAATCTACACCCGTACGCCGCTCAGCATCGCACCCTAGCGTACCGGCGTTCGAACTCCGATTATTTGACCGAACAGCGAAGCAAGAATTTCTCGAAATTTTTGGTCGAGAAACGATTTGTTTGAACTGAGAGGCGCTCGAAAACCGAGGTTCCACTGTATATGTGCTTGCACCCAAACTTATTATTATTCAGTTGCCTCATAAACACAAATCAAAGGGGTGTTTTTTTTCTAAAAAAGTTGTCCCTTTATTATAATTGACACTTTAAATGAGCGATGCTTTATTTATCAAAGTCGTTTCTAATAATAAATCATGCAAGGTCATTAGCATGCTGACTCACAGGCTACATAGTTGTTGTTGGTTACAACATGACTGCCTTTGGACATCTTCTACTTTTTAGTTTTCCATCAGCTCTCGCAAACACTCCCTAAAGCAATATTGATTGAGCATCACATTTAGAGCAGCACAGCAAGCTCACACTAATTCGGCATCGGACGAGTTGCTGAGAGGTGTGCCCGACGGGAAGCCCGCTCATATTAGTACCTGATAAAGGAGAAGAACGAGTAACCCCCAGCCTGTGGGTGATGACACGACTGAGCACATTTGGACCCTCTGGTTGTTTGCAAATGTAAAAGTTCTTACATTTTTGCTTGGGGCCTGACAGATAAGTTAATGTGCTGGATTAGTAGTCTAGCACTGAGAGACGGTCACCTTCTGGGAAATGTACTATCTAGATGAAGATACCAAATTTTGCAGTGCAAGATTGACTTGCAGATATGCATTAAATAAATGTAAGACCGAGTGAAAATATATGTTGGCCTGGGAACGGATGGGCGCTCCTACGACCCTATTGGTTTAGGGACCCAACCAACCGACCAATATTGGTTTACATATACAGTAACTACACCCAATTGGTTATTTACCACAAGTTACTTATTTTGATGTACCAGTAGTCCCAAATCTATCATTTGCATTTTGTCACCAAAAGCAGTAAGCGAAAACCGAATACATACAAAGAGCATTCAACAAATAAAACAAACTGTATTCGTGGATGTTAGATAAAAATATGAATTTAATAGCATGATTTGTTGGCAATATATTTTCAAAGACACAAAATGATAACTCACTCCCAATATAAAAAATGTAATATATTTGCCTTTATTTATGTCTAATTTATACAGTGCCATGAAATAGTATTTGTCCTTTTCCCGATTTCTGTATTTTTTGCATCATTATTACTTACAAAGGTTTTGGATTATCAACCCAATTTAATATCACACAGAGACAACCCACGGAAATACACAATGAGGTTTTGATTTGTTGATTACATTGTTTAATGCACAAAAGAAAATCAAAACTTACCTGGCCTTGTGTGAAAACTTAATTCCCCTTGTTTAATCACTAAGTAACTGTGAATAACCACAGTTTTGGCAAAGCTGAGTTCAATTCCACAGGCCACACTCACATTTGATTGCCACCACCATTGTTGAATCTGAATCTGTTAGGAAAAGTGAAGTAGGCTACAAAATTGCAAAACCCAATTGGCATGCCATGATCCAAAGAATTTCCAGAAGGAATAAGAAAAAAATAGATTGAAATCTATCTGTCCGTATGGGTCACGAAGTCCTTTCCAAGGATGAAGGGCCCCAGTGAACCACTGTCAGAGCCATTATCCACAAGTAAAGAAAACTGGCAACAGAAGCAAATCTTCTTGTGAGTGGTCAACAAACTAGGATTACTCCAAGGGTGCAACGGCGGCTTATCCAGGAGGTTACAAAAGAACCTTGAAAAACATTCAAGGAACTGCAGGCCTCACTGGCCTCAGTAAAGGTCAGTGTTCATGACTCCACTGTAAGAAAGAAACTGGCCAAAATGGCATTCATGAAAGGCTTCCCAGGAAAAAAAAAAACACTGCTGTCTTCTTACATTTGCAAAAAAAGTATCTTGATTACCTCAAGACTTTTGAAGAAACATGTGGACTGATGAGTCGAATTTTTTGGGGAGGTTTGATCTGGCAAAAAAATGGCACAGCATTCGACAAAAAGAACATGATGCCAACAATAAAATATGGTGGTGGCATGTGAATGGTCCGGGGATACTTTGAAACTTCCGCCACAGTCTTGTAAAAGACTCATTACCAATGCTTATCGTAAACGTTTCGTTTCTGTTATCGATGCCAGAGGTGGCGCAACTCGCTCCCAGGTTCAGGGGGAGATTATTTTATCACATAAGGCCTGGCTTTGATTTTGTTCTTATGCCTTAAGATTTGGAAACAACAATTCAAAACTTTTGTATTTTCTTGGGTTGTTTCTGCATTGTATTAAACTTGTTTGATGACCTGACACCTTTTGTGAGTGATAAATATGCAATAAACACAAAAATCAAGAAGGGGTCAAATACTTTTGCAGCACTATATTTATTTTGATGTTGATATTTTACATATTGTGCATTCTCAAATAATCTCATTCTACAATAAGATGGGGGTCAAATTAGGATTTCCAATAAAGACAAGTTGTTATCCTCATAGTTAGAAATCAGATGTATGTATTTGTTCATTTTTTTAATTTTTATTTTAATCAACAACAAAAAAACTCATTGGTATTTATTGGTTGGTTGGGTAATTTCATCCCAGTCCTTACATCTAATTTGAACACAGATGCTGCCCGACCCACAAAGGAGTTAGGTTCCGGACGATTGTTTGTAAGTTGAATTTATTCGTAAGTTACTTCAGTGCTATATTTTGTATGTTTTAAGGTTTATATAAGTAACCGTCTTTTTTTTTTTTTTTTTTTTTACTAAAAAAGAAATATTTAACAAATAATATGCTCTATAAAGATAAATAAAGTGAGGTTTTACCTACTTTTAGGACTCTCGCTTCAAGAGGTCCTCCTCTGTTGTAAAAAGTGTCCGAAAACCAGCGTTCCGGCTATTTTCCCTAACACACCAAGCTTTCTTATCCCCCTTTCGTTTCAAAAGAAAATGCTTGCCTCTTCCTTACATTTCACACCAACCGTATTGAATGGATGCTCAAAATATTAAACAATTAAAAACGTTAAAGTTTTTAGCGCACTAGCAATACAGTACATGTTGTTATGATTACACACGAACCACAAAGTAGAAGCCGGATTTCTTATTCGTAGCGTAGGCTGGGTAACCTCTCACAGCGCCTCACGGCAAAAAGAAGCACTACAGTACTGTCCTCCACTCAGAAAAAGGTTCACACAATACAAAATCTAACTTACAGCAATGTCCGGATATTTTTCAACATCCAGAAAAAAAATGATCTTCTCTGCCGGAATCTGTAAGTTGATCGTTGGTAAGTCGGGGAGCATATGTATTTCCAAATTTAGAATCTTTGTGAAAGTCACCCTTCTAACATGATTGTTCCCATTGCCAAAAGCAACACTAATATCCAAAATAACATTTTATTAGTACAGGGTGGTGGGCAGACTACAGCACACGGGCTACGTTCAGCCAACCAACCTAACACGCTAAACATGAAGAGAAAAAGTACAAATAGAAAATGTGTTTTCTTGCCATTGTTCTCTCATGTGTCCCTATGTGACCCCCTTCTCCATAAAATATATTTTTATAAAACATTGTGTACATTTAAATAACGTAAATGATTCTTTTAATTTATTTATTAATAATGCAATTGCTAGATTTGCATTTTTATCCCATATTTTTTCAAATAAACATAAATAAAGGCGAATGTATCACATTTCCTGCAAGAGAAAAATCATTTGCATTTTGAGTTTTTATTTCATATAACTTTTCAATGCCAGAAGTTTTTCTCAAATTGGAAGGGAATTTTTGCTATTTTGACTCATCTTTGAAGGCCTATGGAAAATGTAGGTTCTTAGCTACTGTATATAAGTATAGGACATGTCAAAAGAAAGCTTTGAACCCTCATCTTTAAAGAGAAAAAATATTTTTCCAGATTTGTTTGGTAAAAAAAGTCGAGCATTTTTAAGTTTCTTGCAAATACTCGTTTCCAAGAAAACTGAAAAAACTGCTTTTAAGTGAAAGGATGTAGAACTTTCACTTGGGTGCTTTATTTTTTTTGCTTTTGTTATACCTCCAATGTTTAAGCAAGTCTTTAATAAACACAAGGGCACTTTGCTTGCGAAATAACATTTCATTGCAAGAATACTGAACCTATGCATGAGCTTTTCTTCCACCATGAGTTCCCTCGGGCGACCGTGTTCCTTGCGGACGTTCACGAAACATCAACCCTTTCTGGCCAGATGATGACAATCGGACTTCGCTGTCTTCTTTTGAAAGATAACCGCCTATTACTATATGTTCATGCCTTGCAACTATCGCCACACTGCTTCACTATGCCTACTCTCTATTTTGGGGCCCTACACACACTTATTCGCCGTGAAAATAAACCAACACTAGGAAGTAGCGGCTTCCTTGATGTGTGGACAAAGATCTGATCAAAGCCACCCTACCATACTATGGTGATTTATCATACTGGAATAATACCCAGAGGCTTGATACTAAGCAGCACCAAATACTTTGTTTATTTTATTTTCATTTTTTATTATTTAATAAACAGAAAAAAATATACTTTTACGTTTTAACACTCCTGTAAAATGCATCTGAAAACGTATATATGTGTTTTAGCATTGAAAATGTTAAAATTGGGGTATGATATATTATTTTGTTTTAATTTTGAGTTTTTCAAAATCAATTTGATCAAAGGGACAATCCCAAACAAATGTATAAATAAATACAGTTTATATCATGTACATAAAATGCCTCATTTATATTGTTCATACATACATATCAGTAAAAGATAGGATAACGTTTTCCCTCATGCATTGCGAGACTGTCGGCAGAGACAAAACAATAAAATCAATCGCATTTGTTCCCGTTCTGCGAATTTGTTTATCTACCTTATGACCTATGACTCAAAACGTTGCTGATGACTATGTATTTGTATACAGTCGAATAGGCTTGGTTCCCTGTTTTTGCCTGTTTAAGGTGACTTCTGGACATTTCCACTGCACTTCCGCAAAGTAAGTGAGTGAGATAGCCGTGTGGCTTATGAGAAGATTGAAGGGTGCAAATGACATTTACCTGAGGGAAAACATTCATATCTAGGCTTGATGCTTCTTCCCCTGTGGGAGTTATGTGCAAACAGAGCTGTCATTTACTCGCAGGATGGAGGATTAGCACCCCCACTGCCCGGCCTCCTCAAAACACACAGTGTTTCTCACACACACTGCACATCATCTATTATTCAGCATGTTTGGTTTCATCACCCTGTGGCCAGCTCGTCTCGCCAAAAACACATACTTTGGGTGCGTCAACAGCTGTTCCGATCTGTAATGATAGTCGAGTGCCCAAAAAAACCCATCCCAAGTCCAATAATCTCGGGTCCGGACATTTATTTGTACAAATTATCGAAAGGTCAATAGACTCAGTGGACTATCAAATGTGTGGTTGCTTTCAAACAGATGTGGATTATTAACCCTAACAATCAGATTTTTATTTCACTTGTCAATATTTCACATCTTGATTGTAAAAATCTACGCTATTTTAATATAGATGTTTACCTTATTGTCTGGCCTATTAGGCACACAAAAAAAAAAACAATTTGGCCAGAAATGTGAAAATGGGCCTTATTTACACCGCAGAATATGGTGGTTGGAAGTGAATACAGTAATCAAGGGTATGCGATATCCTACATGGTTTTATGGTAAAACCGTACATGCGCAATGATTGGTCAAATCAATAAACATATATAAAAATTGAAAAACATTGTATACAACACTAATCAAATCTGAGTCGTGAGAGTGCTGACACGTTACCATGGGTGGTACAGGTTTTGGGATCATTGTCGAGAGGACGGCAACTCTGCACCGGATGTTGAGAGACAAACGTGTCTACACACTTGTTTGAAATCGGAGCCTGATTCCCAACAGGTGCTATAGAGAGAACAAGGGGTTGTGGGTCACTCAGAGCTCCAACACACAGAATGGAATCTGATTTCCAGGCTGTTGGACTCAACAAGCATGCATGTATCAGCCTCACCCACAAGCTAACACTGTATTTATGGAGTCTATTCCCCTATAGTTGGATGAGATTGATAAGAGGCTATTCCAAAACACAAGAATGCAAAAAAATCGAAGGTTTTTTTTTTTTCATTTTTCAAACTGATTAGATAAGATTCAGGCCCCAACCAATTATCGCTTAATGATGGTAGATGGTCTGCATTTATATAGCGCTTTTCAAGTGAATGAAGACCTCCCAAAGCGCTTTACAATGTACTTCACACTTACCCATTCACACACACACCATTAGCGGCCATGCAGCCATGCAAGGCGCCGACCTGCTTATTGGGGGCATTAGGGATTCAGTGTCTTGACCAAGGACACTGGGCATTTTATTCTGGTTGGATGACACACACATGATCTCAAAATGTAGAATGCAAAACGCACAACCTTCAATGCTGAACTGGAGTTTATATGTGTGTTAATTATCCATAGGGCTGCAACCAAAGAAGATAAAAAATCGATTATTAAAAGTGTTGGCAACGTATTTCATCATTAATTTGTCGTGTAGCCCGATATATGCGCCACTCAACACGTTATTTCAATGCAAATAAAATAGTGCATTGAATTCATCTAGGGACAAACTTGTAGTCGCACTTTGATGCGGCAAAATGAACTTTGAGAACGTATTTTGATGCACAAATCTAAATGTATTTAAATAGCACTTTCAGTCATAATAATGCAACTCCAAGTGCTCTATAACAACATTCAATGTACAATAAGATAACACGCGATGAAGTACTTTTATTCTCCGATGTAGCCTCTTTCTTTTCTTTCTTGCATTTTATTTAAAAAAAAATGTCTTACATACTGTTTGAAGGTATATGAGCATGGGTTTGTATGTATTTCTGTTTATTGTTGGGCTATTGTTGGATTTTTATCAGTTTATATTATATGATTTTCAGTTGTTTTGTGCACTATTTTTAGATCTGTCCAACACTTCAATATTTGAGTAGAAGATAATTGAACGGTGTTTATTTAAAAAAAAATCAGTTTAGTCCATTTATCAAACAAAATAATAGATTGATTCATCGTTTAGTAATATAATCCTTAGTTGCAGTCCAAATTATCTACATTTTTTACTTTGGTAAATTATGTTTTTCCCTCTTTTGCACACCCATCCATCCATTATCTGCACCGCTTATCTTCAGTAGGGTCGCGGGGGTGCTGGAGCCCATCCCAACTACTGTATCTTTGGGCAGTGGGCAGGGGACACCCTGAACTGGTTGCCAGCCAGTCGCAGGGCACATAGAGACAGACAACTCACTCGCTCATTCACACCTAGGGACAATTCAGCACGGGGAGAACATGCAAACTCCACCCAGGAAAGTTCAATCTCATGACCTTAGAACTGGGCCGCACACGCACTAACTACTGCGCCGCCATGCTGCCCTCTTTTGCACACACTTCACTAGCAATTACCTGCTAATAAAATGACAGGCCCACATGCACAATACCAATTTCTGTGAAGTATTCAATTCATCCATTTTTAATGCAACTAATTTGGTCAGATCCGTCTTAAAAAATGATATCATCAAAATTAGCAATCCCAAGAAGGCTCATGAATTAATTTAGGGAAACAGAATGCCTTTTAAAATTAAGTGTTAACTGTGGTTTAATTGTTAAAACCTTGTCATAGGAATATCCGGATACACGTAATATTCCCCATTAACCACAGTAAGAAGTGTATGACACGTATACACCAACAGCCAATACTTAGATTATTGTTGCCTTTTCAGCGTTATCACCTTTGATCTTTTGATCTGTGTATCGCGCAAGCAAATAACTTGTTTTATTTAGTAAAGTACTTGAAGAAAATATCTTACCATTATTCCTTAGGAGTGAGTACAGTAATCAAATTTTTATTACTGGCTTGTGCACTTTACCTGTTGCAATTTTTCACAGTTTGGATGTTAATCAGTGATTGGTCTGATGGCCAAAAAATAGTAATTTTGAGCAATCACTTACAAATTTTACACACAGGGCATAACATTTTAGTGCTCCTTTCTTAGGTGCTAAAGCAGGAAATTATTCCTTGAAAATTTCTCTTCACCATCTTTTTGTGTCTCTTCTCAGATTGGTCGGGTGTGGAGCTAAGACTCAATTCTAAGGAGACGGGCCAGATGCTCATTAGCACGGAGGTCAAGTTTTACAACTGCAGTGTCCACCAACTGTAAGTAACTCTCTCGTTTTGACCTTTGATGCCCAAAACCATCAAATGTATCCTAATACTTTATACTTTGAACATAAACTTCCCTCTTTTACATGACTTTAAACGTATTGTATTCCTTTTAAATGATTAGTTTTCACGTCACACAACATTTCAATACCACTACAGCACATGAAACTACAGGTTACTTCAAGCAAAACGCTTTCCCTTAACAATTTCCAAAAATGACATTTTACCTCCGTGATTTTTCATATTTTGCTTAATGTTATCATACCATCAGAATCATTATTGTGCCCACTCAAAAGGATAAGGTAATTATGTCCAGGAAAATAGCCTTTGCAAATAAACAAATACTCCATCTATAGACTGTGCATTTGACTGCATATTACGTTACAAGTACGTTAATCCTAGAAATGTTTTGTCTGGTTAGAACACATGTTAAGCACCGTGGTATCATCTTGGAGCATTTAACTGATTTATTATGTCCTATTAACAATGGCTTGGCATGCGGTCAGTGCCGACAAAATTCTAATCAAAGGTATATTTTTCTTCACAAAAGGGCATTCTCAAACAATGTTCTTTGACATTGTTGCAAAATCACAGCAGACATCCGTTTTACTAAATGTGTTCAAGAAAATCCAAAGCATTTGTATACACGAGGCAAGTGACTGACTTAGTGAGTAATGAACTATGACTGCCTCAACTTCAGTTTGTTTGTCTTCAACCAAATCAATATAACTTTAGTTCAGTCCCAATTACTTAAATTTAAATATGTAATAGCACAAGCGGTTATTTGAACCCAACAACAAATAGTTGAAACAGATATATGGAATAGTAATTTCAAAACCATCTCTAGGGTTCACGGTTCAAATACCCCTTAGCCGCTAGGGTTGTAGGGGCACCACTTACTGTAATGTGTCTTGGGCAAGTGCAGCCCGGCAGTGCCCATCCTCCCTCCCTCACCTGAAACAGATAGTACTGATGTCGTGGATACCAGTAGCAAGAGAAGCCTTCTGATCTGAATCAGATACAGCACCTTCATCATCTGGTCGCTGTTGTTTTCAGGGTAAAGCATCATACCGTTTTTCAGAGATCAGTCATACGTCATCAATTGCCAACGATTTATGTATTTAGTTTCATGTTGACCGCGCAGCAATAATCTGGTTTTCTTGTTTTGAAAGTGGCCGTCAGGGCTCTAACTTTTTGTCTTCATTTTCCAGGACCCCCCCAAAAAATAGGAAACTATTTTGGTTTGACCTTGCTGTAGGATTGATTACATGTCCTCTACTGAGATCCCTCCAAGTTTGTAATTTTAATGTGGAGCTATCCATGTAGCACATTTACAATGTCTAACTTTACTTGACTGTAGCAGTTTGTTCTGTGTTGTGTGAGCTCAGAAGTGCTTTGGAAGTATCATTAAATTGAGGTTAGGAGCTTTTGCGACAGCCGTGCTAAAAAAGTACACAAATCCTGAAGCACGAATCCAGTGTCTCTCCTGCTAAATCAAAAACTATTGTATTGTTTTGGGGATCACACACAACACACCTACTGTAAACTCAGAGCTCCGTATTTCTTTAAACTCTGAAAAAGCCTTCACATCATCACCTTCCATCAGCAATACCACAAGCTCGTGCACACTTAATCACACACCCAACCAGAAAAGGGCACGCACCGCCTCGCACGCCGCCGAATGCCAGCTTGCACGCTCGCACATTGTGTTAGCCTGAGGGGGACTCGGCCTTATTCTTTTGCATCCGTGGGCTCAGGAGGGGATCCCTCCAATGCTTTTTGCACCCATGAATATTTCACACTGAGCGCCAGGAGGAGCGCAAGCAGCAGAGGCGTATGTGTTACGACAACACCGTTATTAACTGCGCCTGAATGCACAGCGTAGTAAATGATGGTGCAATCGATTAAAAGCAGTTGTCTTGTCATTAAAACACGTGTCATGTCTTAGAAGCTTTGCATGATTCATGTTTCAGATGGGATCACATTACAGATAAGTTAAATGCCTCTGAGGTTTTGTAAGCTTTGGATGCAAAAGTTTGACTTTTCTTCAGCTTTCGGGAGGCAATATTTATTTTGAAGTACAACACTTTTATACATACATACATACCGGAGCCATATCCCCCTAGTGGGACGTGGCTAGAGTCATTTCTGACTCTTTCTGGGAGATTGATACAGAGGAGGGGATTCCCAGCCCCCTCGCTCACTGATGTGTTGGGAGTCATCAGGAGACCAAACCCTCCAATTCCAACCCCTAATGCCGAGCGCCAAGCAGGGAGGCAATGAGTACCAATGTTGTAAGTCTTAGGTATGACTCGGCCGAGGCTTGAACCAGCAACCTCCCAGTCTCGCGGCGGGCGCCCTACCCCCAATGCCACCGAGCTGGAAGTACAATACAGTTCAAAATATAACATTTGAAAGGATTGAGACCTCGGTGTACTCATACAAGGCTATCAATATTAGGTTGTACACGTCTCTAATACTCTAAACAAGGCAGTTTTATTGATATTGTTGTAGGAAGAGTATAAAACAATAGAATAGGAAAATTAAATAAAAAGATATTTACACATGTTTGGGTCCTTCTTACATGACGGCCTTTTTGCTACTTGCTTTCTACTGAAAATGACAAATGTTAACCAAGGTAGCGACAATGACAAATCTAGGTTTACTGTTAAGCAGTCAATAAGTGAAGCCTGATTGACTATGATATCCTTATCAGTGTACAATAGGTAACAAAATGGCCACCCATGGAGATGCAGAAAAGCTATCGATTTCACATCTCAAATCATGTTCTGTACGTAAAAAATTAACCAGATCGCTGCATTAACAATGCCATGCAAAATTATTCAACCCCCTAAACATTTTAACCCCTCATGGCATCTTAGACTTTAAACGAGCTGAAAGGAATTTGCACCTTTTTTTTACTTTCAGCCACCACCTCCTGGCTTAAGTCATCATTACAGCCTCTATCAAGCTCCTTATGTTGCGCATGCACGTACGTGCATTTCTTAGATGCGCTTGAAAAAAACCTATATTTCAATTTATCTTGGAGTTTGGGTTGAAGTTTGGATTTCATTTGAAACAGGACTTTTCTTACTTTAACCATTTTTATTCTACACTAACAAATAGAAATAAACTTGGGAATGAGGATGAAGTCGTTTTCTACCCCTTCCTCCCATCCCCTTATTCCTCTCACCTAAGGTTCTGCCTGGAACAGCTTTGCTCAAAGTAAGAAAAAAGCAGGTAATTGTGGTGGAAACATTTTATAAGCGCTCCTTGATCTCAGTTGGGCATTGTTGACCCATACTTAATATAAATATTTTATTTTCACCTTTTGAGGACACTTCAAACGACGCACCCCAACTTTAAACATAAAAATAGAAAAATTAAAGTGAGGGACAGTTATAAAGTAAAATGAAATGCATTAGATATTTTATATTTCTTAAGCAAATAAAAATTTTAAAGTGTGGTGAGAGGTTGAACAGTTCAAGAGAGTCGAATATCTTTGCACTATAAAAATGAAAGAGAAATGGAACATATTGTGAAGATGTCGTTTTTCTATTACTTTTTATTATATGAATAAAATTGACTTTTATGTTTTTAAGTGTGCCTGTTTATGATGTTGATTTCACCCTGTTGGCTTTTCTTTCAAAGTGCCAAATCAATTTGGGTCCAAACAGAAAAAGAATCACATATAATACTTCCCGTTTCGAGTTTTGGAAATGAAACCTCAATTTGCAATTAGAACACTTTTTTATGAAATCATGCTAGCCTAGACGAAAGGTTGCGTAATTTTAAGGCTTTAAGATATAAACAGTCAGAAAGATTAACAGGGATCAACACAAACCGGGTCTGCCGGCTGCATGATAAGTACTATTTTGCCAATAATTTTGGGACTTGCTATAAACGTAGCCTGGTCGGTATTAAGCTGTGATACAGAACAAGCTGGAAGGCACAGCAAGAATCACAATAAACACACTGCATTAAAATCTATCACAAATATACTTTTTAAGTGCTAAAATGTTTATTATTTAAAATTTGTGTTTATTTTTGGCCAAGTTCTGCGTTTTGACCTGAGGTCTTCAACGTGTTGTTTGCGGGTTCCCAGGTGCCTTCTAAGGACAGCTTAGGTGGCCACAGACCTGTTCTAAAAATAGCTCACCAGTGCTGTGTCATTTGGGATTTTCTAGTAAAATTATATTTTTAGTGATTGACTGAGTCTATTTAATCATACTTCAACAAATAACCTACATAGTAACAACATAGCAATAGCACTGAGTTGTTACATTAAAATTGCATATGAAACTGGGTGCCCTTTGGACTCATTCGCAACAAAAAAAGCTCTCAGCTTGAAAAATGGTTAGAAAATCCTGCCCTTGACTAACTTATAATGGTATGAAATGAAAATAGGTTCAGTCACAGCTTGTATTTTCAGAGGTAGTCACCTCACAGGTTTTTGTTCATATATTGTATGGGCATCACACACTGTATGTATTGTGCATAGAAAATCACACACATAACAGCTGGTAATTACCCAGGACGCTGTGCTAATGGTAATTGCAGGATCAAACTGTGCCAGTGTCTTATTTGTCCTCATTATTCCACGTCACCCCACTGTGTCGTCCACTCGCTTTTATCGTGACAGCTGCTTTTTAGCAGGCTAAATATGACCCACCTCCACCCCCACATCGCATCCACAGACACCAAAGCCGAAGAGTTTTGAATGTAAGGCAGCATAAAATCGCACGCTGTGAGAACTTGGCCCCAAAGCGATCAAGTCCGGTGCCAGGTGCAAGGATGCAACAGCAGGTGCTCACTTGGGATCAGAACTCATTTCCCCTGTCGAGTGTTTGCCAATTTGACTGCGTTGCAGCTTTTTCGTTTCTGACTCTTCTGCGTCTCCCCGTTGCAGGTGTCTTTCATGTGTGAACAGCGCCTTCCGCTGCCATTGGTGTAAGTACCGCAACCTGTGCACCCACGATCCCTCGAGCTGTTCGTTCCAAGAGGGAAGGGTCAACACATCCGAGGTTGGTAAACGGCACACAAAACAAACTACAGCTGCACCTAAAAATCTTTTGTATAGTTTTACAATTGTTATCTAGTCTCTAGACCTACGAGTGTTTTTTTTTTTTAATGTACATTTATGTGGTAGTGCATATGTTCAAATTTTTAAAACTTAAAGGTGCTAAAAAAAACACAATGTCCGTTTTAAAATCAAAGAATATGTCTCACTTAAATACACCGTAGGCAAAAAAAAAATATTCAATGCTAATTATAGAAAAGACTTTCCTCCCCCTTGGGTTATTATATTCTTTTGATATGTATTACAGGGTGATTTACAAATGCATACCGTATTTAACTGACTAAAAGGCGCACTTAAAAACCCCAAATTGGCCAGAAATTTGAAAATGCTCCCTATACATCGCAAAATATTTGTATGTGTAGGTTTTACGGTAGCTTACCATATTTGTTCAATGCCTTTTTCTATGTCAACTGTATCACTCGTAGTATAGAGGAAGGCTTCCTCAATGTGCATCATAAGGACATGTTCTGAAAATAGCTCACTATTGCTGGATCATCGTAATTTAATAGTAAAACGATTTTTTTAGTAGTTGACTGAGTCTTTTTAATCTTACTTCCAATCATAATTGACCTAGAAATAACATAGTAACAACAAAGTAATAACATGTTCAGTTGTTATTTTAGAAATACATATCAAATTGGGTTCATTTTGTGTTAATTAGTAACTAAAGTAGCTTGAAAAAAAATGGTTTGCGAATTTGATCAGTAACATGTTTGGACTGATCAATTATTGCACTAGTATACTGTAGTGTACTGTAGTTTTAATTCCATGCGCCTTATGATCAACTGTTCCCATATCTGGGGAAAAAAAAATAACATAACAAACATGTTGCGTTGTATAACACTTTGCGGGTTATAATGCGCAAAATACGGTAATCTGCAATGTTACCAGTTAAAGATGTCGTTTGACTACAAACCTTCACTATTAAGTCTTCCATTGTTCTTAGACTGGACCCTCATTCCAATTGACCGTCCATTACCCAGCAGGATAGTAACACACTCAATAGACTCTTGCAGCCTCAATGATTATTTACAAGTCAGCTTGGCACAAATGTTCTTTTTGTGTCCCTCCTGCAGGACTGTCCACAGCTGGTGCGCTCCGAAGAGATTCTAATCCCGGCGGGGGAGGTGAAGCCCATCACCCTCAAAGCCAAGAACCTGCCACAGCCGCAGTCCGGTCAGCGGGGCTACGAGTGCGTCCTTCACATCCAGGGAGTCAGCCACCGCGTCACCGCCCTCCGATTCAATAGCTCCAGCGTTCAATGCCAGAACAGCTCGGTAAGGTGTCGTCCTCTTCTGAGGCTGTTGCTGAATTCATTTGTGTTCTCAAGCTGTCGGGCTATTTCTGGAAGCGCAAGTCGCGTCATAATGTCGACTGAATTTTTGCTAGAACTGCTAGAAAAGAAAGTTTTCCCTGTACATCAACAGGTATAACAGCAATACAGAACCAATATACTGAGTAAAGCTATTTGGATTGTGCATAATGCTAGGTATAAGGATCATACAAACTGTCAAATCCAACATATTCGAATTTGGCGAAAGAGTAAGGACGCAACTCGAGACAGCTTTATCCGCTGCTGACGTTCCTGGTCTGAGTTTGGCCAAAGTTGGCACAAAGTTCTTTCCTCCATGTTGTTGGCCCTTGTTCTTTCTGTCTTCCTCTCCTCCTTGGACTGTCTCATCTCATTAGCCGTATCGCTTATCCTCATTAGGGTCGCGGGGGTGGGGCTGGAGCCCATTCCAGCATTCTCCGGGCAGTGGGCAGGGGACACCCTGAACTGGTTGCCAGCCAATCGCAGGGCACACAGGGACAGAGAACTCATTCGCTCATTCACACCTAGGGACAATTTGGACCGGCCAATCCACCTGAAATGCATGTTTTTGGAACGTGGGAGGAAACCGGAGTGCCCGGAGGAAACCCACACAAGCACAAGGAGAACATACAAACTCCGCACAGGAAGTCTGGAGCTGGATTTGAACCCACGACAGGTTCCCATGACATGAACTGTGCCGCACAAGCGCTAACCACTGCCCGTGCTGCCCTCCTTGGACTGTGTTTTGGAAATATATCTTGGCCGGTCCCCTTGATCTTGTTACATGACCATACCACTGCAGTTTGACAACAGTTCCTTTTAGGGTCCAATGTGCTGGTGTGCACTCTTTTGGTTGTCACATGGGCTATGTAGCTGCTGCCTAGAAGTTTCCTGTATCATCGAATATCAATGGCCTGGATTTTATGTTCCAGACTTACTGTGAGAGTCAATGCCTTGCAAGCGTAGAGGATGATGGAAGTAACCAGCGCTTGCATGAGTCTGATTTTTCATTTCACTGCTATGTTTTTGTCCTACCAATTGGGTTTAAGTCTGGAAGGTGCAGCAACATATTAAAATTTAAAGATATATTGAAATATAAATTCTTATCATTAGTATAAAAGCAAGTAAGCACCACCTCCCAACAAATATTCAAAATGTGTTTCTTTACATATCAGACACTCATCAGCTCAGGGTAATTCATAATTTCAAGGTCTAATATTCTCCCACAACATTGAGAAGGAAATATGCCACCGGAAAGGGTATTTTTTTATGAAACGGCTTAGATGATTACCTTAGAAAAGGCTGTAATTTACATCAATTTTAAAGAATCAGATATTAATATACAAAAGAAGATTAACATATCAAGAGCTTCTTAGAGTATTATAATTTCAGGTTTTACTCTAATCCTCCACAAGTGTTTTAGCTAGGTTTTGTTTCAGGCACTCATGTTTGTACTTAAGTTTAAAAGGAAACCAATCAAATAGGGGTATGCACTTAAAAGATTTGGATTATGTATTGTACTGTACAGCTTTTTTTTGTGCAAGTAGTGTATTGTTTCCTTTTTTCGTTTATGATCATTGTTGGTTCTTTTGTACTGTGCCTGGATAAAAATCCACAGAAAATGTTTTTTTATGATTTGATTCTAAAATTCAGCACACAATCCTGACATTTAAGCAAGTTCTGACCTTTTCATCTTGCACATTTTAAGCCACGCCTCTCCCACACACTAGCAAACAAGGCATCAACCAGACATGCACGTTAAATGAAAATTAAGAGGGAAATATGCATATAAGAGGTACTTCAGGTCAGCATCATTCAAGGCCAATGAGTGATTCTAATACTGTAACCGCCCAGCTGTCCTATTTCTTTTGCTTTCTGACTTTGGGGACTTTGCGACGATGTGATGATGTAACTTTGAGGTAACAGTGGAATGACATGAGTGCCAGCATGTGTACATGTTTTGTTTTTGTAATTTACTTCCTCACATTGAAATCATGCAGCATTCACAATTCTCTGCAATTCTCACTCGCTTTATTTGCAGTACTTGTATGAGGGGATGAAAATCAGCGAGCTGCCCGTGGATTTCTCTGTGGTGTGGAACGGCAACTTCATTATTGACAACCCAGAGAACATTCAGGGTGAGTTCAGTCAATAATCCAGCATGTGACATTTCCCTTGGTCCCTAGGAAACAAATTGGGTAAAACACAACAGGGATTAAAATTGTTATTAGAGAAAATCAAGAAAGTGAGGGTCCCCAACTTTTTGGAAGCAAAGAAGTACTCCTCTGTTACTGATTAGTGCAAAGGAATACCGATTTTATATACATTTTCACCTTATGTTATTACTGTGTAATGAATAAGTTGCCATTATGTTTTTTTTATCATTATTACAATTCTGAGTTGTTGTTATTAAGAGGTGCATGTTTTTTTTAATGTATTTAAGTAGTAAATGGTCAAATAAAAAGAATTCTGAATACATATTTGTCCAAATATATTTACATATAGCAGCATTAAGTAATAGTATTAATAAGCCTTATCAGTGTGATAGATTTCTTCTAATAATGGTTTGTAGGGTTTGTTTTTATTTGTATACCTCAATAAATAACATTTTTTTAAATATCCAGGACCATATATAAAATATTAAAAAGGGGGTAGGGGGTTTGTTGCTTATTTGGCATAAAAGAAGACAATAAAAATATCTAGAACGCATTATGTCATAAAATCAACTGAATACAAACAGACATTTATGAGAATTCCAACCGATATTGTTCTTGTTGTATAGACTCTCGCTGGTCTAAAATTATATTCTGGATACAAAATTGTCCAGCTTACACAAAAAAACAGGTGAACCCTAATAGTTATCTGAGCCCAGAAAACAAAACTGGAATGTAATGTATTTCTGTGAAAACTGGACTGTCAAGGGGATCGAACGAACATAAGCTAAGACTTTTCCTGTCAGCCCTAATTTGCAGACGTTTTATTTTATTGTAACCTTGCATCTGGTTAAACAAAGGTAAAAAATAAAGTCAATTAAAATTGCTCAATTGATTTTCATTGGCAAGGAGGTCCAGGTTTCAATTCCAGCTACCGCAGCCTCCCCTTGCAGAGTTTGCATGTTCTCCCCGTGGCTGTGTAGGGATCCTCCGGGCACTCCAGTTTCCTCATCCTACATTCCAAAAACATGTATGTCAGGTTAATTGGCAGGTCCAAATATTCCCTAGGTGTAAATGAGCAAGTGAGTTGTCTGTCTGTGTGTGCCCTGCCACTTGCTGGCAACCAGTTCAGGGTGCCCCCTGCCCACCGCCCAAAGGTGACTGGGACGGGCTCCAGCACCCCTGCGGCACTAACGAGGATAAGCGGCGTAGAAAATTGATGAAATTTTTAGTTGGCAGGAAGTGGCAAAAAGGAAGCTGCCTTAGATGCCGGTTGATTTTGCTCGTAGGTTCATACTGCACTGAAAATAATTCTTAACATATGAGGGTACTATAAAACATAACATTACAAGTCAATCATAACAACTGTTGGGCTCGTTACTGTAAAAAAAGTGTATGGTTATTTATTAGTTCTTTCATTTAAAAAATAATTAAGTTCACCCTAGATTAGTGACACCCAAAAGAAACTCATTTCTCTGGAAGGAACCATACATTTTCAAAAACCATATATTTTCCCATTGAAGCTGACCTCCTAAAACTGCTTTAAAATAGCCACATAATAAATGTTAAAGAAATAAAAAATGTGTATGCCAACCAGTGGAAGCAGTGAACCCTTTATAGTTATTAGCTTTCTGCAATCCTTAGTGCTTGCAGACAAACACAGTCGAGACACTCCTTTTCAATTTTGTCTTTTGTCTTCAAACCACTTGAAGATTTCCTTCCTGTCCATTACTTTTTTCCAAGCATGTTATATTGCAAAAATGATTTTTACAGATAAAAAGACCAACATTCCGCCTTCTTTTACTGTAAATTATGTTATCAGGTTTGCCCCATTGATTTCATTGTTCATGTATAAGCCACGCCACCACAACCACTGCGTACCATTCGCTAATAGAGGCACAAAAAATATTTTGCACATACAAACTGCCCTCCTTAATTCAGTATTTTGTTTCGTAGTTGTAAATACGTCTTAGTCGTGAATATATATACAGTAGGGAGAATATCAGAAAATCAGTAGGGAGAATTTCCGATTCACTTTTACTCAGTGCCACCGTAACTGTATTTAGTTGAATTTTTAGGTAAATATAAACTTGCGTACCATTCCTGGTTGTTATACTTGGCCTTCTATAGCTGGCGGTTTGAAGTTTGTATGGAGTAACCACCAAAAAAAATCATAAAACATTCTTATTATTGATTTGCTGTTAAAAATTAGTATAGTGCACCATGTCGTACAGTTTAGTTACAAAATGTAATTGCATTTTAGAAAAGCGTTCCTTTGTAACATTAATTAAAACACTGTTCATAACATTTGTCGACCTTATCCAAGTCTATTTTTTTTTTATTTTTTTTTTTACCCCTTTGCACACGACAGTGCACTTATACAAGTGTGGAGCCCAAAGGGACAGCTGCGGTGTGTGTCTGAAGGCCAACAGAAAGTTCCAGTGTGGCTGGTGCAGCAGCGAGGGGAAGTGCACCTTGCGTCGACATTGCCCTCCTATCAACCCCTACACAACCCGTTGGCTCAACCTATCCAGCAAAAACGTCAAGTGCACAAACCCGCGCATCACTGAGGTCAGCAGCATGCACGTTTCAATGTCAAATTCGGTTGCTGTGATTCTCATCTACTTTACACAGTGCATACGTATACATTCTGGCGCTGTAAGATTTGTATTCATGATACACTAGCTTGATCCAGATTTGATTATATTTCATACAGTGTTTTTGTGCTACAAAGATAGCCAGGGTTATCCAACTCATTTTAGCTTAGGGGCTACAAGGTAGTAAAAAACATATTCAACTGGGCCAGATCAGGAAATAAATGACATAAATATTGTGCCATCTGATGAAAGGATGGGGTCCTTTTGGAGGCTCACATTCAAATTATTCAATGATTCAGGGACGTAAGATTTGATTAAATTTTTTTCTCAACATTTTTTTTGTCCTTCATTAAGATTAAATATCTTGCAATGTTTATCAACTGTGCATTTGTAAAAATAAATAAAACTCAAAACTATGATTGAATTCATGTCCACCGCAGTTTATTTAACTCGTAACAAATACAGCATACAAACACTAATATGATAAACATAATAATTTTAAAGTCTTTCTGCTCTTCTTTTTTTTTCATAAAAATGTTTCTCTGAATATGCGAACTTTGTTGTTAGATTTCAAATCCATTATAGAAAGGTGCTAAATCTTCTCTAAAGTTCTGCAACGACACATAGATGCTTTTTTAAAATATATATTTTTTTCATATTGCCTTAAAAAGTGCGTCTGTAAAATAACATTTGAATGGGTTTCCTTAATGTTCTCTGGGTGCCATTATGAATGGCGACATTCAGTGGATATATTTAAAACTGCAAGTCATTGTTTGGCTCATTTTTCTCATATCTTTTTCTCAGCATTTTCTCGCGGGCAAAATAAACAGATGCGGCAGGCCACATTTGGCCCGCAGGCCATGAGTCTGATAAACCTGTTGTAAGAGCTCATATACACACTCGATAACATGGGAATTAGATAAAATAGTTCACTTGAATTGTGTTGCCTGAATGGAAACTTCAGTAAAGGCTCATGCTCAATGGAAATGCTGCTTTGTAATGGACTATTGTAATAGTTAAACATAATTCAGGACAGTGTGAACACATTCCGTTTTTTTAATCCACTGTGGTTTTTTGGTTTATAAAAGTGTTATTACAGTTCATGTTTGGCTTAATTCCAAGAAAGTCCAAAATGTTTTTTTAATTTACTTAGTCGAACGAAGTTGGCATGGTCTAACGTCACAATTTCTATTCAAACACACGATTTCTTTTAAAATATAACTGATGCACCAAAATTTAGCCTATAATTACAAATTGAACACTATTATTTCATTTGGTAACGGATTTTTCTGCAAAATGTTCCAAACTTTCAAAAAAAAAAACTTTTTTTTTCTTTTTTTGCTGTCTAAATACAAAAAAAATGCAAGTGGCAGCATTGTATGTGTCACGAAGCGGAGCGGGAAACAGGAAAAAAAGGACCCATTCGCGTAGACGTACTCACAATTTATTGGGGGAAGGATGAGGAGGGTGCGCACACTCGATCCGGGGATCGATGGTCGCGGAGTGGATTAGAAATCCAAACAAGACAAGTTGTCAAAAACAAACAAACGGATCAGACATAACAAAACAGGATCAAATACGGGCAGATTCACAGAACTAGGCATTTAACAGCTTTTAACAGAAGTCTCACGGAGTTAAATCAGGTTTAACTAACATTCCAGCTACGCACAGTACAAAGGAGCGCGCTTAAGTACTCCAAGAGCAATCAGTCCAATGCGTCTCAGCTGGTGTCAAAGGGCTGGGCCAGCTGGGCGCCATGACAACCGTGCAGGACATGATAGTATGTTGTTATTTCTCAAGATAACTGAGCTTTTGAGGGTACTTTTTCATTGATTCATACCAAGACCAAAAAAAAGGGATTTATTTTATTTTTATTTCCTAATCTATTTCATCTTCATACGAGTAGTGCGTCAATTGTCTTCCGTTTATTTTTCAGTATCTTCTTTTTTATTTTGGAAATAAAAAATATATTAAAAACCGTAAACAAAAATGAGATCTCTGTTGCACATAAAAGGGTAATTGCACACATTTTCTAGTAACCACAAACTTTTGTGTCTATTAAAAAATATTAGCATTGCCGTAGAGCTTGCTCTGTCCACTCCACGCATCGGCCCGGTATTGCAGTACCTCCGGGAACGGTGCATTCGCAATGATCGCAGCAAGGCTTTAGGGCTAGGACCTTAGCTTGGCCTTTTGGCTGAGAGTAAGTGTCCCGGCTCCTAGGCTTTGTAGCGTATTATGAACTGACCGATAACGGATAATGGATAATGAATAACGAAGATAGAACAATACCCCTTAAAAACCCCAAAACCCCATTGGTTTAAACACTTAAGTTGAAGTTGAATCTTTTTTTTTTAATTGTTGAGCCCGCGACACAAAAAAATGGATGGATGGATAAAGGAATGAGAAAAAAGATCCACTGTTTATCTTGTCAAGTCAAGTTACATTTATTTGTATAGCCCTTAATTACGAAATGCCTCGAAGGACTGCACCGGCCACAATTACATAATAAAATAAAACTCAAAATCTCAACATGAGGAAAATAAGAAACCTTGAAAAGGGGCCTCTCAAGTTATAATCCCTCTTCAAGGACGACCAGGCAACAAAACACAAAATATTGTGAACATCAATAAGAAAAACATAAGTGATATGAAAGAATTGTCCAAAAAGTCCATGACAGCAACAACAGGTTAAACCTGTAAAAATTGTCCCAAAAATCCATCACAGCAACAACACAGCTATCAATCCCTGCCACCCGGTCGATGCGGACGTTGACATGCTTCAGGTCCAGGTGTTGGTCCACTGAAACATCTCGATACGTCCTTCTCCCTCATTTCGCCATCAGCCACAAGGGTTTATTAAAGATCTTTTACAGTTTCCTACAAATCGCAGTATTTACGTTATTTAATTAAGCTAAAAACTAACTAAAATGAATGAAGATTCAAGGGCAGTCCGCATTGAAAAATGTATGTAATTGAATACTGACAAGATTTTTCAATGCAAGACTAAACCAATCAAATGTGTTTACTTAAAATAAAATGACCATGTAATTGTAAAAAGACAATTCAGTCTTATTTTCATGGCCAGTGATGCTGCAAAGAAATAATTAACGCTGTAACTGTTAACGTGCTACATTGGACCTCTATATGGAAGCATGTCCATATAAATACAATTCACTGATTATAGTTTCCCGTGATCTACCAGTACAGACGCTGCCCTACTTACAAACGAGATCGGTTCCAGACGATCGTTCGTAAGTTGAATTTTTTCACAAGTTGCTTCAGTGCTATTATTTGTATAATTAAGGTTTATATAAGTATGTTTAAGCCTTGTATAAGTAACCTGTCTTGTTTTGTACTAAAAAATAAACAAAAATAAAATGCTCTATGCAGATAAATAAAGTTAAGTTTAACTTACTTTTGGAAGATGAGCTTCAACAGTTAGGTGACTTCCTCCTCTGTGGTAGACAGTGGCTGGAAAAAAAACAATCCAACCATTTTCTCAACCGCATCAAGCTTCCATATTCCACTTTCATTTCAAATGAAACGGCTCGCTTCTTCTTTGCACTTTACACCAACCATATTGAATGGATGCATGAGATATTAAACAATAAAAATGTAAAAGTTCTTAGCGCACTGGACATACAGTATAGAATGTTTACACACGAACTAGGAAGTAGAAGCCGGATTTCTTCTTCGGGGTGGATTCTGGGTGAGCTCTCACAGTGCCACCCGCCGGTAGCGGCGGAAAGAAGCACTACAGTAATGTCCTCTACTCAGAAAAAGGTGCACACAATACGAAATTTAACTTACAGCAATGTCCAGATATTTTTCGACATCCCGAAAAAAAAGTTCGTACCTACCGTTTTTCGTAAGTTGAATGGCCGTAAGTCGGGGAGCGTCATTTTCAACTCAAGGGGGCCAATATTTTTGCAACACCTACTTTTTTTTTCTTTATTTGGCACATTACAACATTTGAATACTTTTGGTTTCTTTTCACAATTGTGACTAACATGTTTTTGATTTTCAGAAAATAGTTTTAAGTTTGTTGCCTGAAGTCAGGAAACATGTCAACAAGTTCTTGGGGGGAAATACTTTGCATATAAACACATCGTTTTCTAATCAAAGATCTGCAGGCACACTTGTGAGCTGGAAGCGGTTTTAAGGAAAATCCTTTACCCTTCTCAGCGAAGCAGCTGGTTACCTTTCAAGTTATTTTATTCTGATACTAATTCTCCTTAAGCAAATTCTCCCTACCCAATTTTTTTTCGTATCTACCGTTTTTCGTTAGTCGAATGGTCGTAAGTAGGGGAGCGTCTGTGCTACATCTGCGATCTGCCAGTAGATCTCGGGTGACGTAATGAGTACCACTGACTTAAACCAAATCAATGAGCCTTAGCAGCATTTCATACATTGTTGTTACTTCACCATTACCTACAGCAATTCAAACAGGGTTCCCGCAGATCCTTGAAAAATCTTAAAAGGTATTGAATTCATTATTTTAAAAACAAATCCTTAATTGGAATTCAAATGTCTTGAATCCAATTTTTGAAAGTCTAAAAATTTAAACACATTATTAAGATTTATATTTGTTTGAACCGAAACGATTTATTAGAATTCATAAATTGTCTTTTTTAATAATTCACCAACTTACTTTTGTGGCAAAATCCCAACAACTTACATCCCGACGTCGTCCCTAACAGATTGTGCTCGCTGTTCTCATACAACACTATGAATTATGACCAGTTGTGATATAGTAACTCTCTGAAAGTCTTCCGCATCCAATGAGGCAATGTTGTTAAGCTCAGCAGATTTTCCAAGGGTAGCAGAAGGGCTGAAGGAGTTTTCATGAGAGAAAAGAAACGCCTTTTGACCTACTTTGTCTTCACTACTGAATGTAATACGACTGAAAGACAGTGCTGGTATATTGCTTTAGACAAGTTCCTCCCTTCTTCCTTTAGGAATGATGATTCCATCAGGAGCAGACGCCCCCTCAGGTGTACCAAATGTATACTTTTTTTTTTTTTTAATTTAGTACGCACCAAAGCTCCCCACACCAGACTTATTTGTATACATACAAGCACATTAGTATATGTGTCGAGGTCTTTTGAATAATAAATGTGTCTGTTAAGTTCCTTTGCACCTACAAACATGGGCTATTAATATGAAGCTAAGGCGAGTCGCACAAGGAAAAGCATCAAATGAGGTTTGACAGACTTTTTAAGCGAGACCAACCTATGTCGATTTCTTTACAAGTAACCACCTTGGCTTCATACTGTATACAAATATCGCTTTGGAAAAAACATTATTCTCACGGTGTTTACAGTACACAACAAGCCCATGGGTTTGTCACTCACTGGGAGTATCTACAAAAAATCAAAACATCACCTCACCTTTTTTGATTTGTCAGGGCTCATTCTACATGGTGATGTAGCATACTATTTTTAATATCTTGTTACAATAACATGATCAAGTATTACTAGACTACCACCATTTTGGGTAGGCCCAATATAAGGGGACACAGAAATCAAGGCAAACTTGCTCAAAAAAGGATGGCATTTAAATTTAGAAATTTGGGTTCAAATCCAGCTCCCGGCCTTACTGTGCGGAGTTTGTATGTTCTCCCCGTGCTTGCGTGGGTTTCCTCCGGGCACTCCGGTTTCCTCACACATCCCAAAGACATGCATTTCAGGTGAATTGGCCGGTTCAAATTGTCCCTAAGTGTGACTGAGCGAGTGAGTTGTCTGTCCCCGTGTGCCCTGCGATTGGCCGGCAACCAGTTCAGGGTGTCCCCTGCCCACTGCCCAATGATTGCTGGGATGGGCTCCAGCACCCCCGCGACCCTACCGAGGATAAGCGGTTCTGCTGATGAGATGAGACAAGGACAAAAAGTGCTTGAATTTAGCAATGAAAAAGGTCTATGAACCCTTTAATTTGTGAGACAAGTGACAAAACCCTAAACCCCCATGTTCCCCAAAAACCATACAAAACACGTAAACTTAAACAAAGAAACACAGAGCATATCACAGTTTTAATAAGGCTACCAAACAAATCCCTCTAAGTATTTTCTGTAAAACAAAACACACTTCTAAGAAACCACGATCATTAAAAAGGAGAATCAAACCCAAGTGGCTTTCTTTAAAATCCAAAAGAGCAAATGAAGAATACTAACTGTATGAATTAATGACATTGACTTAAGAAACTACATGATACAGTACGATCATTGTGTAGTAAAAAGGAATGCAGTGTCCTTATTCGAATCATCTTTTCTCTTTTGGATGTTTTTAATCTTACACATTGTCAACGATTTTGCACAAAAACATTATTAGGCCACTGGGGTGATGTACTATTGCTTTTCACTCCAAGCCATTATTTCATCTTGCCTGCCTCAGCAAAGCTTTCCTAACCATTAGTACATCCGAGATACCCTGGTGGATATTCCAAGGCACTTTGGAAGCCATTTTGGTAGCTTTTCATTAACTTTATGTTGCTCAAACAAACACATTACGCTATCAAATAGGCCTGATTACTTTAAGCAGTTTCTTCTCTTTCCATGCTCAGTTAGCTCATCACAGTAATCTTAAATCTTTCCATGTTATTTGGAGGAATCTGTAAAGCAAAGTGTCAAATATGGCCCAGGGGCCGTGTGTGGCCAGACACATCATTTGATGTGGCCCGCGATACAGTACTGAGAGAAGCACAGGAGAAAAGTCAGCTGAATTGCATCAAGCATTAAAGTGCAGTTTTAAGATAATTAAATAGTTGGATGTCGCCAAAGACAGGTGCCACTCTTAAAACACCCATTTTTGCTGTCTTTGCTAACTACCCTATATCAAGAGAACATGGAGTAAACCAATCCTGATGTTATTTGACTTAAAATAGAAGTTACAAATGTACTGTTTACTTAAAATATAAAATAAAGATAAATAGGGCCTGGTTGTCTTTGTAGAAGTTTAAAGAAAATGTAGCTCCTTTCTGTAATATCCAACAGCAAACTTCCATCCATCTGCACCGCTTATCCTCAGTAGGAGCCCATCCCAGCTATATGCGGGCAGTAGGCAGGGGACACCCTGAACTGGTTGCCAGCCAGTCGCAGGGCACACAGAGAAAGACGACCATTCAAACTTACCTGACATGCATGTTTTTGGAATGTGGGAGGAAAACCGGAGTGCCCGGAGGAAACCCACGCAAGACTTCCCTTATTCAGTAAAACATTTTCATAGAAAAATAAAAATCAGAAAAACATTTAATAATCAAATAAATCTAATCAAATCTTACATCACTAAATCATGCTAAGGCACGCTTTCTAAGCCATCAATTTGCCAGTCTGGCCCTCGTGAGAATATTTTTTCTACCATGTGGCTCCAAATCCAAACTACTTTGACACCCCTGCTGTAAAGTATTGAAGAAGTGGTGCTGTTCTGATCTTCTAAGCTGGAGCGAGATAAAGTAAGAAAGCTTCGCAGTGAGAGCTGCTTTATACAATGTGCAAGCCGATTGGATGTTTGATTGGTCTGACCAAAAATTGACAGTGTGACCACACAGACAGCTTTGCTTTCTAAATGGATTACACAGGGACCGTGGCCCGGCTGTGCTGAATATGAATCGAGGAGTATGGGTGGCCAGTGTGGTCTTGCTTGTTTAATAATACACGGGAAAAGTCATATTTTTAAACTGCTCCAAAAAGAGTAGCAGAGAAAACATGTCCAACAGAATTAGATCGTTCCACTGTACAAAACTTCTTCCTAGGGATGTTTGTGCTCCTTATGTGGCTTCCTAAAATATACTCCTCCTTTCCACTAACTTACAGAAATTCCTCAAAAAATTGAAAGAAATACATATAACTAAATACAATCACTGCATTAGCAACCTTGTTATCTATTGTTGACAACTATTTTTGACCTGCTGCCCTTTAGTAGGCGCTGCAGGTCCCTCATAACAAGGACTAACAGGCTCAGAGATAGTTTCAGTTTTAATGGTATCCACATTCTTACAATGAAATTTTCATGGGTGCATTTGAAGCCAACTGATGTGTTGGAGTCATTAGGTGACCAAACCCCCCAATTCCAACCCCTAATGCCGAGCGCCAAGCAGGGAGGCAATGGGTACCAATGTTGTAAGTTAGGTATAACCCGGCTGAGCCTCGAACCAGCTATCTCCTAGTCTTGTGGTAGGCACCCTACCCCGCAAGGCACAAGACTTTGAAAAATATAAACATTATCTTGCTTAAGAAGAGAAAAATAGAAATTAATTGAATTGTTTTTATTGTGAGTGAGCAACATGGTGAACATTGTATGCAACAAAATTAGACATGGCACTCCAGGGTAAACATGTAATAAAAACTTAAAAGAGGAAATAAAGAATGAAAGACTATAAGGATGAAAGGCAGAAATAATTTATACAACGCGGTGCTTAGAGACTGGCCTGAGTTACAATAATAGTGCAATGCTTATGAATGAAAATGTATAGTGCATCGTAAGAATAGTCCAATGAGAGCAGCAACAAAAACCCCAAAATAATTTGCAAGATATGTATTTTCAGTTTCATGCAATGACATCTAGCAGCAACAAAAAAAGGTAAGATATATTTCAGATTCAGATCAGATTCAGATCTACTTTATTGTCATTCTAGTACACGTGTATACAGAACGAAATGTCGGTACATCTGACCCGCACAGTTTCCTCGAATGTACAGATATAAGTAAAAGTTGTATTGTATTATGGCTACGTATAGTATTTTACCATAGTGCCGATAGTGCAAGAGGAGTAGCTAACCAGATGTGCAAAATGGGCATTCAGGTTAACAAGTCAGGTAAACAGTAACATTAACACTGTAACAATAACGCTGTAAGTACAATAGTGCAGAGAGCAAATGTGCAAGGAGTGGCAAGCTATAAAGAACTGCCAGTAGTGCAAAAAGTCAGATTAGCAGCAGTTTAGATTTAGGTTAACTATATGTTAGATTGACCATTTAACAGTCTAATGGCCAGGGGGACTAGACTACTGCGGAACCTGGTGGTCCTGCACCGCACACTGCAGTACCTCTTCCCAGAGGCTAGCAGAGTGAACAGTCCATGATGGGGGTGAGAGGGGTCCCCGATAATGTTCTTAGCATGGGATAGGCAGCGCTTCTGGCCAATGTCCTGAATGGAGGGAAGTGTAGTCCCGATTATTTTCTCTGCTGTCCTCGTTACCCTCCTCACACTACCCCAGTCGGTAGCGCTGCAGCCTCCACACCACACAGAGATACAGCTGGTCAGGATACTCTCTATGGTGCCCCTGTAGAATGTGATGAGGGAGGGTGGGGGCAGGTTGGCTCTCCTCATCCTCCGCAGGAAGTACAGGCGCTGCTGTGCCCTCTTAACCAGTGATGCAGTGTTCACGGACCAGGTGAGTTTGTTTGTAATGTGCACCCCTAGGAACTTGATACTGCTGACAACCTCCACAGCCTTGTTGTTGATGCAAAGTGGGGCATGGTTGGGCTGGTTTTTCCTAAAGTCGACAATGATCTCTTTAGTTTTGTCAACATTCAGGACCAGGCTGTTGTCCCTGCACCAGGCCACCAACTGCTCCACCTCCTCTCTGTAGGCCAGGTCGTTGTCGTCCCTGATGAGGCCCACCACTGTTGTGTCGTCAGCATACTTCACGATGTGGTTTGTGGCGGACCTAGGGACGCAGTCGTGTGTCATCAAGGTGAAAAGCAAGGGGCTCAGGACACAGCCTTGGGGGGAGCCCGTGCTGAGGTAGATGACATCTGAGATGTTCTGACCTATCCGCACTGATTGGGGTCTGTCACTGAGGAAGTCCAGCAGCCAGTTCTGCAGGGGGGTGTTGAAACCCAGGAGTCTCATTTTGTCTACCAGATGTTGTGGGATGATGGTGTTGAATGCTGAACTGAAGTCCAGGAACAGCATCCGCACATGGGTGTTCTTCTCCTCTAGGTGTGTCAGGCTCAGGTGAAGCGCAGAGGAGATGGCATCGCTGGTGGAGCGGTTTGTCCGGTAGGCAAAGTGAAAGGGGTCGAATGAGGAGGGGAGACTGGAGGTGATGTGCTCTTTAACCAGTCTCTCAAAGCACTTCATTATGATAGGAGTCAGTGCAACGGGCCGGTAATCGTTTTGTGCGCTCGTTTAGGGTGTTGAAGGCCCTGGGGAATGTTCGTAAGTGGGGAGGCATCTGTATTCATAACTTTTTCATCACATCATTTTTTTGTTGCTGCTAAATGTAATTGAACTATTTTTGATGCAATATTGTTACAATGCACTTACAACTTAGTTTCCAAGCACTACCTTGGAAATAATTTTAACCTAAATATCTGATATTTTTTCTCGTATTTTTCTCTTTTTTAATAAGTCTTACGAGTATTATAACAATTATGTTTTATCCTGGAGTGCTTTGTCTTATCTTGTTGTTAAGTGTTCACTACGTTGTTATCAATGACAATAAAGACAATTCTAACTCTGAATCTTAAAGCAGAGCTACCAGTGACTATGAATCTTATGTAGTTTAATACGCCAACTTAAAGCAGATTACTAAATGCACATTTTCAATAAAAACTACAGGGAAAAAAAATCAACCTATGTTCATTTTCTGATCAAAAATATTAATTCCTACAAAAATGTTCATCGTACAAATAGCAAGCAGTTATATTCCAACCAAATTCCTACCATAAAGTTATTAATGATTGCTGGGGGCGCCAGTAGCTCAGGAGGTAGAGCGCTCGTCTTGGGATCAAGGGATCTCTGTTCGAATCTCGGCTCGTCCGTGTTACAAGTTTCCTTGGGTGAGACATTGAACCCCTAATACCCCCAATAAGCAGGTTAGCGCCTTACATGGCTGCAAGGCCGCTATTGGGAAATGTGGAGCACATTGTAAATCGCTTTGGGAAGTCATTGACTTGAAAAGCGCTATATAAATGCAGATAATTTAATTTCATCATTTCATACCTTGTTGTTGCATTTTTTTTTAAAAGTGCTGACAATGTCTAAGCACCATTTTCAAGCTGAAAATAGCACTCCTAAATGCTTGTAAGACAGCGTTTCTAAATCTAAAAATTCTCTTTATCCTTTCAGAATTACAATTTTCAATATTTTGCAACTTTATTAATTAAAAAAAACAGTAGAGGATAACAAACTATGACTATTTGACTTCTACTTTCAAACGTCTCTACATACAAAAGTTTCAGGTTACAAAGTACCTAAACAGGAAAATATTGCCTTTAGTTACAAAGGCGTTTCAGGATACTAAGTTAAAAATACAGTGCACTACGCGCTGCCGTTCATCACTCCCATAGTTCTACCTGGCAACCCGATGCATAAATTCAAGACATTTTGGCAAATTTTCATGAAGTTTTGGAATTTGTGAAAAAGATTCACCCAGAAAAAGTGTTGTTTGGGCTATTGCTTATTATGGTGACGAATACCTCGCGCATTTCCGACGGATTGTCAAAATCCGGCAAAAGCAGATGTCATTGGATCCGTTTTTTAAGAAACACAAGGCAAAAACACTGCTCAAGACCACTAAACAAAGAGGACAGTATAAGGTAAATGAATATCTTTATTATTTCTTTTATTCTTTGTTCATTTACATTATGTACCTCTAGTTTTATGTGTAATGTGCGGTATGCCAATTTTGGTGTTTGTTTCCTGTTCTGATGCTCTTTTATGATTTATTTTTAAAAATATCATACGTTTGCGGGGCTTGGAACGGGTTAGTGCATTTACATTCAAAAGGAGTCCCTACCTAGAAATATTTCAGGTTACACAGCAACCCCCAGAACGAATTGAATTCGTAAGTAGCGGTACCTATGTACATTGCCTTTATCCAATTCAAACAATACCAGCTTTGGGTAAAAGCCATTCAAAATTTGCCATGCCATATTTTTTAAGTTGAGTAAATACTGGCAGTTTGATTTAAAATGAGCAATTTGGTAGTTGTATACTATTTTTTGACATTAAATTTAATAGTTCAAGATACACAACCCAGATATTCGAAGGATTGCTGACTGTGACTTGATGATGTTTTTTTCCTTCCCCCTATTGCTTATGTAACAATCTTTTAAGCCTCCTCAAATAGCTGCCGTTTCTTGTTATGGATATATTTAGCCGTTTTGCCTTCCCCCGACAATTCAACAGCCCCCACCCCCACCCTACATACTCTGAATGCCCAAACAGTGCTAAAAAATTTATATATATACTCAGAGCCCTGAGGCGATGCAGTGACACACTTTACATCCAGAGCAATTAATGTCCACGGGATCTCGATTACAATCCCGGTGTCCCCCTGGGACCTAGTAAGCCCCCGGTGAGTACAGGTAGGATATACTTCAAGTAGCGCTTTGCGAGCCCTCAATGTGGATCCCAAACAATGGTTGTTTTCTGGATGCTGTTTTCCTGGGTCCGAAATGTCGACAATTTCCAATAAGATTCATCTATTTAGTATTCAAACATATTCAATATGTAAATAACCTTTACTCCAGCTGGGCCCGCTGTTCTGTTATTTGATATGCAAAGCAACTTTCTGATAGTGTATTTTCCGATATGTGGGCGTCCTGAGGTTACCATAAAGCTCTGTTGTGATGCCTTTGTTGAAATTCAGCAAGCTTTTGGCGAAAACGAAACTGTGGCGATTCTCTCGGGTAGAAAATACACCTCTTTTCTTCAGTTTATTTCTTTCTAAAATCTATGTACAGCAACGTTGACGCCTCATGATGTCATATGTTTTGGACAGACTCACATATATATTTTTTTTCCAGTAGTTTATTCTTATACAATTAATTTGTTCTCTACCCACAATCTAGTTTAGTTTTACATGAGGCGTTTCAAATAAATATTTACACATTTCACATCTGCCTTTCACTACCTGTGGTTTTCTGACTACTTGAGTCAGTTAGGAGTTCAAACTATGAAGGAAAAGGCCAAAGTTCTATGAAAATCTGTACTGACATACACGCTCACACAGAAACACACACATACCCTGAGTTCCCAGGAGAAAATAAAAGTCCAATATTTGCAACCTGACTACAATTTAATTTTTTTTAAAAAGGTAGCCACAATAGATATTATGTTTTAACAGTCGTTTTTGATCATCAACTGTATATTTCCTTTATAGCCCGACATTGCTTCTATTTTCCATCGAGAACATTTTAAAAACGTAACAATAAAAATGAAACCATGCATGGCGATTTTACGATATGATACCTTAAAAGCAAGAAAATGTTTGACATGAATCGCAAAGGCCATTTTGGATACAAATATTACCAAGTACGTTAAAAAAGGCTCCAAAATTACTTCATCGGACATTTTCTGCCCATAAATAGTGGTTATCCTGTTTGAGTCATTGGGCATACAAATAATGGGGATTTTACTAAAGGAACCCATGCTTTTTAGTCATACAAATGTGTTTATTGATTGGATGTTGATCCAGATTGGGAGTGTTTGTCCTTGGTGGAAGTCTACAGGGAGTTATTGAGTTTCCTTGAATTTCACTGTATATGGGCAAAGCTCTATGTTTAATACTGCTAATGTGTATATCCATGTAAAAACACTGCCATCACTGCACATTGTTGTATGAAAAATGTATTTCAATTGCATTGCATTTTATTGTGATAACCTTTAGAGCAACGAAAACATTACAACTTTTTCCTAATTGTTTAAAAAAGTAAATAACCCCCCTAAAAACTCAAAAACAAACTGCAAACAGGTTGAGATATAACAGAGAGTAAATGTTGGATATAAATTAGGGGTCTTAAACTCATTTGTCTTGGGGGCCGCCAGAGATAGGGTCTGTGTGAGGTTTCCACGAAAAAACAAAAACATTTGACTGTTCTTGAATATAAAATCATGTCAGCTTGCTCTAGGTGAGCCTCAAGTTATGTCAAATTAATGCAAAACACTCGACATACGAGTTTTTAAGACTGTCACATTTAAATCATAGTTTCGGGTAATTTTAATCAATATTTCTTAAATGAATGTTTTGTGATCAATAGGAGGCACTTAATAATACACACTGTCTCTTTAAACTTTCGTATAAAATTGGAGACCACAAACTATTGTCATGCGGGCTGTGAGTTTGAGATCCCTGGTATAAACGTATCAAGTGCTTCTGATAAAAACGCAGTGGTCTTTACAAGATTATTTGCACCAACATTTTGGTATGGGCTGAGGTTTTGACCCGATTTTGTATGTCTTTTCCTGTGTAAAGGTGACCCCAGTGGCAGGTCCTCCAGAAGGGGGAACGCGGGTGACCATCCTTGGCACCAACCTCGGTCTGGCTTTCTCAGATGTGGTTGACAATGTGGAGGTGGCGGGAGTCAGGTGCACTCCTGTCGAGGAGGGTTACATCATCGCTGAGCAGTAAGTCGTCTTTGCTATATTTTTTTGTGTTTTTCGTCTCTTCATTTTAATTCGATTTGTTTTCTTTATCCTATTCGTCGACCTCTTTTTTGATTTCTTATTCTTAAAAATACTATTATTATTAAAAACAATGAATACAGTGAGACCTCGCTACTTCACGGTTCGACGTTCGCGGATTCAGAGCTTCGAGTCATTGACACTGTGGGGGTTAGGGGGCGGTGAAGCGAAGCCGTGTGGACCCAGCAGTGGCAGCCGTGGGCTACCAGTACACTCAGTACGGCCAGAGTAAGTCGAGAGCCTTCCCAGCTTAGCATGGTGCTCGTGGCGCACGTTAAAGCTCGTGTTTGCTGACGGGATCTCAAAGACTATTATGCATTACGGCGGTGAAGCGGAAGCCGCACCAAAACCGCGCGCCGGTGTTGTGCGCAAATCCGACTCCCGTACAAAATCCTTCCCCCCTCGCGTGAACGCGCATTCGTGCGTATCGCGCCCGAAAGTACCCGCGCCGCGGGTTAGGGGCTCGCTTGCGAATAATAAGGATAAGCGGTGCAGATAATGAGATGAGATTTATTTTTATTTTATTTTTTGAAGGGGCGTCGCTACTTCGCAGATTTTCACTTTTTGCGGGTGGCTTTTTTAATAATTTAAAAAAAAAAAAAAGAAAAACACAATTATTTTTTTCTCTTTGAAGGGGCGGGGCGTTGCTACTTCGCAGATTTTCAGTTTTTGCGGGTGGTTTTGGTCCCCATTAACCGGGTCCAAAAAATAATAATTAAAAAAAAAAATTATTTAAATTTTTTTTTTAAGGTGCGCCGCTACTTCACAGATTTTCACTTATCGCGGGTGGTTTTGGTCCCCATTAACCGCGATAACCGAGGTCATACTGTAAAGCTTTTCATCCCTGTCATGTTGAAGTAATAGAGCACATAATAATGTACAATCACAGTCAATAATCTTAGTGGCTTATTTAATCCTCATGTCCAAAAAGAATAAATGCTCTCTCTTAGCCTCAAGGAACTTGTATTGGAGTGAACCCATATTTTTATGGGCACGATAATCTAAGATTAACAACATGTTCATGCTAAACCCGCACTGTTCACTATAAACAGAATCTCCCAATTGGTTACAACAACAAACAACTCTCCAACCTAACAGTACACAAAAGCATTGGTACTTATTAGGCAAAGAAAAATAAAATAAATCCAAAACAATAAAATGTGCTCGAGTTCCATATCAAGTGAAAATTTATGATGCTATTAACTGGCATTTTTTACACATGATTTAATTTCTTCATTTTGGTTGTCAGTCTTCATTACTTCTCAAGTTTCCCATTATTTTCCTGCATGTTTGCAGGCAGCTGAATTGTTCTTAACAATATTTTGTTATGCTTTTCAAATGTGAATATGTAACTTAACCGCTTTCTACTGACACATTTTGACCATTATGGAGTTGAGCAGTTCCGTTGAGGTTCTTTTTTTCCGAATATTCCGGGCGCAAATGAGGTACCGTACAAACCTGTTTGATTCACCACTGCGAAATCAAAATGGCAGACTATTATCCTTTGTACTGTAAGGGCAGGCTATGAAAAAAAATAATCCCTACTTTACAACAGCTCTTTGCTTGACTGGGTACGGCATGTACTAAGAAATATCAAGGTCTTCTCCCAACTATAAACTGAAAACACAACTAATGTGGTGATTTAATAATAAGGGAATAAACAGATATATCAAGAAGTCAAAAAAATACGATTGAATAAATCTTGGAATTCATTAAGTAAGACTAAATCAGTAAAGGAGTTATAAATGATTGAAATGGTGAAAAGGTTATTAATACAAACAGCACCAGATATGCAGTGACACATTTCAACACCCCATCAGAGTAAAATTTGGTAGAAAATGTATTTAAAATGTTAACAAAATGACAAAGTGGAATTCAAAATACACGTTAATTTCTTAGTAAAGCCAAGGTTGATAACCTTGAGATCAAGTTGTTAGAAAGTGTGACTAAATTTAGACTAGAATGGACATGATGAGCACAACAGTGACTATTTATGGACTCAATTTGGAAGACAAACACAACGATGGAACACTCACTTGACGTGGGTGTGGATTTCTACTCACATTTAGCACACCCCTTGGGGGAGCAGTGAGCTGGCGCCACACTCTGGAGTCATTAGTTGAACAACCCGCCACGCCCAGCCACCCCCCCACCCCTAATTTCAATGCTTAATGCGATTATAGCTGTCTATTTTGGGGAGGAATTTAATTTAGATCTGACCAGACACAATTGTTTCCAGAATCCTACGTCCAAAAGCAGTGGTGGGCCGTGCATTTCACATCTAGGCCTTCTTCACAAGTGCTATGTCTGAATCGATCCAACTCTCAATAAATATAAAACATTTACTTCAGCTACAGCTGTTACACATATACAAGCATCAATTACAATATCATTTAGAACTATAGCCACATTTACTCACCAAAAATCCTATTTATTTGTACACAAAACCCATCCTTCATTCTTCTCTTATTAGAATCACAATCAGAGTCACCTTTATTATCAAGGAAACAATGGGACAGGTGGTAATGTAAATCTTTCTCGTACCAATTAGATGAAAAAGGTCCACGTAGTTTCCTTTGTTTTTGGATCGAAGGCTTCCATCGTGTCCCCGAAATAAAATTTTCTGCTTGCCACGGTTTTGACAGGCCTGCTAATTTCGGAGTTGACCGACCTTTCTTAATGATGTCTAGCTTTTCTTAAAAATGTCTTTGACAGTAAATCTGCAACCAAATCTTTTTTTTCCTCCACCATCAGCCATTTTGTGTTGAAGAAAACTGCTACTAAATCAACACAACAATATATTGGCATGTGCATCTCGCTACAGATACCGTATTCTAGCTCTCACAAGTACAATCTATCACTAGCCAATCATTCTTTTTCACCCTTTTCAAGTCTTAACGGCGCTTGACTCTATCACTTTGGTGCATTACCGCCCTCTAGTCAATCATAGTTTGTAAAAATACTGACGTTTCCCTTTGCCAGTTAGAAGCCCTTGGTCTCGCCAACTGAAGTGATTTAAGGCAAGGGCTTTAGAGGCACTTCTCTTATGCTGAAGGGCCTGCACTAGTGATTATGAAGGCCTCCGGGTAGATTTCTTACCCTAGCAACAAGTAATGGCTGTAGCATGATTAGTTAAATGCATAAGCCTCAGTGTGTAATACCGTATTTTCCGCACTATAGGGCACACCGGGTTATAGGGCGCACCCCCAAAAAATAGTTTTTGGTCCTATATCTTCCATAGATAAGGCGCACCGGATTATAAGGCACTACAATGGGAACGTCGACAAAACAGTCAGATGATTCAGTCCAACTGATTACCCCCTTAACATTCCCAAAGCTTGCAAAGAAGCAAATACGTGTCGTAGACACGTGCGGATGCGGTGTCCGTACGATGTCACTTAAATGCGTCATTTCAAATATCATTCGGAAGGTTGAAGTCTTGGGATTCAAGAAATGCCAAACATTTCTATGTTTCTATTTTCTTTTTTGCTCACAACTTTACTGTGCATATGACAATAAACACTTGGAATTGAATTTAATTCACTCAACTCATCACAGCAACATCAAGATCGTTCTAAAACAAGATACCGTGAAAATATAAAGCCGCATAACTCACCTAAGTTCTCACGTTCAATAATGATACGCAATCATGGTCTTCTTACAACCGTGAGTGAAGTAAATCCAGGAGAGTAGAATATTTACAACTACAGACTAATGAAACATGTTTCTTTATGGCGTACTTTAGCAAGCTTGCTACACCATTGCTAAACTCGGCCGATTGCAGGGTTTGTTTTGGCCATCTAGCCAATCCGAGGCTCCGAATAACTTCAGCCAATAGCGATCGATTTAACGGATGATTGACACATCTTTTTCGGCCAATTGCAGGGTTTGTTTTGGCCCTCTAGCCAATCCGAGGCTCCGAATAACATCAGCCAATAGCGTTTGATTTAACGGATGATTGACACATTGGTTAGCCAATGAAACGCCGGTATATAAATCCCAGCATACACCGCGGACTTGCTACGCCATTGCTAAACTCGGCCGATTGCAGGGTTTGTTTTGGCCATCTAGCCAATCCGAGGCTCCGAATAACTTCAGCCAATAGTGATCGATTCAAATGATGATTGACACATTGGTTAGCCAATGAAACGGCGGTATATAAATCCCAGCATACACCGCGGACTACTCCACGTTGGGGGTAAAATCGAGTCGGCGGCTGTTGAGTAAGTTGCGAGTCCTTGCGAATTTAATATTGAACCATATATAAGGCGCACTGTGTTATAAGGCGCATGGTCAGCTTTTGAAAAAAAATTAAGACTTTTAGGTGCGCCTTATAGTGCGGAAAATACGGTATTTGTTTTTCCTCTTCCAGAATTGTATGTGAGATGGATGCGGCCCCTTCAGCCAGCCAGCCTGGTTCAGTCCAGCTTTGTGTGGGGGAGTGCAGACCTGAACTCAGAGCTCGATCAAATCAACTCTACTCCTTTGTGGTACACAATCAAGCCAGCTGGCCAGCCTTTTACAATTCCCCCGCCAATGTATTAATCTGCAGATGTTGGCTTTTCGTAGACGCCCACAATCACAGGTGTGGCACCCGGCAGAGGTCCAGAGTCCGGGGGCACCAAAGTCACAATTAACGGAGAAAACCTTGGCGCTGGCAGCAGCGTCAGCATTCGGTTTGGAAACCGGACGTGCGAGTTTTTCAGGTGAGGGTTGCTTTTGCACGTATAGGAAAAGTTTGTACGAATTTATTCATCAAAATCTAATCTAAATCTAATCCAAATATAATCTAAAGCTAGACCAAATCTAGTCTAAATTTTGTCTAAATCTAGTCTAGTTCTAGTCTAAATCTAATATAATCCATCTTAATCTAATCTAAATCTAATGTAAACCTAATTTAAACCTAATCTAAACTTGATCTAAATTTATCAAATTATAAATTGAATCTAATCTAAATCTTATTTGGATATATCTTTAATTTAATTCTAACCTAAATATAATCTAAATCTGATCTAATTATCTAATCTTATTTAAATGTATTTTATATCATATATACAGTATAAACTGTTTTATCAATGCTTTAAATCTCGATTTGTGTGTGCCTTTGTTTGTGTAAGTGTTTGTCTGGGACTTATAGGCTCCGAAAGAGCTGAGCGGATTTCCGTATAGATTTACACAATTGTACTTTACGCATCCGCAAGCGTCTTTAACTAGGTTTTTTGTCAAGGCACCCACAATAGATACCAACAAAATTGATAAAAATCTGCTTTCGTGGGGTCTGCCTTTGTGGCAGGCAAATTGGGTACTGCAAGCAGCCGAATCCAATTTTCTAACAGAACCAACACCTCAATTGATGCAATTTTTTCTTATGCACACACACAACAAACCAAGGTGCGCAACTCCACTTCGTTCTGCTTGTAAACGAAATTTATAATGGGAGAGTACTTTTTCTTGCTTATGGTATATTCTCCCAAGTGCCCTCCTTGTACTAGACTACTTTTGTACTATAGTCTGTTATATAGTAAGGTTGAAAATCCACTCTCTCTTCTAATGAGATATTCATCTAACTAGCCGAATGTTTTTCTTACCCCCTGCATACCTGCTGTAGAAGCGAGATGCCGTTTATAAGGTTGGACTAGAAAGGATATATAATCCTGGATTAAGACACCCAAAGAAGAAGACAATTTGATAAATCAGTCTTGAATGTGGTCATTTGTATTTAAAAGATCTTTTGAAGTCCGGAGTAATTGTTCCAATTCCTGGAAAGTATCAGAAACAAGCAATAAGGGCGAGGGATGTAGCTATCGTATTTCCAAGACTATTAGGCGCACCCAAAGAACACAAATTGCCCAGACATTTGAACATGCGCCTGATACTCCGGTGCGCCTTATTTAAAGATTAAATTGGAAATGTATAACGGTGTATTACCATATTTTTCGAATAATGACCTACCAATATTAATCGCTGACAGTAATTGTATAACAATGGTGGCAACATGGATTGAATCCAGATAGTGATGGTAAGAGCACCGAATCCTTACCACCAGGCCATAGATCATGTAGAAAAAGGTAATGGATCTTATCCTAACCACATAATTTTTTTATTTACGGTACCACAGTGCTGCACAGTTCTGAGGTCATGGGTTCAAATCCAGCTACTAAACTTCCTGTGCGGAGTTTGCATGATCTCCCCGTGCTTGCGTGGGTTTCCAAAAACATGCATGTCAGATTACATGGCCGGTCAAAATTGTCCCTAGGTGTGAATGAGCGAGCGAGTTGTCTGTGTGCCCTGCGATTGGCTGTCAACCGGTTCAGGGTGTCCCCTGCCCACTGGGATGGGCTCCAATCTTTTGGGCCTTGTAGTACAAAAATACATATTTTTTAAGTTTTTTTTATACATTTTGCCGTAAACAGTTGACTCATGGAGAATTGGCATTGTTATTTTGCTATATTATAAAAAATAATCCATGATGGCGATAAGCCTCTAGGAATGATTTCTGTACGAAAATCATCATTAGATGGCAGGAGTGGCTTTGATCGGATCAGTTCCACACATTAAGGAAGACCAACTTTCTAGTGTTACTTCCCTTATACAGCAATTGAAGTGTGTAGGCAGCCCCATATGAAGTAAGCAGTGTGTGATAAAAGCAAATAAGTGGATGAGTACAGACCGAGCATTTTTCTTTCTTAAAAAAAAAGATGACAAAGGGACTTCGGGCAGAAAGGGATTACATTTTAGACACGTCTGCAAGTACTCGATCACCATGGTGATCACGTCTCCAGAAACATTGGCCGCTAAGAGTTATTGCAAAATTCGTGCATCGTTAATGCATGAGTTAAGTGTTCTTGCAAAGAATTGTTATTTTGCAGGCATTGCCCATGTGTATATGGAAATGATTGTTTAGATATCAGAGGTATCACAAAAAAGGAAGCACCAAGGTAAAAGTTCTGCGTGAAATGCATGTTTTTTAAAAATGTGTTTTTTTCCCAGAAATATTTTCAAAACATTTAGCAATGTTCAACTGTTATTTACTAAACAATGGTAAAAGCTAGAAACTTACTTTTATTTGTAACAAAAGGAGTCAAGCTTTTTTTTTAGTACAGACCCTTCCCTACTTACGAACGAGGTTCCGAACGATCGTTCGTAAGTTGAATTTGTTTCTAAGTTGCTTCAGTGCTATATTTTGTATGTTTAAGGTTTATGAAATGAAGCGCTTTGTATTGCAGCCATGTAAGATGCTAACCTACTTATTGGGAGTATTAGGGGTTCAGTGTCTTACCCAAGGACACTTCGACATGTAACACGGACGAGCCGGGATTCGAACTGGGATCTCTCGATCCCAAGACGAGCGCTCTACCTCCTGAGCTACTGCCGCCCCGGCTTGTATAAGTAACCTGTAGTGTTTTGTACTGAAGAATAAATGTTTTATGAAATCATATGTTTTATAAAAAGAAATAAAGTTGAGTTAACTTACTTTTGGAAGGTGCGCGTCAAGAGGTCACCCTCGGTGGTAAAAAGTGGGTGAAAACAGTAAAAAGTGTTCCGACCATTTTCCCAACCGCATTAAGCTTTCGTATTCCACTTTTATTTCAAAAGAAACGGCTCACCTCTTCCTTACACTTTACACCAACCAGTGAAAGTTCTTAGCGCGTTAGCGATACAGTACACGTTGTCATGTTTACACATGAACCAGGAAGTAGAAGCCGGATTTCTTCTTCGGGTGGATGCTGGGTGACCTCTCACAGCGCCACACGCTGGTAGCGGCGAGAAGAAGCACTACAGTAATGTCTTGTACTCTGATAAAGGTGCACACAATACAAAATCTAACTTGCAGCAATGTCCAGATATTTTTCGTCATCCCGAAAAAAATGTTGGCATCTCCCGTTTTTCTTAAGTCAAATGGTCGTAAGTAGGGGAGTGTTTGTATGTCCAACACATATATAGGTAAAGAACTTAATTTTCTGTAGGCCTTTAAAAATGAGTCAAAATGGCAAAAACATGGCTGGTACAGGCTCTTCCAGTTTGAGAGAAACATCTGGCATTGAAGAGCAGTAAAGAATAATTTATTTGCCGGATTAACACGCACGAAATGAACTGAATTCAACATAACCCAAGGTTATCACCCAATTTGTTTTTTTTTGCCTAAAACAAGCAAAGACTAGTAACTTTTACCTTGCCTAGTTTTTCTGGTACAAATGCATAGTATTGCCAAGATATAATCTGTTATTCCCACTGAGCAGAGTGAGTTAACAGAATCTTTGAGAGGGTTGTATTAAGTTGTTGCTGTTGTATTTATGTTGTAATTATAATAAAGATGCACCTCTTTATCCATAGTGTTTCCAATTGTACGTTGGCACTGAGCTAATATACTAATATTGGCCAAATGATAAAAGCACTGATGATGCAATGAGTGATTTTAATGAGTATTAATGGCAGCTAGAAGCAAGAAAGCTGCCTCTCATTTAGAAAACCCTTAGCCGTTTCCAGTCAACACTGTGCGAAGAAGAACAGAATAAAAATTAAACCAAATATGGACCACACAAAATCAAGACGTATAAAAAACGAGAAGAAGGCTTGGTATAAATTTTGCCCGTAGCAAAACAGCATTTGCTCAACAAAAATAATTCTGCTTCAGTGGTATAGTTTCCTTTTTTAACATGTTTTTTACTTAGGTCAAATGCCTTTGAATAAACTTCTTAGACTTTTAATTTGAAGAATATACATAGGTAAATAAATAAAATACATATCCTGTTACTGTGTAAAATGCGTTTGTTGTGTGATGTGGTTGTTTTTACGACAAGAAATATTCTCAGTAAAATAACCTAAAAAACACTATATTTACATGTATTCAAAATGTTTGCTCCATGGATCATTTTGCTTTTACTTTGGTTTATTTTGGTTGAGGTTCGGGCTTAAGATCTTACCTCTACTAATGATTCAGAAAGAAGCCACATAGCACCCTTCCAGTAAAAATACGGTACATGAACATGGCTTCACACTTTAATTTTACTGTCGCCAATGTAGCCAACAAACAGGAACTAGCAAGCAGTCTTTTTATCCCGTTTAAAATAGCGGAAAATCTAAAAGACACCTTGGATTCAAAGCATCACCGATGGCGACAAACACAGAGACTGACGAGTAACGTCAGTCCTGTGGATTGTTACGGAGTGTCTTCATGAGTTGGTGAAATGAATGGGCTGAATTTGGGCTGTTGCAGAGGATTTTCTTTGGTGTCATTCTGAGTTCAAATATCAATCGGTAAAGTGAATGAATGAATTTAAAGGGTCCCTTACTGCACAGAGGTCAAGCAGGCGGCCCGCGGGCAAAATCAGGCCCGCCAATGGTTTTAATCGGGGCCTCAAGATGACACTGAAAGAATCGTGAGAGAAAAATGAGCCGTCGTGTTAAATGTCCACTTGTTGTCAGCCAAGCCATGCACCACTTGCAAAGCAACAGTAGTAGTATTTCTCTCTCTCTTTCTCTTTCTCTTTTTCTTTCCCTCTTTCTTTCTTTCTCCTTTTTTTCCTTCTGTCTCTATCAATCTTTCACTTTCTCCCTTTCTTTTACTCTCTCTCTAACTCTTTCTTTTTCCCTCCCTTTTTCCATTTATATTTTGTCTTTTTACCCTCTCTCGTTCTCTACCTTTTTCTATTTTTTTCTCTCTCTCATTTTTCTCTTTCCTTTTATTTCCTCACTTTTTGTCTCTTTCTAATTCCCGTTTTTATACTTACTCTCTTCCTCTTTTTGTCTTTTTCTTTTCTCACATTATTTTGATTTTTCTCCATTTTCACTTTGTTTCTCTTTTTATTTAGTTCACTTTCTTTTTCTGTCTCTTTCTCTCCCCCACACTCTCTCTTTTTCTCTGACTCTTTCTCCCATTTTTTTCTTACCTTCTCTCTCTTACCATGTCTCCCCTGTTCTCGCTCTCATTTTATCTCTCTCTTTCCTGATCTCTTTTTTTCTCCCTCTCTCTTTGTTTCTCTCATTCTCTTAAATTTACTAATCTGGCCCCAGTGAAGTTTTTTTTCCTAGCATTTGGCCCCAGGCTCAAATGAGTTTGACACCCTTGCCCCCTTCAGAGAAGGGACAAAATATTTCCAATTCCATTGAATGGGTAAAAACTCGCTTGATATGTACTGATGAACTTTACCAAACCATTTATAAGAGGGTTTTTTTTCAATAAAACAAATATAGTTTTACACTTTGGGAAATGTTTCTTAAAACGTGTTTATACGAGATGACATTGAATAAGTTAAACAGCCTGAAGTGTTACCATAGCCATTTTTGTAATGGTGTGCTAATGTACCGTTGAACAAATAAGAACTCTCTTTACTGTTATTGCAAACCAACGTAGCAAACATTACTTACAACGAGATTAGAGATGGCTCTCAAGCATAAACACGAACTAAAGACTTAAAAGTGAAAGAAGATAAAGAAATTGTGCCCCATAAAACTGCTTTCTATTTGTCATATTTGACTTGGCTCAGTTTTGTTCTTCAATTTCCTTTCAGTCGAACTATGACAGAGATTGTATGCTGCTCAGCACCCTCACTGTCCGGCATCAGCTCAGTCCAGATCAGCGTTAGCGTGGATCGCTCCCAAATCCGGGAGTCTCTCACCTTTGAGTACATCGAGGACCCCACCGTGTTGCGTATTGAACCCGACTGGAGCATCGCCAGGTAAAAAAATACTGATAAAGTTAAAAGAACAGTGATCTGTGGTTGGCACCACGCAGTGTCGTGCTGTGAGGTTGATGTCTGATGAGGCATAGTCCGATTCACAAATTAATCCGATTCATCATTTGATCGTCTGAGCAAGAAAGCAATATCTGAAATCCAATTTAATTGTAAATCACTTTTCAGACAGAGAATTTCCACTCAAAAACAGTATAAACCTCATGTTGAGGTTTTTCAGTTTTTCCTTGCCCTCATGTAGGTTTTAGATCAGTGAATGGTGCAGTAATAGTCTGTAGTTTGCAATAGTCTCCGGTCTGTGCAGCTTTTTGAGACTCCTTGTAAATAAGGATTCTACAGATAAACATGACTTGACTTGACTTTAAACGTTCAGTGTTCAATAAGACAATGAAATCCCATTCTAAACACATGCACACACAGACATTATGGATAAAATAAAATAATAACAAAATAAATAATAGAAGAGGGTCAATATGGTTCCTCTAAATAATTGAAAATGCTTAGTTATTAATGTTGTATTTCAAGGATATAAAAGTGCTTGAATTCTGGCTGAAGTCCTTGTAAATATTTGAAGCCGTTGCCATGTTTTTCAATGAGTCTGCCTAAATATAATGCCAATACTGCTTCCTGGTGGCTTTGCTTTGCCATTGCATTTTTTTCTTCCCTCAAGATTAACTGCAGCTGGCATTAGCTTGTAAGCCACTGTCCTATAAAAACGTCAGCACCCCTTACAGGTCGCGCCCAAGGGGACAGGTGCATGCTAAACAGTGCACTATGAAATGTGTATTAGTGCAAGAATTATGTTTCAATCCGGCACATCATGCTGGGCCCTGCAAAAAAATAAAATAAATAACGTTTCCAAGTGGTAAATAGTAATGGAAAGAACTTCCTGCAACTGAAAATGTAAGATATATATTAACGTCATTTTTATATGGGGAAAGATTTGTCTCAAAAACAAATATATGCACGATTTATTTAAGGTATAAAAATCAGATGTCTTGATAAATGCACACACAAGAGTACAATTTGTATATGTAAAATGCATATTTGTCGCTCTGCAAAGTACATAAATCACAGTTTTTTTATGGTTCTACAAAAATTGGAAAATTGGCTTCAAAAGTCCTTAAAAAGTGCTTGAAATTGGCCAAGAAAAACGTGTACAAACCATTTAATAGAAATGAAAGATAATGATGGCAAGGCACAGACTAACCATGAGAGGAAAGGGACCTGAGGGAGGCTTATCCACACGGAAAAAGATGGCAGCAGATGGCCTCAGGAAAGGATTTTCAGCCATTGAACCACACCCTCCCAATGTAGGCCACCCAAAAATGAGGAAAGACTGAAATAATACTAATCAATACAAACAAAAAACAGATACTGAACAAAAACGGAAAAAAATGAAATAAAAAGTAAAATGTTACAGTAAAATGTAGTTAAACTAAATGAAAATGATCAATTAAAAGCCATGTGACCGACTGTTCCATTGGTTAGAACCAAAGTGGCTGAATGCTGCTACATCATAGGTTTTGGTCCTCACCCTCGGAACAGGTAAAAAACTGCTTCCATGGGACCTCAGGGACCTCAAGGGCTAATATAATGAAAGCGAATCAGACAGATAAGATAACCAAGACCGTTCGTACATTTACATGTATGAACTAGAGCAGAGAGAGAAAATGTTTTAAAGTCTTACTTTGACTTTTAAAAGTCTATACTTTAAATTCAGCAATTTTGAAAAGAAAAATCCAAAAACTTAAGTCAAATGAGAAAGAACATTAACATTGAATAAACATAACAATTTAATATACTTTTGATTTTATATTTCCTTTTTGACAGGGGAGGTACAACTTTACCGGCCTCCCTTGAAGTTTTGGGCGCCACACATAAGTACACGGCAGTACTTTAATTCTCATCAACTTTAACCTGTGAAGCTTTGCAGCCGAGAGCAAGCGGTCGTTCGCAGGCTTAAGTCGATACTGCACTTTCAATTACTTCTCTTTCAATTAATTGGAGTTTGATTGAGCTACCAATGCAGAAAGTCTCTCAGTGAATGCAATCTTGAGATGCACTACTAATCAAGTAGACGTTGAAAGTGTGTTCTTATCTGATTTCAGTAGAATACCGTACTTGCAGACTTATCACAATTGAAATTAACTGATTAGCTCTGGAACAATTGACCATCAGAATATTTTGACACTACATGAGTATTATCGATCAATAAAAACTGTAGACTGAATTTTTTATTTGTAAAATGTTGTCCATTTCTGGTTGTCCTCAGTGGCCATACCCCCTTGATGGTGATTGGCACCAATTTAGATGTGGTTCAGGAGCCCAGGATTCGAGTCAAGTATGCCGGCAAAGAGTCAGTCAATGTAAGTCTCACTCACATTACCAGATTAAAGTACTGATTATTCCTTTTAATTTATTTTTAATACATACAGAGACCACTTTCTACTTCGCGCTTCGGTTATCACTGGTTCACTTTTTTGCAGATTTTGAATTGAATTGAACAGTCATTGATATCAGGGTATGGTGCATTGTGTTCTGTGTGATGCTATTATGAGGGCAGGTTGGGGAGGGCTTTGTATTTTGGGTGGGTCAGATTGTCTGTGCAAGTGACTGTGATGGGGTAGTGTATGCTGTCAGACAAACAGGGTGCTGTTTACGCATACTAATTGGACATTTATGCAGCGCTACATCAGATCAGTGGAAACAATGATGCATGTAATAACAATAGGTTTGATGTGCAGAAGTATTGCCACATTTTATCCGTTTATTAACTTGACTAGTATTTGGCCAGATAAATCAGCAGTCTCCAACCGCTACATCTATGTGGAATTTTGAGATTTTGATTTTCTCGTCAGATGCACAAGTCATTATGTTTATTTATGTTGCGAAACATGGCTATAGTTTAGCTAATATTTTAGCAACTCGTTACAACAATAAGGAATCCATCAATTAAATCTGACTCTGAGGAAAGTCAAAATAGTGGAAACAAATGCTGATCACCACCAGGAGCTCTTTGGATTTTTATCGGGTGTGGGAAGCGACTGATGCGGCGTCAGAAGAGGGGGCAATAGTGAGGATGTAGGTCTGGCCTACTCCTATGGCTAAGCTACGTAATAAAAAACAAACCATGCGTCCCTAGCCTGCATCTCAAAACCACCAGATCCATTACCCATGAAAAGATGACCTGGAGCTACAACTCGTGGGAAACCGCTACATTCGGGACGGTTGCATATGAAACATTGCGGAGACCATGCTTAATTTGAGGTTACCCGATGCTAGCATGCAGCTAGCCAGTCGCTCTTTAAATCACATTTTTGCATTGAAAAGAAAGTTTCATTGTACTTTTGTATAATGACACAAAGACCGTTGACTCAACTGCAATGATGTGTTCTGTGTTTTCATTTGTAGATCTGTAGTTGTTATTCTGTTACAATTTTATAGTCTCATTCGGTAAGGACCTCATCTCTAGGTAAATTTGACTCTTGTGGGATTTTTAGGGAACGTGAGACGCAACTTGGCGGATTTTCACTTTTCACCGTCGAACAAGATAACCGAGGGTACTCCACAACACAAGAACAGAATTTATTTAGCAAGAAAGGGACTTCCGGTAATTGGCCCACACCAGGATATTACAGTTTAAAAGGCAGTTGGGGGGTTGGAAGTCTGCATAATTAGGGTCAAGGGGTTTCAATGGAAGATTAAGTGTGAGTGTATGTCGCTGGTCACCATCAAGACACCCCATATAATCGAAAATCCCAGCTTTGGGATCTTGCTACAAATTGCATCTGAGCCTTTGTCCTTTGGGCTTTTTTTAATTAAGAGGATGGGATTCGTTATTTGCATTCTCTTGATGAGGAAATGGCGGTTCCACGACTAGTGGAAAATAAGCTGGCTGTGAATGAAGACTGGTGGTGTGCGTATACAGAACAGAACAATCAGCAGAAAAGGAGCATGAAGTTTGTAGTTTTTAGTGGAACGCTGATTTGTAGGTAGGTCGATAGGTAGGCCAAATAAAAGTCAAGTTATTTAAACAACTGATTGTCCATTTCATTGATGATCTTTTATCTATCTACCTTGGTCATATCCCTCGAGAGGGGTGAACGACAGCAAGACAAATACATACACAATAAACCTAGGAAATGAAAAGGGGGAAAAATAGCAAAAAACACACACAAAAATGTTTTGGGACCATGTTTTAACAGCAGGGCCCGACAGCTTTGACTTGTTTACCCCTGCCGCATTATACGGGTGCCCTGCCCATCCCTTAGAACACTTCTAAACATCCCACTATCCTTTTCACAACACCTCTCCACTCATTCCTATCACCAACAAGAGCTCTAGCTTTCAGTAGATTTAGACCTCTTTCCTGCAGTGCACTCAACACCATCCATCCACGTCAACCACGGCCTTCTTCTTGGTCTCCTTTCTAATAATTGGCTCATTTTTTTACAACACAGTTAAATCCAATAAGTAAAGGTATTTTATTTTGAAGTTCAGGTTGGATTAATTAACAGGTTTGTGACTAAAGCACACATCGCATTTTGAAACACAATTTTACCCATGTCTTTGGATTTTAGATCAGGTATGGTCCAAAAGGCTTTATTGAGTCCAAAAATAGTACTCTAAAACTTGGTTATACCTTCTCCATCCTTTTTTGTCCAAATTGAGTTCGAAAATGGTTTCTGAGGTTTTTCAATTACATGAAAAACACCATTTTTAAACTTGATACTTAAACATTTTTTGCCGGAATATAGTTCCTAGATGCACTTTATTTTGTGATACAAATGTTGTACTTTCAAATGAATTCCATACAATGGAGGTCAATTCATTTATTGATGGTATCACATACAAAAAGGAAAATAAGCCTTCCTCAACCAGTAGTCATGTTTAATGCTGCAGTCAAAATTAAGCATCAGGTGTTTTTAGTATCGAAGATCACAACTCACCCTTCAGTTTCAATGTCAACAATATTTGCCTACATGTGGACGCAGTTTCCCCTAAAGACCTTTGTGAAACACGATGGTTTTACATTTACAATTGTGCCATTTTATATTTACTTGTCTTGATTTTTTTTACTGTACGAGATCAGTCTCCTTAATGAAAATGGCCTTGTAGAATTTTTTTTCATCTTAGTTTTATTGAAATCTTAAGGATTGTTTCTCAAAGGCTTCATTTTCCACATTAAGTAGCTGATCAACAGTGTGTTCTTGTATTCTCTCAGTGACTGTCGAAGGCGGCGAGTTCCTAAAAAGAAAGAATCAACCATAATGGATACGCAAGGCTTGCACATTATATGTTCTTATTGATGTTCTGTTGCACACTGAATGCACTGCCGTGTATTACCCCATCATTGAAAGGTTCATTGAAACTCAAGTGTCAGACTGCAGCACTATACGCACACTGATGGACATTTATGCAGTGCTACATTGGATCGGCGGAAACAATGATGCATGTAACAATAGATTTGATGTGCAGGAGTATTGCTACATTACTCGACTAGTCTTTCGCCAGATAAATCATTAGTCTCCAACTGCCAATTCTTAGTGAGATTTTGAGAGAAAAAACTTGAAATTTAACTTTCAAATTCAAGATCTTGCTGGGTTTTCCAAATATATTGCGAAGTGCTTATCGTGGTTACATCATTGTTACATGTCACAGGCTTCCTGCAAAAGTGATAAATGGTTCAGTTCCTGTTTATTCAAGCATAATAGCTGCTCAATTAAGCTCAGTTTATCTGTCTCTTAAAAACGTGCATAAATGTCACATTGTACTTAGTCGTTACAAATAAAAGATGGATGTAGATCACGGAACGTAAATTGGAGGGAAAAAAAATCCATTAATTAATTTACTAAAGCTTGTAATTGTTTTCGGTAATAATGAGTACCAGAACCAAGCGTATAAATGATTGTTTTTATGTAATATGTAGGAACCCCCATTGTGACACATTGCCTAAAGTTGTGGGTGGGGGCTGGGGTGGGGATTTGGGAGAGTGTACTAATTTGTAGAAATGAACACAAAAGAGTATTTATTTTGAAAAGGGAACATATTATTTGATGGGGAACAAGTAAAGTCCCCAAGTTGTATTCGCACACAGTGTAAGAAGACCGACATACAGTATCATAACCCTCTTTAAAACAAATGCCAGTTTTCACTGAAATAGCAGGAAGATTAATAAAATGACCCATTTGGCAAATATATGACATAGATTAACCGATTTATTTAAAACAGCTAAGGTAAAGGATTCTAATCTGCACACAAAAAGGTGTCATGAACCAGAACTGGATCAGGACCCAAACGTGTGACATTTCTCACACATGCCTCTTATTTTACAGGAAATGGGGAGTCATGCATGTTAGGCAGCAGTCTGGCATGAAATGATAGGAAGCCAGAGGCCGACGAGATCGATACCAATTGCCCAAGTTGATATCGGACAAATGGGGTCATTACCGGACAGGACGGGACAGACAGAATAGAAAATGAAACAGGATATCGAAAATAAACAGGACAAACAAGACGGGAATGAAAACTGGAGAAAATAATAAACGGGACAAAAATAGACGCAAAACGAAACTGGAAATTGAAATTGAACAGGACAAAATAAACGGGAACTATACCAGACAGGAAATACCGACAGGAACAGGACGGAGTTGCGGGGCAGAAGTTCAGTGACGGACTGACAAAGGAAAAATGAGAGCCCTGAGCTTAAATAGACAGAAAGCCAATCTGTCAATGAGCCGCAGCTGGTGCCACACGCACGGGCACGGCCAATTGGGCGCCATGGCAACCGTGACCAAAGGTCAGTCAAACATGTAGCATCAAGGAAGTCTTTGTGACTTTGGCAATTACATTTGGAGAGCAGCGATACAATGATTTTTGAACAATTTATTTGGATGCAAATTATTCTCTCACAAATGTCAGCAGGGGCCAACTCTAGCTAAATGCAGTAATGTACGACATGAAAATGGCTGAACAGGGGTATCCATTAAATTAGGGGCATCAAACAGGCGGCCCGCGGGGCGGATCGGGCCCGCTAAGGGATCGAATCCGGCCCGCGAGACAACGCTGAGGGAAGCAAGCGCAAGCGAAAAACGAGCTGCTGGTTGAAATATTTTCACTTGATATTGACAAAGACGCTCTCTCTCTTGCTTTTCTTTCTCACTCTCTCTCTTTCTCAATCGCTTCTCTCTCTCGCTCTCTCTCTTTCTCTCGCATTTTCTCTCTCTCTCCTTTTGTTTTCTCTCTCTCTCTCTCGCTTTTTGCTTTTTTTCTCTCGCTTATCGCTTTGTCTCGCTTGCTTTTCGCTTTCCTTCTCTAGCTTTTTGCTTTCTCTCTGTTGCTTTTCGCTTTCTCTCTTTGCCGCTTGCTTTTCTCTTTATCTCTCTCCCGCTTTCTTCTCCATTTCTTTCTCTGGCTTTTCTCTCTCCCTGTCTCTCTCTTTCTCTCTCTCTCTCCCTGTCTCTCTCTCTCTCTCTCCCTGTCTCGCTCTGGTTTCTTGCTTTCTCTCTCTCTCTCGCACGTTTGCTCTCTGTTGCTCTCACTTTTCTCATTCTCTCTATCTGTCTCTCGCTTTTCTCTTTCCCTCTTTCGCTTTTTGCGTTCTATCTCTATCGCTTTCCCCTCTCTCGCGCTCACTTTCCACTTCAATCTTTCTCTCCCTCACCTCTCTTTCTCGAGTTTGACACCCATGCATTAAATAAAAGGACTGTTCCTAGAGAACAGTGCAATGGCTGGGGAATCTTCATCTTAGGTTATGTCTTCTGCGATGACATTGGCTGTCTTTTCAGTGGAGCTAATGCAGTGATAGGACAGCTTCCTTTTTAGTCATTTTACACGACTGCAATTACCGATCATTCATGACACTTTGTGAGGGTTTGGGCAATTATTACAAATTTCTTGAGTGTCTGAAATTGCTGCTCACATTAAATATATAAGCCAGTTAGGGTAATGCTTGGGTACATGTTTGTGGCTTTTAAAAAGAAACTATTTGAGATTAGTTAGCTGGGGTTCACTTCTTGATAGATGTAAATCTACAACTGCTCCATATCCCCTTACACAACTTGTATACTCAGTCAGCACCCTTCAAATTGTAGTTATTTTGTCATGAGGTGATCTTATCACAAGAACCTGATTCTAAAAGATACCCGCCTGTGACTTAATTTTTGTTCATATATTTTTTTAGAGAACAGCGCTTTTTACTTTGATTGGAGACGGCTCTGATTTCAAATGAAGCTGGCTGACCTCGATTTGTTTCTGACAAGATGACTGACTAACCCCCTACCCTGGTGAACATCGCAGAGGCTTTTTTGCTTCTGTGCCAACCACAGGCTGGTGTGGATGGCAGCATAGGATTTCCTACCAGCTTTTGGCAGGACAACCGTGTAGGAGGCACACAGCCGTCTTGAATTGAACGCTAGCTGTCGAACGACCTCTCGACACTTTGGCCTCCATCCTACACACATCTCTTCGAGGCTGTATCCCATCCTCCAGTCCTGTCTCACTGCTACCCCTTGACAGAGACCTTTTGAGCAGTTGGACAGTCTTAAGAAACTGCACTGTGTGTGTAAAATACAGCCGGAGGCACTCGGGAATAGTGCTAGCTGCTTTACTTTGAAAACGCAAACCAATGAGGCCACAATTCAATTATTTTCCCAACCAGTTGACCTCATTCCACTTTATCAACACATAAGAATGTGAAGCTTTCCTCTCAGCATGGCCTTGAGGAATGTGTTGTGCAGTTTGTGTTTGGCAAGACAAATATAAAGCTGCAGATAAGAAGCCTAGGTCCTTTGATAAACTACAATGTTGCAATCTGGAAGCTTTATAGTTGGAGTGTCAAGAGTGCATCAGCTCATAATTTGTTGCAAGAAGTAAAAAGAACATTCAAATCCATTCTTATATCCTGAGGCAGTTCCAATGATGGTATGATTGACAGTCGTTAATGTTCCATGCCTACAGCCAAACTACATTTCTGCTTATCAAATCCTTTGATTGCCTATTTACCCATCATTATGTATTTGCTCAGCACTTTGGATTCCATCTGACACAGAAAAAGAAGAAAACAATCATAATAGTTGGTTATTTTGTGTGACTGATATTTGTCATTTTTGACAGTTTAATGTCACTGACAGCAGACTTTTAAAATGTCATTTCCAAGCCCTAAACCAGACTAGTGCAGAACTCCAGAATGTCCAGGAGACTAAGTAGCAACTATAGGTCAAAACAAATCCTAATTTAACAAGCTAATTATTGTAATTTAATTTGCATGAACACAATGTTATAGATGAACAAACTGTTTTGTTTTCCGTTGACCACTTATTGTTTTTTTGTTTTTTTACTGCTATTGAACAAGCACACAAAATGTGTGTTTTGTTTCCAAACAGAAACTCAAAATGCTTTCTGTAAGGTTAAGCAAGAATTTAAGAATTTGTGAAAAAAAAAAAGCTCAGACTTAAAGGCTGATTAATCCCAACCTTTTCTTATGATTTTGAATGATGGACTCTCACAGCAATAGTGTAAAAGAAAAAACGGGCCAACAACATTAAGATACAGACTGGTGCCAACTTTGCCATGGCCTAAAAACAGGCCAGGGACCGTCAACAGTGGAGAAAGCTGTCCAGAGTTGCGTCCTCATTGGTGCCCCGAAAACCCAGGCGGTTCAGTGATCCCTGATCTCTAACTTATTCAATGCTATTGACTGCTATTGACAACACTGATATTTTTTTCATAGAGCTTGCAGTTAATGAGTTACAAAAAAATAAACTTTGTATTAAAACACATTTTATGAACTAAATATAATGTAACTTCTATTAAATATTATTATTATAATTATATATATTAAATTATTTGTTCAACAGGCCGCAAAAATCCCCATAGTTGTAGTTTGAATACCTCTGTTTTACAGTTTTAAGAACAATGGACTTTATACAGAGTGGTTTTCACGTCTGGCTGAGGCTTTACTTTATAATTTCCCAAAAAAACAAGCATTAAGCAGAAATGTAATGGCCCTGACAGTTGATTTTGTAGTCCTCGTTTCAGTTCAATAAAGTGGACCTAACAAGCTTGATAGTTGCACCGCAAAGAGAAAGCTAGTTCCTGAAAACACAAATCACACATACTCAACAATTCTGCATCGATATCCCAGACTGGCAGTGTCACCATGCATACTTTCCGCATATACACAAATCCACTGACGCAAACCCACACAACAGGTAGGAGGCGTGGCATTTGCTTGCATTCAGCAGCTTTGGTGATATTTAATTAAGTTTCTTCCCCAGAGAAAAGAACAGTCCGGTAATGAAAGCAGATAAAAAAAAAAAAGCGTGAGCGGAGATTCTGCTCAGCAATCAATCCTCCCCTCTCAAGCCCTCCCCCATTCCCTTCCTCTTGAGCTGAGCCAGTGAGGAAAGATGGAAGACAGCTCTCTTGTCCGGGCAGACTGGAGAGAAGTAATAAACTAGCCATGGCTCAGCTCTGTCTGTGGCCAAGAAGGCAGCGAGATGTTACATCGTGCTTTGTGCTTGATGTTTTTCGCCCAAGCACCAGTAGCTGTTTATTTTTCATTTCTTGGAGGCTTAGTCCACAATAGAGATGGATTTATTGAGTGACAGAAGAGGGTTTTCTGTGTGAAAAATGAGAACTTTATGTGCCAAACATGCTAGTTTTGCTTTGTGTCTTGGCAATTCCAATTGTCAAAACTGACCTGAGTTCATTCCAGGCTGCAGTGATCATAACAAAGATTGGCCGATTAAGAATGTGATTGAGACAGGATGTTTAACTTTTATCGCAATATTAATGTTTTACCAAATCATACGTCTGCTGCTCCGCACTGATATTTGATTTCATGCAGAACTTCCAGAACAGGGTTTTATTTTATAACCTGTTGCATACCTGTCAACCTGTACGTTTTTGCCGTACAAAGTATGTTTATCATGCATTTTAAGACATAGATAGATAGATAGATAGATAGATAGATAGATACTTTATTCATCCCCGAAGGGAAATTCACTTTTCCAGCATCATCCCTGAGCTGAGAACAATCGAAAAATAACACGGGAGCTGACGTACAAGAAAATCCGTACGGAAAAACGCAAATTTGTCAATGATGGGTTATCATTTGGTATAAACCGACTATCACGAAAACGGCAAGTATAACGAGTTCGCCGCGGTAGCCTCTATCTCATTATCGTTTTTATCGTTGCAAACGAAGCGAGCAGTTTGATGCTACCGGGCGGATGCGTCTGCCGCGCGGGGATTTCCCATCATGCATCATTCCGTAGTAGTTGTGGAGTGAAAGGAAGTCCGTCTCTTTTTAGGGAACTTGCATTTTTGGCTCAACTCATTAAAGAGAGCCGGCTCTCAAACGGTTCACTTGCTTTGATGCATTATATTACGAATTATTATGTTTTATAAAGAAGTTAGGAAAAAAAGGAAGAATGAAAGAAGAAAATGAAAAAAGACAGGTTTGTGGTTATCCCTTTAATCGATATATTACTAACAATAATGCAGAAAATGAATTAATAATTTGAATAAGAAAATTCTACTTAATCATATTTGCATGTATTTTTTCTTTCTACAAGGAACATCCAAGCTACTTAATTTTTGAACTTTTTTTATAATAAACCTCATTAATGTCTAGCAACTCAGGAACTAACAAGAAAATGTTAATTAACAATATGTATGCTATAATGAAACACATGTACAATGTAACATGTTAAACTACATAAATAAACATGTTTGAAAAAAAGAATGGTGTAAAATTATTTTGTATTTTGTAAGGGAAAATACGACAGTTTGTAAGGGCATGGAGCCCTAGAGGTTGACAGGTATGAACATTTATTGCAATATAAGTGTTTTACCAAATTATATGTCTGCTGCTCCGCACTAATATTTATGATTTAATGCAGAACTTCCGGAACAGGGTTTTATTTTATAACGTATTGGTACCAAGTGTTCTCAAAGGATCAAAATAAAATTGTGAATTTCCAATGTGCTCTTTCAGTCAACTTGATCTTTACAATTCTGCAGGTGTGCAAGGTGTTGAACTCGACCAGCATGAGCTGTTCCGCTCCCTCCCTTGTGGAGGACTACCATCCCGGCTTAGATTCGGTGAAACACGCGGAAGAATTTGGCTTCATCTTCAATAACGTGCAGGCGCTGCTGGTTTACAACAACACGAACCTTCTTTATTATCCCAACCCGTACTTTGAACCCCTCAGCACCACCGGGGTCCTGGAACAAAAGCCGGGCTCTCCCATCATTTTAAAGGTAGGCAAATTCGCAGGGTCCTTGGGTCGAATGAATGAATGAATGAATGAAAACTTTATTCGAGCATCAAAATAAAAAAACAAAACAAAAACAATAACTCAACAACAAATAATGTTACATAATATGTTTGAAAAGGGGTTGTCAAAAGCAAACGCTTACATTACCTACCCTTTCATCTTCCCCACCAAATACACCGGTGATATAACAACAATGGTAATGATATTAATAATAACAGTGATGATATAAGAATAACAACAATAACACAAAGTTAACTAGACGCACTATTCCCTATCACCCGCACCACTCATACCCCACCCTCCTCATCTATGTATTCCGTCAGGAATGTTTCTTTTATCTAAACCTGAAAAAGTGAATAGTTGGACACGGTTTGGTCTCGTCTTGCAAACCGTTCCAAAGCTCAACCCCACACACATGAAATGAAATGATCTGCATTTCTATAGCGCTTTTCAAGTCAATTACTTCCCAAAGCGCTTTACATTGTGCTTCACATTTCCCTATAGCGGCCGTGATCTGTGCAGCCAAGTAAGGCGCTAACCTGCTTATTGGGGGTATTGGGGATTCAGTGTCTTACTCAAGGACACTTCGGCATGTAACACGGACAAGCCGGGATTCGAACGGGGATCCCTTAATCCTAAAACGATCGCTCTACCTCCTGAGCTACTGCCGCCCCGACACACAGACACACACATACTTTTCCTGGTGGTTCTCACCTTTGGGATCATGAATTCACTACAGCCCCTTAAATTATAATTTCCCCTCTTTCCGAATGAATAATTTACGGATGTTTTCTGGCACTATGTTTTTGTTGACCATAAATAACAGTTGTGAAGTGAAAAAAAATTAGTAAATCATCCAATTTTGATAGTTTGGACGGCATAAATAAAATATTAGTATGATCCCGATATCCTACCCTGTGTATGGTCCTAATTGCACGTTTTTGGAGGATAAAAAGGGGCTATAGTGAACTTCTGTAATTATTGCCCCAGACCTCTGCACAGATTGTCATCAATGGGAGTGTATTCTGTTTGTCTGAACAATGGCTTCTCAAAAGGCACATTATGGTTTTTTTTTTTGGCTGCCTTTTGAAAGCATATCTTCACTCCACCATATGTTTTGGTGTGGCGCATCATAATTGTACCCACAGGGCAGAAACCTGCTTCCTCCAGCCACTGGAGGGGTGAAGCTTAACTACACGGTGCTGATCGGAGAGACCCCCTGCTCCGTCACCGTGTCCGAGAGCCAGCTGCTATGCGAGCCGCCCAACCTCACCGGACAATACAAAGTCATGGTCAGTACCGACCCAAAGCTACTTAGCATCCGACTTTTTTCTTTTTTGTTCCACAAGTCCCGCAAAGGGGATTTTATCTTCATTATAATTTCAAACTCCATTATTCATGCCCCCATCATTGCTCGCTCAGCCGAGGGAAAGGGGTTAAAGGGAGAGTAGTCGTGTGAGTGTGCTCTTAGTCGCCAAAAGGTTCTTTAATCCACTGGAAAAATGTATAATTGCTGCTTGGATGTGTTTATTTTTTATTTTTTATGCAACTGCCAGTCTTGTATAACATTAAAGCAAAGAATATTTGCCAAGCTTTTATACTATTACAAAGGTCAGAGAACTGACTTAGTTGAATTGCTGAATATCCATTTAGTGGTTGTTGGGCGACTTAGGTTGCTTGTTAAAATGTACTGAATGACCACAATTCATGATACTATGTAATTATGATTTGAAAGGTTTGAAGTTACATTTAAGAGCACCTGTTCAGATTGATGGATGGATGGACTTGAAGAAGGAAGGAAGGGAGAGGAATAGGAAATCATAGGTGAATGAAGGTAGGGAGGGAGGAAGGAAGAAATGGAGGAATGAATGAAGGGAAAAAATGAGGAAGAAATAAAAAGAGGGAGGCAAGGGAAGGGAAGAAAGGAAGGAAGGGGTGTAGGAAGAGACGAAAGGAAGAATGGAAGAAATGCTGGAAGGGAGGGAGGTAATTAGATGAGTGAACAAATGGGTGAAAGTGTGACTTAAGGAAGGTACAAAAGAAGGAAAAAGGGAGAAATTAATTAAAGAAGAAATGGAGGACTGAAATAATAAAAGGAGGAAAAACAGTGAGGGAGGCAGGACAAATGGAGCTTGGTTGGTCGGTCTGTTGGTTGTTTGGAGGGATGGTGGGAGGAGGGATGGACTTGCTGATCAGGTTTGTAAAGGACAACAATGACAGGTATTCCTCCACAGGTTCAAGTTGGCGGCCTCCACGTCTCCCCAGGTTCCGTGCACATCATGTCGGACAGTCTGCTCACCCTTCCAGCCATCGTCAGCATCGCCGCCGGCGGAGGTCTTCTCCTCATTATCGTCATCCTGGTGCTGATTGCCTATAAACGAAAGTCGCGGGAAAACGACCTGACGCTCAAACGACTACAGATGCAAATGGACAACCTGGAGTCACGAGTGGCCTTGGAGTGTAAAGAAGGTTAGTAGATGCCGACCATCTGGATTAGTGGTGCCCAAACTGTTTCCCTCTCTGATAAGGGGCCAGGGTCGGTTTGTAACAGAAAAAGTGTGACGATTGCATGAGAGGATAAATGTAAAAAAATATTGTTTTCCGGAAAACCGTAATCAAGTAAACCTTTTGGATTTTTCAGAGAACAATGCCAGAAAATAAATAATTACACTCTTTCTGAAAAAAAACGATTACCAAATAACAAATAAATAACTGGGTTCTTCACAGAAAAAAACTCCATGACATAGGAACTTTCTGTTGTGCTGTACGCAGTCTTGACAAGTACAAGTTCAGCTGAGTTGTGAGTGCACTGGCCCACCAGTGGAATAAATGACTTGTGAAAAGGCAGTAGATTTAATCTCATTATCACACTATTTTAGTCACAGTACCAGAGAAAAATGTTTATTTTATTGAACATTTTACATAATACAAATACAATAAATTCTATCTTCTATTCTGCTCTAAGCATTGTAAGTAAATGATCATTTGTCTTTGGTATGAATAGACAGTGTGATATTTGAAATAAAACTCAATATTTTTTCTTATGTCATCTTTGTCATCACTGGTAGTACAGTAGGCAAAGTTCAGCAATCGGATGCGACGCCCAGATCCAATTTTGAGTTATTTTTTTTAGTTAATGCATTGAAATGTTCTCTTGTATCGTTCAAGGGGGCCAGACAAAATGTGGAGGCGGCTGTATCAAGCCAATGTGCCGTTGTTCTAGATTTATATTGCCACGAAAGTACAACAGGTAGAGATTTGATTTTTGCCATCATTTTTCGTTTCAGATTGATTTTATTCTAGAACAGCTTGACTATGTCATTATTTTTTAAAGTTGTATTTGGCGTAAAAACTGACATAGGCTCGCTTATACGTAGTGGATGTTGATTTTCTAAATGGGAGGGGGGACACCAACAAAAAGAGCCAAATGTTAAAAAGGAAGCTACAAGCACTGTTTTGCTTCTTTGTTATCTCACTTTTGCAAGCTGTATCATGTTGTTTTGCTTATTTACGGCTGTTATTAAAACACCCAAACAGGAAAGAATAATGATTTAGTTTTAAAGAAAACATCAGTTCCCCTCACAACATACATTTGTGAAGCCATCTTATAATTGTGTGTGCCTTAGAGACAACAAATCACTTGTGGTTTCTGTGTTTTAAATAACGCACTGACTCCGTTAGTAGTTAAACTTCTGTCATGCAGTCGAAAACTGTGACTCATGTTAATGTCGTACAGTCTAAACACTGCAAAAAAATGTATACAGTCGTATGCAAAAGTTTGGGCACCCATGATCATTTTCAAGATTTTCCTTTATACATCAATGGTTGTTCGGATCAGCAATTACAGTTAAATATATCAAATAGCAGACGAACACAGTGATATTTGAGAAGTGAAATGAAGTTCATAGGAGTTACAGAAAGTGCAATAATTACTTAAACAAAAGTAGGCAGGTGCATAAATTTGGGCACCCTTGTTGTTTTATGGATTTGAATGCCTTTAGCACTAATTATTGGAACACAAAATTTGTTTGGTAAGCTCATTGACCTTTGACCTACATGCACAAGTGAAGTTAGTCATGAGAAAGGGTATTCAATGCGGCCAGTTGCAAGTTGTTCTCCTCTTTGCATCTTCTCTGAAGAGTGGCAGCATGGTAGCCTCAGAGCAACTGTTAAATGACCTGAAAACAAAGATTGTTCTACATCATGGTTTAGGGGAAGGATACAAAAAGCTAGCTCAGAGATTTCAGCTTTTAATTTCCACTGTGTGGAAAATAGTGGGGAAATGGAAGTCCACAGGCACAGTTCTAGTTAAGGCCCGGAGTTTCAGGCCAAGAAAAATCTCAGATAAGCAGAGGCGAAGGATGGTGAAGACAGTCAAACTCAACCCACAGGGGTGATCAGGGGTTCCCAAGCTTTTACATACGACTGTATATATATATATATATATATATATATATATATATATATATATATATATATATATATTGGCCCTAGCAGAATGTGGATCATCTCAGCATGAGGTTGCAGGTGAGGGGAGGATAATTGGAAAAAAAAAAAAAAAAATATATATATATATATATATATATATATATATATATATATATATATATGTGTGTGTGTATTCTGAATATTTTTCACGAGCCATGTATTGCATTCCTTTTTGTATAGTTCCACATTTATAATTACTTTTCAGCACAAGATCAAGAAAATCACTTTCATCAAGTGCCCTAGTTCAGTTTACTTTACTGATTAAGATGTGTAAATTTTGATTGCACTTGCTTTGACCTATCAAAGAAGCAATTCCTAACACATCAGCTCTACACTGTATTTTGTATGTGTAAGAAAAATGGTTTCGCCCATAACTGGTGTTTTTTTTTTTTTTTTTTTTCCCTCTCTCAAGAAATGACCGTTGATCCCATTTTGGACCCTGACGTCATTTTGTAATTGGGTTAAATTTGAGCATTTCGGTGGTTTAACTGCTAGCTCTTTCAATTGATAGTTGGAAAAAGAAACAAAAGCCCAAAACGGAACACAATACAGTCAATGGATTATAACATGTGGTGTGTAAACATTGGTTTAATCGAGTTTTTAGTTTCCTTCAAAGTCATTGTGATTTTTTTTTTTTTAATGAATCAAAACTCTTAATGAGGGAGTTCAGATGGCAAAAGATTAGCATTTTGAGGTGCAACCAGGGTACAGCAGTGCACCACAGAAGCAGGGAAAAGGGGAGTAACTATAGAGAGGACAGGACTGCTGCTTCTCGCATGATAGTATTCGCTAGGGGGGAGTGGGTTTATGTGGGTTTTTTTTTAGTCCTCCCAAGGGTGGCAAAACTAAGACATAGGGGCCCACTAAACAGAAGACAGAGGTCTGGGTGGCGGCAATTATCCTCCCCTCACCTGCAACCTCATGCTGAGATGATCCACATTCTGCTAGGGCCAATTTACTGTCTCCTAAAAAAAGGGGGGAGTGTTGTCTCGGTTTTGTGCTGTTTTTTTTTTTTTCCCGAGGCTCCAATGTGAAATATTGAGTTTCTCTGAATCAAAGACTACTTTGGGATATTTTTTTTGCTTCTTCATAGTGGTAGTGAACACCATGATGATAAGAGCTATTTCTCTTATTTGGTGCTGAGGGATTAAGAGCATACTTCTCTCTTGCTTTGGCCTTTAATGCTATCATTTTTTTCTCTTTCCTTTCCAACAAAAAGCTTTTGCCGAGCTGCAGACAGACATCAATGAGCTCACCAGCGACTTGGACAGAGCTGGCATCCCGCATCTAGACTACAGGACTTATGCCATGCGGGTACTCTTCCCTGGAATTGAGGATCATCCTGTCCTTCGAGAGCTCGAGGTAAAAACTGGGAACTCAGAAGGATACAGGGTAGACCTATCAGTCTGAATCTGAAAATTGCCTTCTTGGCAGCAGAGAAAAATAAATCAATGGTTTTGTTACTCTGAATGTTGAAGAGGAATGACTGATCATCCTCCGTGTGTCGGTTTAACATAAGGCAAATTCTGCAGTTGAGCAGTTCCATTGGGGTATTTTTTGAATTCTAAAACAGAATATTCTGTGCATGTTAGTACAGAACAATTATCAAGGGTTTCACAAAATGCATGGATGAAATAGCTGACAATTACCTTTTACCGGAAGGGCGGGCTATGACAAAAATGAAACTTGAGAGGTGGTGGGAAAATCCTTTCCTTAAACCAGCCCTTTTTCTTGACCGGGTCTGGCAAGTACTGATACAAATCAAGGCCTTCTCCAAACTTCAAACCAAAAACCCCACTTGAGACAAAGTTGACACTGAATAAGGAATGAATGGATGAGTTTTATAAAGTAATTTTATCAAGACTTCTACAATAATTACAGTCAAATTCATGACTAATCATGAAGTGCATTAATTACGACTAAATAAGTGAGGGAGTTATAAATAACTGGGGTCATGAAAACAATATAAATGAAGAAGTTATACAACTGTGACTATATACGCAGTGACTTATTTAAATATTTCACCAATGTCAGCGAGAGCTTAGTGGAGTGCTGTGCAAAAGTTAAAACAAACATATACATATTTAGTGGTTTCTTCACTGAAATCGTCTTACTTTTGCAAGTGGTTTGACTTTTGTCTAGTGGACAGGGGGCGAAGTATTCCTTAAAAGGCGCTAGTCAATAATTGATTAGGTGCTTCTCAGTTACTCACCATGGATAGGGCTGTGTGCCTGCAAAGACTGAAACCGGAGTAGATTTGTTGCCTCAAGAGGAAAAAAAACAGGTTATCTTGTAAGGTGAAGAGCTGCACTCCCAAAGACATATCTGTTCCATCATCTACAATAAGAGTTATTTGTGTAGAATTCTGGTTAAATATGGCACTGTACGGGTCATGGCACTCTGGTCTTTTTCTACTTAGGTGTCTGGAAATGGGCAGCAGAATGTGGAAAAGGCCTTGAAGCTCTTTGGTCAACTCATCAACAATAAAGTGTTCCTGCTCACCTTCATCCGAACCTTGGAGATGCAACGCTCCTTCTCCATGAGAGACCGTGGCAACGTTGCGTCGCTCATCATGACTGCCTTACAGGGACGCTTGGAGTATGCCACGGACGTCCTTAAGCACCTTCTTTCAGACCTCATCGACCGCAACCTGGAAAGCAAGAACCACCCCAAGCTGCTACTGCGCAGGTAATCTATAAACACTGAAAATCAGTGGTCTTAAAAAATCATTTTTCCTGTGAGAGCCACATGCATCTTCTCTTCTCTAATGAGGGCACGGGGTCATTTTCTAACAGAAGTGTGACGATTACAGGGGTGCCAAAAGCCAAAATGTATTGTTTTCCAGAAAGCCACAACCAAATAGCCCTTCTGGATTCTGTACAGAACAAAAGTCGGAAAAATTTAAAATTACACTATTTATGAAACGAGTAATAATCAGATAGCCCTCTTTAAATCCTTCACAGAAAACAGTTCTATATAAACTTTCTGTTGTGCCGTGCATAGTCTTTATTGGTCCAAGTTCAGCTGAGTTGTCAGCGCACACAAAACTGGTATGATGCCTTGCGAAATTTTAAATAAATGAGCCTTAAGGGTGGGTGTCACAAACCAGGAACAGACAGGACCCAATAGCGTTCGTTTTACTTAGTTTTTATTTTGAAAGAGAGCAGTGCTTTCATCCACGATCCGATGATCGTCGGTCACGCGTAGCAGATGGTAGGAACACGGAAGTGGCACTTGCGTTTCGAGCGAGGGAAGTCGTTGACAGCGAGAAAACGGGTCGATGGCCAGGACGGAGGAGCAATAGCAGAAACGGGTCTAGTAAAAGGTCAGCAACGGGTATCAGGCAGGAAAACAGGGCAGGATAATGTCGGAGAGTACAAAAGCTTGCCTAGCTAAGAGCATAGGTTTGTAGACGGGAGTTTAAAATAAAGTCCAACAAGCAATCAGGTCCCGCGGCCGTTGGTGCCAAGGGGCAGCCGCAGGTGCCCCAAATCAGTTATCATGACAGAGGGATGCATAGTTTGAGGTGTCCTTAAAAAGTTTAAAGTTAAATATTATCTCTATTAAGTATGTGTTAACAATGGCCAACTGTGTTCAAAAAGGCTCTATATTTTTTTTCCACCACGCCAAACTGCTTTTATCTTCCTTTTACCTTCGGTGTTTCGGCTATACAGTAGAGCTCATTACGTTGGAGGGAAATAGCTGGGTTTCTTAATTCTTGGATAGAAATGGTTAGTTAGAGTAAGTAAGAAAAGGCTGTTTCGAATACAGTTCAAATGTCAACGCAAACCGTAAAAAAGGAAGAGTTTATTTGAGCGGTCTGAGAATTTTACATAGTTGCACATGCAACAAAAGGAGCTTGACAGATGCTGCAATGATGGTTTGGCATCAGCAAGTACAATATTTTGAAGTTATGGACACCACTCTTAAAGAGACATGACAACCATCTGTTTTTCACAACAATGTGTATGCTTAAAAATGAGAGGGTGAAGGTGCTGCTCAATTTCTTTATAGTAGCCTGAACTCAGTCAGGTTTCCTTCCCTTGAGTCAACGTTAACAAACACTCATCTAAACGATTTGCAGACACCATAAATAGCAAAAATCGTCCCCCCGTAACACTGCATCCTGTCTTGTGGTGCGGCAGGTCTCTCAATGTCAGCTTGGTTTATTCTCCAGTCCTCAGCTCCTTATGAAACATTCAGCAGTGGTTTAAGTTGATTTCTCAGAACACCCTCGCTCCCCCCTCGCCACTTTGAGGTCTCGATGGATACGGTTTTCCGCGGGAAGCAATGCTTTTGTTTAAACTTTAAACACCTGTGAGGTCTTTGCCTCTTTGTGTCATCAGCACTTTCACAAGCTTGAAGCTTTTCAAGCAGTTCTGAAGAAAAAAGGATGCTTGCAAACATGAACAGTAAATGGGCATCTCGTGATTGAGTTTGCATAACTAACGAAATGGAAAACGAACACTAACTCAACTGACAACAAAGTGATACAAATCTAAGAAGTTTCCATTGTTTTGTCAGTTGTTTTTTTATCGCAATTATTTAAACCAGGTAACACAAAGCCTTCACAAACCGTGCAATGTCATCATAAATTAATCACCAGGCTAAATTTCCACCATCCAAGATGTGCTCTGAGATACAGTGCCTCACATTAAACCACTTCAAACCTACCAAGACCTGGCCGCCCCTCCAAACTTTCAGCTCAAACAGGAAAACTTGTCAAGAAGCAACCAAAAGGAGCAGGATCACATTGGATGACCTGCATGCCAACACAGCTAAAGTGATACAATCTCTGCACAAGAAAACTAATGACCTTAAGCTGCATAAATATTCCTTTCATAGAATAATGCAAGTGGAAAGCCCTTTTTGAAAGAATACCATACAAAGGCCTGTCTTCAGATGAGACCTAAATTTATTTTTGGGAGGTTGAATGCAAAGCACACTGCACATCACCATAAAAACAACGTCCCCACAGTCAAACATGTAGGTTGCAGCATCATGAACTGGGGTTGCTTTTCTTCAACAAGGACTGGGAAGACAGTTATAGTTCTAACAGGACAACTACCCTAAACATGAAGAAAAATTGCAATAAATGGTTTAAAACTGACAATATAAGGGTGTTAGAATGGCCAAGCATAACTCCAGACCTCAATCCTATAGAGCATTTGTGGAAAGATCTGAAAAGTTTTGTGGACAAAAAAATCGCAATCAAACCTTAAGGAACTTGGTGTAAGTGTTTGCGAGACAGAATCCAAGCGCAGACACAAGCGTTAGATTGAGAATTTAATTGAGGAAGGGGGATTAAACCAAAGGCACTTGGTAGAAGAAGATCACTAATAACAAAAAAACTCAGTCCATTTAAACATGAGGCTGGTAATAATGCAGTCTTACATACAAATCAAGGTGTTCCTGGTATTTCTTTGACGGGTTGTCACAAGCCAAAAAAGGAGACAGGACCCAATAGCGTCCGTTATTACTGTTTTATTGAGAAAGAGAGCAGTGCTTACTTCCATGATCCGATGATCGTCGGACACTGATAGCTGATGGCAGGAACGCGCAAGTGGCACTTCCGTGTCGAGCGAGGAAAGCAGGTCGATGGCCGGGACGGGAGAGCAAAACAGAAGGGTCCAGAAAAAGGTTGGCAACAGGTATCAGGCAGGAAAACAGGGCAGGATAATGTCGGAGAGTACAAAAGCTTGCCTAGCTGAAAGCATAGGTTTGCAGATGGTCTGACGGGTTCCTTTCAGAAGACGGCAGTTTGAAAAGAGTCCAACAGCCAATCAGGTCCCGCAGCTGTTGGCGCCAACGGGGTAGCCGCAGGTGCCCCGAATCAGTAATCATGACAGCATTAATCTTTCTAATTCTACTATCATTTCAAAAGAAACGGCTCGCCTCCTCTTTACACTTTACACCAACAATATTGAATGGATGTTCGAGATATTAAACAATAAAAATGTCAAAGTTCTTAGCGCGCTATAGATACAGTACACGTAGTATGTTTACACACAAACTAGGAAGTAGAAGCCGGATTTCTTCTTCGGGGTGTAATCTTGGTGAGCTCTCACAGTGCCACATGCCTGTAGCGGCAGAAGAAGCACTACAGTAATGTCCTCTACTCAGAAAAAGGTGCACACAATAATAAATCTAGTTACAGCAATGTCCGGATATTTTTTGACATCCCGAAAAGAATGTTCGTATCTACGGCTTTTTTAAGTTGAATGGTCGTAAGTCGGGAACCATCTGTTTTAACTCAAGGGGGTCAATATTTTTGCTACATTTATTATTGTTTTTCTATTTTTAGCACCATTCAACATTTGAATACATTTGGTTTCTTTACACAATTGTGACTCAGATGTTTTTGATTTTTAGAAAATATTTTAAGTTCTATAAGGTTGTAGACTGAAATCAGGAAACATGTCCAAAAGTTCTTGGGGGGAAATACTTTGCATATAAACACGTTGAACTGTATCAAAGATCTGTACGCACACTCGTGAGCTGGAAGCCGCCTGATGATCTTATTACATGTCGATTTTAAGGAAAATACTTTACCCTTCCGAGCAAAGGAGCTGGTTACCGTTCAAGTGACTTCATTCTGATGCTAATTCCCCTTAAGCGTCTCTATTTCCAAAGGCCACAATGACAGTCGGCGAAATAAACAGGCGAGCAGAAGAAAGAGGCATCAAAGACACATAGGGACAAGTGGACTTGGATTAGGCTGTTATTTGACATGACAGCGGGGCCTCAAACCATCGCGCCGTTTTTGTGATTGGCTCTTATTGTGAGCCCGGCGGTTTGCAGTCCTTGGCTGCTGCCTGCAGAGCCTTTCACTCTTTTTGATTTATTTTCTAAATTATTTTTGGGGGGGGGAGATTTTTGTTCCCGAGTTATTTACGCTTCCACTGCTACACTCTTTCTCTCATGCTACACTAATTATTAACAAACATAATACATATAATTTCATTATGTTTCAAAATCAACAGAAGTCTGTACCCAAAATGCCTTTTAAGCTTCAGCATAATTGAGAAGAATTACAAAATCCATCCAAACGTTGCTGAACATTTTTTTTATATTTCCCAAAATTAACTAGCATTGTTTAATCAGTGTGGCGCTTATTTGGTGTGCCCCAAGAAATCGCCCAATTTCAATTTACACATTATTTTACCTGTTTTTGAAACACATTTAAATTGCATTTGGAAATATACTACACAGAGACATCTTCCTACTTTGCGCTTCGGTTATTGCTGGTTCAGTGCTTTGCAGATTTTCATTGTGCATTGTGGTTTGCATGCAGAATGGCTAAATGGAGAAGGAAGCTTTTTATCACCAACAAAGTTGAACCTCTCCACCACTAAACCTAACCCAGATACAGACGGGTCTTTGGCACTCCCCAGTGGCTCCCTGGCGCTTATTAAAATTGGGATTTCTGTAGGACACAGTGGCGCGCGATAGAATTACAACTCTGCCTTAAGTAAAAAAAAAAAAAACAACTACTGCGCCTTGAGCTCCATAACAAATGAGTTATGTGTCATTCGCGAATGAACGGGCTTTTATAAGCTGGCTTTTGGAAGTGAAATTTATTTGTGAGAACTTGATTTTGCCACCTGGCCCCCGCCGCACCATGATCAGGTTTCCATTGGAGGTCTGGCGGAGCTCTAACACGACGTGCCGGACAGACGACCCCGCGAGCCATCGTCCCACGCCTGTCTTTTGTAACATAACCTAAGTTAAAAAACACTTTATAAACACAACTGGTGGGTGGACAATTAAAAAAAGCCAGGCTTATCTCTAGGCTAACAGTGGCAACAGAACCCTTTTTTGCTTGCGCATCACTCGCTCGCTTCAACCATTTTACTTCCTTGTTTAACTATTTTGGTGATGACACTTTGGTAGATTACCGCCCCGTAGCCACTAAGCCAGTTACAGTTTATGAAACTGGTGATGTTGCTCAGCGCCCGCTAACTTCTGTTCAGACGCCAACTCGAAATCTATACAAACTGCTCTCTCCAAGACTGCTTGTATGGGCTAGAGCCTTCAAATCACATCCTGATAGCGTACGGGTAGATTTTTGAGCATAGCAACAATAATAGCAGACGTATGATTGGTTAAATGCTTAAGTATGAAAGCACACACCTGGAAGCAGAACAACCAAGGAGAAGCAATGAAAGGGAGCTGACAATTTGGAAGTATTTAATAAGTATTTATAGACAAAATGTAATTATCATCATATGAATCAGATGGGCGGCCCGGCAGATGGGTGGTTAGCAATGTTCCCTCTAATTTTCCACAGGTCTGAGCGTTCACACAAAGTCGGTGAGCAACGCTTGATACAACAGTGAGCAACGGCAAACCCAAGTGTGGCAACTAAATGTTTATCAAACATGTCCAAAACTTGACATCAAGTTACATTTTGCTGAAATTCCGGCAATGCAAAAAAAAAATTCACTTTGGAATGAATTGACTAATGTATTATTGCAAAGGTTTTACGGCCGACAAACGTCATTTGTTTTTACAACAATTCTTTCACAAGATTTTCATTTTTTTTTTCCTGGTATCTTTTGACGCATAATACTAACATTTTTGGGGGCTTATTTAGTCGGTTGCAAGATACAGAACTGTATTTGATCACATTTTTTAGTGGAAGTACAATGTTGGCAACAACATCGACTTGGTATAATTGGAAATTATTTGAATGCAACACAAACTTTTTCTTCTTTTTCCCTTTTTTTCTATTTTTTTAATTCCTTTAAAAAATCTCATTGTGTTTATTTTTTCCTAGCTGTTACTTTTTTCTTTTTGTTCTCTATTTACTTTTTTCCTTTGTTTCTTTCTTTTTTTTCTGGCTTTTTTTCTGAATGTTTCCTTCTTTTTTCTCTTCGTTTTGTTTCTTTTTTTCTCAGCTTTTCACTACTTTTTCATTTTGGTATTTTTTTCTTTTTTGTTCTATATCCCCCCTTCCCTTAAGTCATTGTGTGCACAATTTTACACAATATTTGGTCGTGTAGGGATTAAAGAAGCAAAAACAACCTGAAGAGCCGTTTGGGACCTGAAAGAGGCGGTTCTCTTTAGTGAGCCGAGACGAAAAACTATACTGACTTTACTTTTCAACTTCGTTCGACATTGACCTCAAAATACCGCATTTAGAAAACGGTGTCAGAGGAACCCGTGTATTTTTACTTTCATGCACTGTAACTTTGACTTAATTCGCTTCTTAATTAGCAATTTCGAGCCCTGATTTTTGTGCGCTGGCTAGATGTTCTTATGCGCTGGCTAGATGTTCTTATGCGCTGAGAATGTGCAGGCAGCTTAGAGGGAACATTGGTGGTTAGCACGCAACCCCACGGTTCACAGGTCCAAGGTTCGATTCCAACTACCGCAGCCTCCCCGTGGGGAGTTTGCATGTTCTCCCCATACCTGCGTGAGTTTCCTCCGGGCTCCAAATCGCAGCCCAGGGGCCAACTGTTTGAGGACCCAGCCTCTATTGTCATTTGATCCCCACCACCCCACGGTATATTTACTGTATACCGTTGGACAGATTTCAAAATTATTTACTGTTAACTCATTCAGTGCCAAAACATATGAATAAGTTTTTCAGAAGCATTGTCCCAGAATACAAAACGTACATTTTTGTATTTTTTTTTTTTAACTTCTAAAGGATTGGGTGCAGCTCATCAGTAACTATCAGACAGTTAACGCTACAAGATTTTTTCTTTCGACATCATCACAGCAGATGACTCAATGTGGATTGGCTTTATCACAGATTTACAGTTGTGTCTATAACATCATAAGTCAAACACTGTAGTACCATTACGAATGAACGTGCGTTGAATCATTCATGACTGCGTTTCAGACGAAAATAAGCATGAGCATTCGCACTCGTATTCATAAAGTATAATGAAAAGAAACTCACAGCCTTGCTGCTTGATAAGTCACAGTAAATGGCTGGAGACGGATGTCCAGGCTTCTCTCTTGAAGGCAGACACGTTCGCTCGAGCATAAGTCATTCTACCAAATTATTTATAAGAACAAGAACATATAATAACAACAGTTAGCCATAACATTCACAGCGGGGTGTATTAAATATAATAAAAAGAAACCTATGTTTTTTGCTTGATCATTTAATGCCCACCGCATAACATTTCATTACTCCTCAGTGAAGGAAGACATTTGTTAAGCCAACATTACACGCAACAAATGGTACAATTAACTTTGTTCAACCATAAATAATATTTGCATTATTACAATTGTCAATCCAAACATTTACTAGACCTATTCAATGACATTTAAATAAATGTTTCTAACGTTATACACCCTTTTTTAATGACCTGTACTTTGTAGAAATTCTCTTCGGGAAAGTGTGGTATTTATCACCCTTGAAAAATGAAAGAGCACTGCACGAACTTTTGTTAATGTTTGTATATACATTTATATCAAATGTTAAAGGGGACACTGTGTAATATTTAGTGACTTCTATCCATCCATTATCTGCACCGCTTATCCTCAGTAGGGTCGCGGGGGTGCTGGAGCCCATTCCAGTTATCTTCTGGCAGTGGGCAGGGAACACCCTGAACTGGTTGCCATCCAGTTGCTGGGCACACAGGGACAGACAATTCACACCTAGGGACAATTTAGACCGGCCAATTAACCTAACATGGATGTTTTGGGTTGGGTTTTTTTGGGGAATGTGGGAGGAAACCGGAGTGCCCAGAGGAAACCCACGCAAGCACGGGGAGAACATGCAAACTCCACACAGGAGGTTCGATCTCATGACCTCAGAACTGTGCTTCACACGCTCTTACCACTGCGTCGCCATGCTGCCCTAGTGCCTTCTAGTGGACCTAAACATCGAATTGACTATTAAGCAAATATACTTTAGGTATCATACCAATGTTATGTTTTATAAAAAATCATAGGTTAAGAAATAAAAAAGAAATCATTGCCCCTTTGCGTTATGAGTTTTCTACACATTTATCCAGAGTTGGTGTTCAAAAATAGATCATTGTATCATTTTTGTTTCTATCCTAACTGGATCAAAACCAATTTCATGGCATGTTATGGATTAAGACTGTGTAGGCAGATACTTAAAATCAAATCAATCATTATTTTTCCCCCCTGGCACCCCCTCGGAAAAAATTTAGAAACCAAAGCAACCCAAGAGTCAAATAGTTTGCCTACGCCTTTGTTATCTCGGCTAACATGCCTAACATTGAAATTAATACAATGTGTGATTTACTTTATTTGCTAAATTAGCAGAAGAGTTTCTAATTGTTCCCTGAGAGAATCCTGCTTACTGTTATTGCTTAATGTGCAAAACCTTCCACGATCCAATATTCCACCCTGGGTCATTTTACAGTTCGACCCGGCGTGATGTTATTTTAATGGAATCACTGAACACTACTTCAATCACCAAGAGTCCTTTAAATCTGACTGTTTTTTTCTCCTCAGCATTTTTGTAATGAGGTTTCCCGCCCATACAGAGCTACGGAATATAACGTTATTAATTGCAATAGCGTTGTTTCATTAGTTTCACTGAGGGAGCCCCCACTTGGTATCCACTCGCACCCGAGTTCCCATTAGTAGAGAAGGGAATGTACGAGTGCGCTCTTCAGCGCTCGGTCGGATAATGAAATCCGGAAGTTCTCTAATGAAAGTCAATTAATGGGAAGCAGAGGATGAAGAGAAGGTGAAGAACAAAGCGAGTTAGGACCCCTCCCTCCCCTTTGCGAGATTTAAAAGTGAAGATACAGTCTTAAGAAGGCGGCAAAGCCCCCGCACGAAAGCCTTTATTTGACTTCTGTCTTTGGGACTTGCTGAGCTTATTAAAATGCGTAATGGCTTCCATTAACTTCCAACATATTCAAGTCTCATGCTACTTGGAAGAGCTGTCATGTAGGGGAGGTGGTTGAGTGGGGGCGGACAAGGAAAGTCAGCAGGCCGAAGAGCCGGGTTTTGGTATAGCCACTGCTTGAGCACAAAACATAAAAGCATAGATAAATAAATACAACTCCATTAAAGTAATAACACCAACAAAATGTTTTTGATTATTATAATAACACGAAAAGGAAAACATTTAATTATTTAAAAGGTAATGCAGTAATCCTTTCGTTTTGCTTGGTTGTGTTCCAAGAATGACCCGTGGTAGTCAAAATCTGCAAAGTAAAACCTTTAGTATTATCAAGTTAATCAAATACTTAAATACTTATACATAGAAACCAAACAACAAACCATATTTACAAGCATGTATTTAACAAATTTAAGGAAAGTAATTTATAGTTGTTTTTTTTAAATAAATTATGTACTGTCAAAATTATTATTTTTAAAAAAATAATCTATCTGCTATAATGCGTTACCTTGAATCCACTGTTTTACTCCAGAGGATATTATTTTGCCATCATGTGGAAGTTTCTTGGGGGGGGGAAATGTCGAGTAAGAAAGGAAGGAAAGGAGGCAGGGATGTAGGGATCCCTCCCTACATCCCTGCCTCCTTTCCTTCCTTTCTTACTCGACATTTTAAGAAGGAAGGCAGGAAGGAGAAAGGCATGAAGGGAAGGAAGGATGGTAGCAAAGTATGAAAGAAGAGAGGCAGGGATGGAGGCAGGAAGAAGGAAAGGACGAGAGGCAGTCATGGAGGCAGGTATAGTTGGGAAGGAAATAAGGAAGAAAGGGAGATGGGGAGTGAGGTAGGAAGGAACGAAGAGAGGCAGGGAAGCAGGCAGGGATGGAAGAAAGGATCCTTAGGAAGGAAGGAAATGAGGGAGGGAAAGAGGAAAGAAGGAAGGAAGACACTGATGGAGGGTGAGAAGGAGGGAGGGCGGAAAGAAGAAAGGAAAGGTACAAAAAAGGAGGGAAGGAAATGAAGGAAGACCACAACCATTTCTGCGGACACCAGAAGATAATTGGCTGCTCACTCCCACCCTGTCCGAAGGGCATGGCCTCTTCTCACCCCGTCACCATCAAAACTGCGAAAAATATATGCTACCTTATCTACCGAAAACATTGTTTGGGCATTTGGGTTGGCCATGGTTTTCAAAATATTTTGTGTGCGTTTTTTTGTTTTTTTTTTCCCTTGCTACTTGTTCCCTTTTTTTATTTTCTCTGTTTTTGTGTATGTGTTTCTCTTGCTGTCGGTCAGCCCTCTCGAGGGATAAGACCAGGGTTATTTGTATCAGCGGATGCGGCACGGCAGCTTATCGGTTACGAAGTCCACAGCACAGTTCTGAAGTCATGGGTTCAAATCAAACTACCAGTCTTGCTGTGTGGAGTTTGCATGTCCTCTCCGTGCTTAAGGAGGTTTCTTCCTGGCATTTCGGTTTCCTCCAATGTCCCAAAAACATGCATGTCCGGTCCAAATTGTCCCTAGGTATGAATGAGTAAGTGAGTTGTCTGTCTCTGTGTGCCCTGCGACTGGCTGACAACCAGTTCAGGGTGTCCCCTGCCCACTGCCCGAAGATAGCTGGGATAGGCTCCAGCTTCTGTACAGTCAAATTATAGCTTTAAAATAATACTTTAGTCAAAGTTTCATGATGAACTATTTTGAAGATATGGTATTTGTATCATGGCACTTCCATCCACATTTCTCTGATCAAAAACTTGAGAAAATTACGTTTAGTTTTCTTTTTTTTTTTTTTTTTTTTTTTTGGGTGTGAGATGCCTTAAATTGTTTTTACAGTTAAAGGTATTGTCTAATTTTAAAGTTTAATTTTTACAACAAACTTGAACACATATTGAAAAAAGAATTGGACCAGACTGAGACATTTTAGCAAATGAAAAGAAATGTAATTTTGTTTCCTAAAATTGGAAATATTGAACTTTTATCGCTGAATGTCATGTCTTTCTAAATAGTGAAAAAAAAAAGATTCTTTCATTATTTTCTTTGTTTTTTCTCGGTTATCGTCCTGCATCTAAAAATAGAACATTGCTACTTGCCACTCATTTCGTTAGAACTCGTGACTTATTTGGGAATTTTTGTTCCTGCCTATTTTTATTGCACTCTGTTTCTTTGCACTATTGTAACGATGTACTTTTTTTAATTGCAAAACCATTACACAGTCTCTTAACACTATGTTGTAAATATTTTTACTGACAATCTTTTATCTTGTTTTCTCGTTTAAGTCTTTATGACGTGTCCTTTTCAACAATGACAATAAAGCCAATTCATACAAACATGCAAACTTGAGATTCAAACCTGGTACCAACCAAAATGGCTGACACCTCCCTTGACTTTGGTCAGGCATTAGTTGACTGTGACAGAATTTACCTCTCAGCCTGTGGATCTGAGGTGCAACATCTCACCGCGCTCGTCCATGCATATTTGCACAGGCGTAGATGCCCTCTACGGTTATTTTCAGCCTTTACAAGCTCAGAAGTTGCAGGAAGTTCACAAGCAGCAACAGGAAGCCGCCCGAAGGCTCCAGCACTACCTGAGCATGAATTATGGATGGCTTTCTTTTGTAAAAAGTTCTGACCGGCTTTTTTTTTTTTTTGTTCCTGTGGTGCCCTCTGTTTTCACCTCAGAACGGAGTCGGTTGCCGAGAAGATGCTCACCAACTGGTTTGCCTTCCTCCTGCACAGGTTTCTCAAGGTCAGTACAAGGCACACACACGCATTTACAAGCCTGCACACGTACACAAAGATATCACAAACCTAATTAAATCGTGCAAATGTCAAGTATGAGTGCTTATCCGTAGTCTTATTGGGCTGCTTGAGACGGCTCTACTTGAGGGACATTTTATTTCTATAATTAAATTGTCAGTTCAACAAAGGATACACAATTACATCATACCTGTGGTTATTTGATTTCAGATTAACATTATGATATGTGTTTTTTGCAGTTTTACGATGATCTTTTCTTTATAATTGACTGGGAGGATTCTGATCATTATCTCTTCAAAACGACTCAATAGTGATTTAAGTTATGAATGGTTTGTTGTTGTCTAGGATGCTGGTTAAACATATAACAAAGCATTAATTTAGATTTTTTTTTTTTACTTAAAGTCAAGCTAAAGTCAAATTTTCTCATAAACTGGATAAATAACATATGGTTACAAGGGCAATGTTTAACACCAAGCAAGTAATTAAAATATTCTTAGTGAGTACAAAATATAACTACGAACAGATTATTTTTGACGAAAAATAGTGAATGACTAAAACCTAAACAAATGCAATATGACGGTGTTAAAAAGAAAAACTTAAATAAATCGTTAGTAGTGAGTGAGTGAATGAATGAATGAACAAACAAATAAACGAATGGACCTACTGAAGCATGCAATAACAATAATGCCATTATTTATTTTGCTAACTAGCTTTCAGTTTTTTTAAGTGTATTTTGAGGGGATTGATGCACTTTGGAATTGTTAATATGCTGGAAATTGTGCTCTCCTTTATTAGAAAGTAATGTATGACCTTTTTTAATTACACTCCATAATACTCCACATATAAACCCCCAAATTGTAAAATTAATATTAAACTAATAAAAACAGATTGTACTTTTTACTTACTTACTTACTTATTGCTCCAGCGAAGGTCGGGGGGTCCCGTCCCTGTGCGTTGAGCCGACCAGATGAACCAGGTTTTTCCAATGCTGGCGGTCTTGTGCCAGCTGTTCTGCATCCTCTACGGCAACTCCGTGTTGTTGGAGGTCGCCCGCAACGACGTCGAGCCATCGAGTGCGGGGTTTCCCTCGTGGTCGTCTCCAGCCTGCGGCCTTTGGGTCAAACTGGAGAATGGCTCGTGTCGGATGGTCTGGTGGTAGACGAAGGACATGGCCAAACCAGCGGGTGCGGCGTTGTGCGACCAAGGAAGATGCTTGGGGCTGGCACGTGCGGGCTCTGAGCTCTTTATTGGAGACTCGCTGGGGCCACCTGATGTTCTCGATGGTTCTGAGAGCCCTGCTATCAAAACCATCGATTCTTGTGGCCAGGGTGTCGTTCAGGGGCCATGTTTCTGAGCCATAAAGCAGGATAGGGAGTACGGCGAGGTTGTAAATGCGGAGCTTCGTCTTGCGTGCGATGGTCTGGTGCCGCCAGAGTGGTTTCCAGAGAGACTGCAGAGCAGATGCTGCCAGGGCTCTTCTGCGGAGAATCTCTGGTTTTAGGTCCCCATTGTCTGTCACCATGGACCCCAGATATACAAAGCTCTTGACAGGCTCTACGATGTCGCTACCAATTTGGATGGGAGGTGGATCTGGTCCATCACCGACATACATGAACTTGGTTTTCGTCCAACTCACTTGCACTTTTTAAAAAACTAAATTTGCTGTAAAAAGTGAATTTGGCAAAATTATAAATATATCCATGAGAAATTAAAAAGAATATGAAATCAAATCTTTATTGTAATTATATAAGTTTTCAAACAATTTTAAAATGTTTCCTTTATGATGATTGTACATTTACAGCTGAAGCAGCAAACGAATTAAGTTAACTGAAAAAAATTGTTTTTTTTTTCAATAGCACTTAGCAGATTTCAAAGCTTTAACTCTGAATTAACTCAAAATATAATGGAGGTTTTAGTCAAGATTTAAAGCAGCAATGAAGTGTTAACTCAGAGCTAAGACTCTTATGCTTTTAGTTTGCAGCTCTAATATGGCGGGTGCCAGGACTAAGTTGAATTCCCATTGCAAAGGGAAATTCGATGATCCAAACCAACATCGTCAAGTTATTTTCTAGTTGGGGTGGAGCATATTTAACCTCATGTCATGTGCATTTTTCAGTCCCCATTTTAGCCAGGGCCCAAAAAAACACATTTTTCGGAGTTTTTAGACACCGTGTATCATCCTCGTATGTCGAAACAAATTCAAATTGCACGGACTCTGTACTCTGGTGGTTTTCATTCTCCCCTTTTCTGTACATTGGCAGGAGTGCGCCGGTGAGCCTCTTTTCATGCTCTACTGCGCCATCAAGCAGCAGATGGAGAAAGGCCCCATTGACGCCATCACTGGAGAGGCCCGCTACTCTCTTAGCGAGGACAAGCTAATTCGTCAGCAAATCGAGTACAAGACGCTGGTAGGTACAAATGAGTAGTGCCGCTTTCCAATGTGTCCCAAGAGGCTGTAATGATATGAAGGTGGATCCACATGCTGGAAGGCAAAAACTAAGGCAGGGTTCTCAAAATAAGGATGGTATGTATTCACAAAAGCAGGTACAAACGAACAAGCGGGTGGGCACAAAACAAAGAATCAGAGGAAGTCCATACCAGAAACAAATACCAAAACTGGAAATAGAAAATGCAAGGAACAGAGTAACAAACTAACACAAGTGGCACTAAACTACAAACAAATACCCAAACAAGAAACAAAAGAAAACAAACCTGGCACGCAGGGGAAACATAAGGAATGAAGTGACAAACAAACAAGGGGTCACAAAGACTACTAAAAAAGTGCCCAAACAGGAAACAAAATCTAACGCTTCGACTGCTTGGTCTGACTGGAAATTCTCCTCATTATGGACTAATGCCCCGGCAGAGCTTGAAATTGGTGTTACGCCGCAGGTGTAAAATCTGATTTTTAATATGCCGCTGCAAAAGGAAATGGTTTCTCCAGAATGCCGTTGTGTAATTTTGGGGAGCCAATTGAGTAGACGTTTATGCTGTTAGGATGTAATGATAACACTATGCTGTATAATATACTACAAGGATATACAGTGTATATCCTCGTAGTATCACAGTACAAAAAAGGTCAAAAGAAAATTTCATTCATAGATTTTTGGTACCCTTTTGGCTTTTTCATTCGTAACGTGGTTTTCAATTGGCTGACTTTAGGATTCAACATTCCCAATCACAAGCTGTGACTCAAATACAGAAATAATGTCTAATTATGTATTGAATAAAGCTCTTGTGCAGTTTAAACAAGGGATAGTACAATACATTCATCCATGCGTTATCTGCACGGCGTATCCACAGTAGGGTTGCGGGGGAGCTGGAGCCAATCCCAGTCATCTTCAGGCAGTGGGAAGGGGACATCCTGACCTGGTTGCCTGCCAGTTTTGGGAGAAGTGACAGGAAACCGGAGTGCCCGGAGGAAACCCATACAGGCACGGGGAGAACATGCAAACTCCATACAGGGAGGCTGCAGTCGCTGGACTTGAACCCTGAACCTCTGCACCCATCCGCCGTGCCGCCTACAATACATTCAATTAGACCATAATAAACCAAAAGACTTTAGATAATAATATTCCCGTTATTTCTGAATTGGCTGCATGCTTAATGAAATTCAAAACGTTCACATCAGTAGTTTTGTCTTTAAGATAATAAATGCATTTATTAAGCGTTTTTCAAGTCAATGAAGACCTCCCAGGGCACTTTAAAGTGTTGTCTTACACTTACCCATTGCAGTGTAAGTCATGCAAAGCAACTATCTGAGAAGCTGGGAGTGGAACCCACGCCCCCTTGATCCCAAGATGAGCTTTTAACCTCCTGAGCCACTGCCCCAACAAAACTGAAATCGGTTCCTCTGCCTATATTCTTTGCTACATCTGCGTCCGAGCATGATCAACATATGTGAACAATCTTTACCGATCTTTTGTGGTGTGAAATGACGTGTGTCACCTGACATTTGCAGGGAATTATCTCCATCTACTGCGCAATAATTTAAATGACCCTCACCTATTTATTTTTTTTCTTAGCATTATTTTGCCAAGGCAAAGGGCCTGCGACCCACTTAAAACAGGCCTGCAACCCACCAGTTCAGAAAGTCTGCATTTGTGCATTTTAATTTATATAGAGACCGTTTTGTCACTGCAGGGGTTAATAGAATAGAATAGAATATACCTTTATTGTCATTGTTACAACGAAATTGGACGTGGCACTCCAGTTCCACATTTTACAGTGAGGATATAAGGAAAACAAAGAGATAAACTGTACTGTCCTTGTTGTATCGGCTTTGTTTTCCTCCGTGGGGGGGGGGTGTATGAGGGGGTGAAGGACAGACAAAGATGGGCGGATCCAACACCCATAACTAAAAAAAACTAGCAAGTATTTGCATTTTTTTTGTAAAAACTACTTCTTGCCATCTTAACAAAACGCCAAATTTTGAACTACATAAATCGTAAGACTTGCCGCCGCTAAGTCAATACAAGCGTATATAAATAGCATGACGAAATGAAAATGACTGTCGGAACAGTTCGTATTGTTGTTTGTTGTATTTTTATGATTGAATGTCATCGCACACTGCTCACGATAAAATCTTACCCCACTGACAGAAAACTTCCTCATTTTTACCTAGGTAGATAATTAGGCTATTAAAGCAATATTTATCAAAACGATCTTAAAATGATCAAAACGATTTACCATCTGTTAGATGAGACAAAGTGTGAATTAATACATAAACTCATTTTGCTTGAAAAAAAGGTTAAAATTAGAGAAAATACACTTGGTTGAGATGCAATGGGGAAAAAGGTTCTCAATTCCTACTCCATTGGCATAATATTCTCATTTTTAGTATAATTTTGTAGTATAAAGATATGTCATCCTTTTTTCCTAAATTAAATGAGAAAATGAAAAGCTATCTTCAATTAAGAAAAAAAAAATATTTTCTACTACATGGTCAATTATTTTATTCATCAAAAAAAATCTTGCTCTAGAGAAAATATATAAAATAAACTTTCTCTCAGATCAAATGTTTGACCTTGTACAGGCTAAAATGTCTTAAAAATGGGAGAAATATGTTTGAGTAAGTCAACTTTTCTGCCAAAGGTGTAAGATGTTTTTGTGGGACCTTAGAAAGCATGTAAAAATCACTAAAAGAGAGAAATGAATGGAAAAATAAAAGAAGGAAGGAAGAAAAAAAGAAAATAGCCTAAGTAAAGAAAGTAGGTAAAGACAGAAAACAAGAAAAGTTAGTAGGGAAGAATTTTAATTAAAAAAATTTAAGAAAATAAAATGAGAGAGTATGTTACTAAAAAGGGCGAAAAAAGTAAAGAAAGTTGTGTAAAAAATAGTAGGTATGTAAAGTAAATAAAAAAGTAAAAAGAGAAACAAGTCAAGTAGGACATGGTAAAGTGAGAGAAAAAAGTAAAAGAAGAAAGTAAAGTAATTTAGTAAATAAAGAAAGATAAGTAAGAAAAAAAGTTAAGTAAAACAGTAAGTGAGCCCTGCCCCTTTTTTTTTTTTTTTCACAAAACACCGCCTGATTTTTTTTCTTCATCTCAGTATTTTTGCCTTCTCTCTATCCTGATCCAGATCCTGAATTGCGTGAATCCGGACAACGAGAACAGTCCGGAGATCCCGGTCAAAGTCTTAAACTGTGACACCATCACTCAAGTAAAAGAGAAGATCTTAGACGCCGTCTATAAGAACATGCCCTACTCTCAGCGCCCGCGTGCCGTCGACATGGACCTCGGTACGCAGAAAGCATAACATTTGATCTTGATTTTTGAGGTTGCTTTCAACGACGTCTATTTTTTGGATCTCAGAGTGGCGGCAGGGTCGGATGGCTCGCGTGGTGCTGCAGGACGAAGACATCACCACCAAGATAGAAAGCGACTGGAAGCGACTCAACACTCTCTTGCACTACCAGGTGAGCGTTTGTTTTGAAGGACCCTCTCAAGTAGCATTTGCTTGATACTAAAACATCTTTTGTAGTCTTAAAAGGAGACTGATAGTGTTCAATGATTCATGTAATTTAATCCCTCAAACTACTTGAATTTTAATGTTGCGTTTACAAGGTTTTGAAAAGTGCTCTGATTTTAGGTGATGTAAATGCTTGTTGCCATGTTTCTGCTTAATAATGACGCCTGCTCATTGCTAGCCACTTGGGGTCCCTGAGCACAAATGAGATTTGTGTTAATGTTTTAATGCTGTTAAAAAAATATTTTATACAGACAACAAATGAATTCGTACCTACTTTTCAATCTAAAACTTTCACTGACAGCCTCTGACTGACAGTGAAAGCACGTCTCCTCGTGACACTTTTCACTATCTGCCCAACACTATCATCCACGATCTGAGTTTAAGAGCTTTTTTTTTTTAAAAAATATGATTACCTAACTGGTCGTTTTTTTTTTTTTTTACAATTTTGTTGTATTATGGTGTTTCACTTTGTGATGAATACTTGATTAAACCACAATCAAATTCAAAACTTTTTTTTAATACGCACACTTGGTTTTGGTATTGAAGGCAGTCGCATGAGACTCGCATCTAATAGGCCAGTGTGTCGAAGCAGTCTCATCCAATAGGGTAGTGCGGCATTAGAGCCAACAAAAAAAAAATGTTTGAACCAAGGAGAGTGCGACCTTTCAAACAGTGCGCCAAATGGGTGTGGAAAATATAGTACAATAACGAGCTTTTTTATTTTAACATTGACTACCTGTAAGCAAAGCATGAGCTTCATCTCGTTTCTGCTTTTTTTCTTTTCTCCGCTCCAGAATCTCGTTGCCATTTCAAGGCCATGCTAAAACACTTTTAGGGGGTCTTTAGTTTTTGACAATTTGTAATGGTTGTTTTATTAATATTTTTCTCAGTTTTTTCAAAATATTTTTTCTTAATATTTTTTCTGTGGTGATTTCTTGTTTCATTTTGTTTCTATTTACGGAAATGTGGTTTTCTTTCTTTTATCAAAAATATTTTTTTTCTATTTCTTGAAAAATAGCTGTTTATTTTTTGATACTTTTTTTTCAAAATATTTTTTCTCTTTTTCTGGGTTAAAATTAAAAAAATAATAATCAGATTTTTTTTAAATACATATATTTTCAAAATGTATTTTTCTATTTTTGTAAACCGAGTTCTTTTTTCTTTAAATATTGTTTCTCCTTTTTAAACAAAAGATTTTACCATTGTCTGTTATTCAAAACATTTTCATTTCTTTATTTTTGGTTCTGTCTTTCCCCTACAAAAAAAAACTTTTTTTTCTCTGGTTTTCTAAGTAACGTTTTCTGTCAAGAAAAAATTATGTTTCCGTAGCAGCATGCCAGTTAGCTTCCCGAAAGCCTTTTTGTGAACACCCCCAGCCCCCCCCCCCCACCCCCCCCCCCACCCCAAAAAAAGATGTACAAATCTGACATGCAATTTCTAAAAAATGCAAAAAATATGACTTATACTAAGAGTACAATTTGGGTGCATACGTTTTACGTAGTTAGAGCTAGGTTCAGGATGGAAGTGTAAGGTAAAGTGTCCCCCCAAGTGTGAACATGTAACTTGAATTTCAAAGGTTGGGGAAAAAATTTCTAAAATATGGAAATTGAGATTCTGTTCTTGAAAGTATTTACTCTTTGTTTTTAGAACAACTTGTTTTCAGTTTGTGGTAAATTTTCCCTGTTTTTTTAATATGTATTTTAGACAGAAAATATTATTCTTGGAAAAGATAAAACATATTTAAATAAAAAAACAGAAAAATGTATTTCAAATACTGGGGAATAAGCCCGAAAATTAAAAAAAAAAAAACGTTATTAGAAAACACAACCTGGAAGATTTTTCAGAAACCACAACAAAACCTTTGTAAGATAAACAATAAAAATAGTTATTTTTCTTTCAAGTGAATGCAATACGCTACTGTATTCAAAACAAAAAAGAATGATATCTAAAAAGTGATGAAAACGTTACAAGAGAATATGACAAGATTTTTAAAATATTAAGGAAGCAAAGCAAAAGTATATCTTGAATCTTGAGTCTTAGAGGCACAAAACATTCTGTAAATATATTTAATATCTAATCTTGGTGTGTAGTCTTCCACAGGTTTTTGTTATATAATTTACAAAATATGTACAACAGAAGGCGTAATTAATAACGGTGTGTAATATTTAGTTCATCCTAGTGGTACAAAAAAACTGTGTTCCTGTATTAAAAAAAGCATTGATTTGAATACCAAGCAAAAAAATAAACTATCATACCAATATTATTTTTTATAAAAAAAAATCATAGGTCAAAAAATCTGTATTTCTTCTTGGATCGGCGCCATGTTCATCCGGCATCCTGCCGCCATGCTTTGCTGTGTATCACCTGCTCTCGACCACACAGTGCCATCTAGTGGTTATATAACACACATTGGGGCTTTAAGCAGTCGAATAGGAAATGTCTATCGTCCAATTGCAATGTTTTGGTTTTTATTACCGCCGACAGTGTCGAATGAGCATTGTTTCCGCTCCCTCTGGATGGTTCCCTGCAGGGCTTTAATCCTTGATGAAGCCCTGCAGCGTTATTGTTTCCACAGCATAACGGCCCCTGAGTTGTGCTCCTCTTTTATTTATAACATCCGCCCCATCGGTTCTAAAAGACCAATATGCGGGGATGCTTCCAACACGGTTGCGGCAACATGTCAACTGACTTCAGTGAAGAGCGTAATGAAACAAATTGCTCAGAGAAAAAGAAGTTTAAAGGCAACCGGGGGACACAGTGAAAGTACCGCTTTGAGTATTTGCTAATGCTATCTTTTTCCCCCAGACTGAGGTATTAAAATTCCTATCACAGCATTTCTGGACCCCCCCCCTACCTTCTTCTCTGCCTCTGGCTATTGGTTTACATAACCTGGATTTGCACACCTTCCCAGCTGCCACGTATCCACACTGAAAGCATAAGTGCATATATTATATATTTGCATTGAGCACATAATCTTAGCAAACTGTATTGAACTATACACATGCTCATAGGCACTCACACAAGATTATGCTGCCATAAGTTCATCCTCATTTCCATCCGTCTTTATTTTATATGGGTTAAAATACGACACAAGTGTCCATTTTCCACTAAGTGGTCATTGTTTTGAGAAATAATTTATATTACTGTAAATAATATCTCTCAACTCTCTTGTTAACTCACCATCAAGTACTAAAATGGGAAAAAATAGCTATCTTGACTTTAAAATGCCCGAAATAAACAGGATTTTTAAAAAACTTTTCAGGGATATTTTCAAGGAAGAAATACCTGTTTTGGACCGATGTTTAAAATGAATAAACAAACAAATCAAAATGAAAATACCAAAGTATATCAGAAACACTATTACAAAAAGTAAATAGGAATAACTCAACAGATTTTTAAAAAAAATCCATTTAGACTACTTATAAATCCCCATTTGTGTGTTTGTATCAAAATCCATTTAGACTACTTATAAATCCCCATTTGTGTGTTTGTATCTGACTTAAAGGCTCCGAAATGGCTGTACCGATTTTCGTAAAAACGTATGCTGTTGTACTTTGGGCCTCTAGCTTAGGTGTCAAGGCACCCCGATGATTACCAGCAAAATCAATAAACATCTGCTTTTGTGTGCTCTGCTTTTGTGGGGTCTCCAACAACCTCTGGGGACTAAATTGGGTACTGTTGCTCCACTCAGATAAATCCCATATTCTATAGAGGCAATTTGCTTGTAGATTTAAAATATGGAAATAAAGATACATGTAGAGATGTATGCAAAATACATTCATATATAGGGTTGAATTCTAATTCATAAAAAAGCCTCCACATTCATGTTTGAAATAAAAGAGTGGTCCTAAGCATTTCTTGTTTTGAACTATTAGCCGATTGTGTGGCCAGAATGTCAGTTTATGTCTAAGTCTGTCCCCGTTTATCAGCAAACGCCGAACGGTATCACGACAACACTGTATGTAACATCCCACATGCCGACATTTCTTGTGTAAATACCATGTAAATTATAACTATAGCCTTATCCCCCTTGTTTTTTAACCTTATCTTCTCTGTTCCTTTATCTTCTTGGCTCATACCTCACTGTGAATGTGTAAAACTGGAGTGTCATGCCCAATTTCGTTGTCACAATATGTTAACCCATTTTGTAACAATGACAATAAAGGTATATTCTATTCTATTCTAAAGTCCAAGCTCACAGAAGAATAATCCGAAGATTCAAATTCTACTTGTTTGGAGTCGGGATGACAAACCTCTTGACTATGTTAAATTTACTAGGCTACTACCTTTCTAGGTTAAACATTCTCACAACATACCGATAGAGTGATCTGATAGTGGATTTTGAACAAATATTAAATGCAAAATATCAAATAAAAGACAGTCAAATTCACTAATTGTCCTTGAAGGCATTACTAGCACGCAACTGGCCTAATACCCCACCCCACGAAACTACAGGTTCGCGCAAATTAATCAAAACGAGTGCTACATTGAAGGAAAAAATAAAAATAAAATAAAAAAGTACTTTACCTGCGAGTATGAAAAATATGCAATCTGTACAATCTACTTAACTTGGTTAACAACCGCAGCACTGTGTAGTGCGACATCCAGTGATCAAATATTACACAGTGACCCTTTAAGTTCATTTTTTAGGGGGTACATTTTTTGGTCCTCCCTTGTTTATTGACTGTCGTTATTAACATATGTAATGCATGCTGACCTCACCAGCTGGAGGAGCATTGCTCCATTTATTCAAATCGTCTTCGTGCTATATAAACTACATATTTTAAGATCAGAATGGTTGCCTCATAATTCTCAAATCTTTTTACGGTCATGGTGAAAGGTCACATGTTCACTGCAGGGATTTGCGTCCATGAGAAGGCGAGTTCAGTCCAGGAATGGAGAGGGAGCATAGAGAACAAACGATAAATACCAACAGCTCTGTCCTATCTACTCAGTCTAATGGAAGGTGTTATCGCAGGCGGGCCCCGCGGCATCCAAACGTACCTACCCACTATCGCTCCTGCACTAGATTATCCCTGAAGCGGCCAACTTGCACGCCTTCAATCATTTCCCCTATCAAAAGGACCCATCTTTGCCATTGCCTCCGTGTCAGGACAGAATCGGTAGGGATGGAGGTAAATGCGCTCGGAGCGCCCCGGCACAGAGGATATTTTACGCCTCTCATAGGGAACTCATCAGCGGGATAATAGCACAGAAGGTCCATGCCGTTGGTTTATCACAGCACATGCCAGAATCAGAAAAGAATAAGAAGTTGCAATGATAGAGATTGAAAGGTCAAGGTAAATATGTTGTGAGTCAGGGTTTCATTTCCACACAAGAACATTGAGGATCTTTCTTTGAGTGCCATCACGCCTTGGGCAAGTTTTATACATCACATCTGAACGCCAACAGGTTTTCAATCCTCGAGCAGTGATGTGCAGTGAGGTTTGTGTCTGGAGAGGCTACGTCATTTTTGTTTTTTTGTTGTTTTTTTAAATGAACCTACAGCTCGGTAGCCTAGATAGTAGGGCGCCCGCTCCGAGACTGGGAGGTCGCTGGTTCAAGCCTCGGCCGAGTCATACCTAAGACTTACAACATTGGTACTCATTGCCTCCCTGCTTGGCGCTCGGCATTAAGGGTTGGAATTGGGGGGTTTGGTCACCTAATGACTGAAATGGCTGCGCCCTGTTTGGCTGCGGCTGCATCGATCCGTACAGTTTAACTGTATGGGTCATGTGTATTGACATTTCGTTCTGTGTGCATAGTTACAAAGAATTACAATAAAAGTAAATTCTATTCTATTCTACATCTTATTGAGCATTTGATTAGCAGACCACAAAAAATGTCTAATTGTCTTACCTGAACTTCTAAAGAAAGTCTATGCGCTGCCCCTTTTGAATAAATGCAAAATAATTTGTGACTTGTTTGGTGATTTTTGTTGCTGTTAATTGTTATTGCACTTATTTTCATTGCACTGTTGTTACAATGCATTATTTTTTTCATTGCACTAATATTGTAACTTAGGCCAGTCTCCAAGCAAAACGTGTAATTATGTCTCACCATTTATTACACGTTTACCCTGAAGTGCCATGTCTAATCTTGTTGCATACAACGTTGATATCAATGCCAATAAAGGGAAATACATTAAATTCAGTAAAAGCATCAATAGATAGGTCATACTTTATTCTGGGAAAAAAAAGAAAGTATATGCAAAAAGAAAACCATAGCTGGATGGCTTGATTTTCTGTAGAAGTAATATCAACCTAAAAACTCCAGCCTGACCCGGCCTGCCCCGCAGGTAGTACAGCCTGTCCCAGCCCGAGCCCGACAAATTTGATTGATTGATTGATTGATTGATTTGAGGGACAGAGCTCGATGTAAACACAAATTTATATATTTTACTTGTGAGGAAGCGGAAGGGGGAAAAAGTGTGATTTTGGCCGACTACCCCCCGCTAGTCAAAGAGTGTCGGCGCGTGCACGCGCGCACCAACTTATCCAAATTATTGACATTTAAGGCCCTACGCTGATTTTGGGCAGGGTTCGGGCCTAAGATCTTACCTCTAATTTTCTGTTAGCTTGCTAATACTATCACTAATTCTATTGTTTGGTTTCACTCTCATCCGCTGCTATGAGACAAAAACGTTGTGTGCCTCATTCTGCATTGTAAAGCTAAATAAGAAACAACTTTAACGTTGAATAATAATAACCATTTACTATATGTTTCCCTCACTGCCCTCAAGTGCTGTAAAATCCTAACTCCAAGCATCCCCCAGTTTCAACTATATTTCTCCAGTCTTGTCAAGTGCGGCCACCAAACTGCTGGAGAGTTATGAACAGACATGAGAGTGGGGAATACTTTTGGATTATTAACATGGGTCTTATGTAATGTTTCTCTACTGGGACATTCAGAGAATGAAAAATACATGAAGACATCAGACGGAATGATTAAATGATGGGCTCGCCTTACAGTATTTTCCAAGTCACTGGCTTGTTGATACAGAAAGAGAGTTGCGATAGCATGTGAAAAATTCTATTTTTAGAACTATTCGATTTATTGCAGGTGTGATGACATGATACATTTTTTTTACTGTCCCAGGTGTCAGACCGTTGCGTGGTGGCCCTGGTTCCCAAACAGACGTCGTCGTACAACATTCCGCCCTCGGCCAGCATATCGCGCTCGTCTATCAGCAGATACGGTGAGTCACCAGACAAGACGGCTATCAATGCCACAATGCTATCTAGACACTATTTTCTATTACAAATTTTGATTCGCTTTAGCATTTAATCATTACACTTCACATGAATTTTTAGATTTCTGTGTAATTGTGGGATTTTTGCATAGTTTTGATAAAGAACAACATCCACTTGTAGGTGTTTCAATTGCACGATTTGAGAAGGTACCTTTTGGTCATTCTAATCCTTAGTCTGTTGAAGCAAGTCAGCAATGTGCAGCCATGATGGTTCAAAGAACAAGAGGCAGACTAATAGGTTTAAATTTATTTTTCTTTGCTTCACGAATGACCAGATTAAAAACAAAATCAATAATATTAATCTGGAAAATCCTCTATAATCAACATTTGGATGTCTTTGGAACATCCATCCATTATCTGTACCGCTTATTCTCACTAGGGTAGCAGGGGTGCTGGAGCACATTCCAGCTGTTGTCAGGCAGTAGGGACAACCTTAACTGGTTGACAGCCAGTCGCTGGGCACACAAAAAAGACAACCACGCTCACTCATACCTAGGGACAATTTGGAGTCACCTATTGACCTGCCATGCATGTTTTTGGTATGTGGGAGGAAACCGGAGTGCCCAGAGGAAACCCACGCATGCACGGAGAGAACATGCATACTCCACACAGGATTTTAACCCATGACCTTAGAACTATGCTGCAGACGCACTAGTCACTCATCCTCCACGCCACCATGTCTTGGTGACATCACACTAAAATCATGTCACATGGACAACTCTATGCCAACAGCGCAATATACTCTGGTCGCTATCATAACTTTTAAGACGAAATATTATGTCGATCGTTCTGCCAAGCAATCAAAAATACAAACTCATCAAATAAACCAACCCTGGTGAAAGTATGCTGGTGTTATGTCATTCCTGTGTTGTGTTCTTGATGTAGTAAACCATGCATTCTCAGATTTCATTGCCAAAAGTTTGTTTGCTATATTGGTAACATGTCTTTCTTGACCATTCTCCAGGGTGATTGTCTTTTAGCGCAGAAATTTTGTCTTGATTCATCTCTCGCTGTATTTTTTGCAGTTGGGGATCCTCGCTTACAATTTGACAGTTGCACAGCCTGACAGGCCACTAAGCACTAATTTTATTTTAAACATACACTGCCTCAAACCCTATGTTTTCATTCATTGAGACTGTAGCGGTGTCAGTAAAACGAATCATAAGAATTAGAAAAATAATATGTGGACCCCCTACAACAATGGAATCAATATAATATGACTGCCTGTTGCGACTTTCAAAACATACGTTATCAAACTGGGTCATACAACAATCTCAAGAAAAAAAATCCCATTTCAGGATAATTATTTTCTAATCCCTCAACTAACACATTTTCTATTACTCCGTGGGCCATCAAAATACCAACAGGAGTTCAAGCTTGCTGGATTGAGTTATAAAACTGTGATATTCTCTGAGCATGATTCTTGGTATGGTTCCTGTGGATATGAGACGCATGGTCATATTTGAGCACTTTGTGTGGCTGTTTTGGCGCCAAAAAAAGAGGCTTTGTAGCTCATGTGGACCTTTGAAGCAAGGTGAAAGAGATCCTCTCTAAGATTGTCTCTTGCTATGCTCAGATCCTAGATCTCTGGGGATCCGAGTGCCGGGAGACTCTTGCTAATTAGCAACTGAGAACGGGATGTGTTATCGGAATGGAGCAAGGAAGTAGCAACGTGAGAACGGCGTTGACGTGCTGGGGGACAATGGGGCCATTGGGAGCTTAACAACATTTTTAGATGCCGTGATTTTAGTGTGACAGCGTGTTTGCCTCCCAGTTTGGGAGAAATGGAGTAATTGGGGACATTTTACGACGAGCACAATAGCTACATTTTCACTGAGCCAATCTTGCACCTAAACATGGAAGAGTAGTCATTGAGTTATCAATTTTGCTCTTCAAAATTGTCTGTGCAGTCACAAGAATAAAAGGTAATGATGATTAGCATAATTAGGCATTATTCAAAGGTAAATCATAAAAGCACATGATGAACAATTGTTTCTCAGGTTCCAATGACGAAAAAATAAATTGTTTGACTTCTTCCTTTGCGCAAGAGCATCCTTTACCCAGGGCTCAAGAATATTTTTTACCCAAAGAGCCATAAAAGCAAAAAATGTTTTAAAAAGAAATTGAGAGAGCCACATCATATATTTCAGACGAAATTGAAAAAACTGCCAAACACACTCTCTAGACAAAAGCTAATTCTTCAGCACATTTTATTTCACTGTGTGTCATTTGATGATTTAATCAAATGTATGAAATGATAATAATGCCAAAATCCTGTGTGCCAAATCACTGTAAATATGCCATTTACAATTCTTCTTCCACCTTCAGTTAAGAGAGTTGAGGCAATTTTTTTTCCATTAAATTTGTCCTTAATAACGGTTTCAAAACAATGTGCATGCAAAGTTCTTTTGTAAAAATGTCACAAATTACTGCAAAGGATAAGCATATCGTCATATTCACTTTCGGTGTTGACTGCACTGAGAGAGAGAGAGAGAGAGAGAGAGAGAAGAGAAGAGAGAGAAGAGAGAGAGAGAGAGAGAGGAGAGAGAGAGAGAGAGAGAGAGAGAGAGAGAGATGAGAGAGGAGAGAGAGAGAGAGAGAGAGAGAGAGAGAGAGAGAGAGAGAGAGAGGAGAGAGAGAGAGAGAGAGAGAGAGAGAGAGAGAGAGAGAGAGAGAGAGAGATGCCTTGCGCTGTGTGCAGGGATCCGCCCACCTGTACTGCTCACCCAATTAAAGTAGTTTGCCAGCGTTTTTATTTATCAATTTAAATTATAATAGGCTTATTTAATTCATGTTATAATTTCCAAGAAGCCTGACTTTGAAATATCTTGCATTGAATTGGAGACAAATCAATTTTGAGATGACTTCGAATCATATTTTTCTTTCAGATTCTTCGTTCCGCTACACTGGTAGTCCAGACAGTCTCCGGTCTCGTGCTCCCATGATTACCCCAGACCTGGAAAGTGGTGTCAAGGTATGGCACCTGGTGAAGAACCATGAACACGGAGACCAGAAGGAAGGAGACCGCGGCAGCAAGATGGTCTCTGAGATCTACTTGACTCGTCTCCTTGCCACTAAGGTAGGCGCTGAAAGTATTCTTCAAGATTGACAATAAGATTGATTTGTTTTCTTATATTTATATAAATTCCTTGGTATCTCTCCTGGAAGATATTACAGTGATTGTTACAGATGATAGGGCCAGTTCAGTGTTTCTCAAATGGGAGTACTAATAAAATGAAGTATTTTAAAGCACTTTGAGAGGTACTTGTGATATTAAATGTTAGTAATTTGGCACACGAGTGGGTTGATGAAACAGCAATGCAGAGAAAGATAGGCAGACACCCTTTTCCCTTGGGTCTTGTTCAATCCAGAACAACAAAGACAACAGACACTCAAGCTTGATTCACACTCGCAGAAGCTTTTTTTCACAGCTTCCAAAGTATTTTCTTGACGTTTACATCACCTTTACATATTCAACAGACATAACGTCCAGCTGCGCAGATGTTTTCACGGGAAGCAGTATTTTTTTATATCTTGACAAACATGTTGTTTAAACTGTGGCTTAACCAACGATATGAAGAAACAACAAAGGTACCCCGCCCTCTTTTTAAACTTGTACATATGGCGAAAAATAGAAGATTCCAAATATAATGAAGGTGTCAGCATTCAAACGTAAAATTAAATTGAATACATAGAAGTGAAAATATAGGTTGAGTAAACATAATAACTCATAAGTTGGTAATTATTTGCTAACTATACAATTTTCTTAATATTTTAAAAGTTTTAAAAGAAGTATTAATGTATCAACACAAATTTCTTCACAAAACATATGTGTGCTTTTGGCTGATTTTTATGCTAATTATAAGGACAATTTGTCATTTAATGCCCAGTGGGAAATATTGGACTACTAGATTGCACTGTAATGTCCAAAAAAAAAAATAGTGCCACAGAGCACGGCGTAGCACCATGATGCCAGACAAACATGGTTGCAACTTCTCGGTACTGTAGGTGTAAAAGAAATGGATATTTCTCAACCTATGATTTTTTATCAAAGTTAACATAAATATCGGGTCAGATGCAATCGACATTTCGTTCTGTGTACATTGTTACACAGAATGACAATACAAGGAAATTATTATTATTATTATTATTATGATAGTTCTTACATGTTTGCCTAGTTTTAAAGTTTTTTTTACTGAATGAAAGTTTGATGTACTACTAGGAGGCATTATATATTATACACAGTCCCTTTAGAACTTACTTTTCTTTAAAAAACTCTAAATCTTTGAATTAGGCCAAACTCACATATGACTAAAAATGTTGCTGATTTCAAGAATTATACAACAAAATGAAATCAGAATGTTGAAAAATTAAAATGAAATTAACTTTATAAAATCTATATTGGGTTATTTGTCACAACAGTCACATCTATGAATTAATTTGCTTCCTATTCTCCCTAAATAAGTTAAAAAAAAAGATAACGTACGAAAAATAGTACTGAAAATGAGCAAAAAATCAGTCAATCAGATATTGGTTTCTGCAGTAAGGAATTTCACAATTCTAAGTGAAACACTGGTTGGTGGCTCGGGATTATTTTACCAAAGGATGTTAAACTACAAGGTTTTGATGGATTTGAGGATAAAAAGACAAATTGCTGGTTGAATCATGACCCTTTGTTGATCGCTTGTTTCCTGCAGGGAACGTTACAAAAATTTGTGGACGACCTGTTTGAGACGTTGTTCAGCACCGTCCACCGAGGTAGCACGCTGCCGCTCGCCATCAAGTACATGTTCGACTTCCTAGACGAACAGGCCGACAAGCACGGCATATACGACACGGATGTACGCCACACATGGAAGAGCAACTGGTGAGCGAAAATTATTTTATTTTTTACATTGTGAGATTGATTCCCTGGCAGAGAACTCACACACCTGAGCACCTTTACGCATCTTCTTTGTCTCCTTTCTCCACAGCCTTCCGCTGCGTTTCTGGGTGAACGTGATCAAGAACCCGCAGTTCGTGTTTGACATCCATAAGAGCAGCATCACGGATGCTTGTCTGTCTGTGGTCGCTCAGACATTTATGGATTCTTGCTCCACTTCTGATCACCGCCTGGGCAAAGACTCCCCATCCAATAAGCTGCTCTATGCTAAAGATATCCCCAATTACAAAAGCTGGGTAGAAAGGTAAGCTTTAAGTGAATTCAAGTCAAGTCTCAAAGGACTGTACAGACTACTATATACCACCCCCTGATCTTAAAACGACATGAGGGCAAGGAAAAACTCAAAAGCCTCTGCATGAGGAGAATGGACAGACAGTACACAGTATCATCAACATGAATTATACAAAACAAAATGTCATAGAGCAGTTTCTCAACTGGTGCGTTGGGACCCAAAACTGTTTGCGGACCCGTTTTCAGTGTGTTGTGGGCCTTTTCTTTGGCATAATAATGCTTCGAATAGAAAAAAAAAAAAACTGAGGGTCAATCACACTCCTTAACAGTAGATAATGCCCAGGACCGTGACGATGGAATTAGCATGGCATACTTTTGTCAAGCCACACGTACCCATGAAAAGAGCCATATATTGTTCAAGAGCTATGGGTTCCCGACCACTACTATAGATGGTATTACAGTTAATAATATAATAAATCAAAGTATATATATACCGTATATAGTGGTTAGAGCGTGTGCGGCACAGTTCTAAGGTCATGAGATCGAACCTCCTGTGTGGAGTTTGCATCTTCTCGCCTGTGCTCATTTGGCACTGGTTTTCGTTCACATTAGACAACATAGTGCCATCTAGTGGTCAAATATTACTCAATATACTTTTACATAAAGTGTAACATTGGGGGTGACACCTTAACACTAACACAAGAGGAGGGTTAAGAACAATCATTCAGAGTTTGTTATTGCTTGGAGTGATACAGAGCGCTGTCCCACAGGTACTACGCTGACATCAACCGGCTCCCGGCCATCAGCGACCAGGACATGAACGCATACCTGGCAGAACAGGCTAGACTCCATTCAAGCGAATTCAACATGCTGAGTGCCCTCAATGAGATCTACTCGTATATCAGCAAGTACAGCGAGGAGGTGGGTTGGTGGTTGAGATGAATGGATGTTTTGAGGCTATGACTGCAAGGATCAGCTATGTAAAATTGTTGTTCTTTGAAAATTAATGAAAGTGCGTAAGATATCAGATGTTCATGTTTGTAGTTTAGCCACACCTCCTGCTTTTGCTCCATTCATATAAAGAAAAAAAGAGTAGGCCAAAATACAATACTGAATTTCTGAGGTCAGTGAACAGTCCTTAAAAGATAAATTGATAATAAACACATAAATTGAATAACATGATAATAGATTCATTGTCAGTCCATCCTCTGCAGTGGCAGCAGTGGCCTTTGTTTGATATAACTTTTCAAACAGCACAAAATTGAAAATTCTGTACATGTTATAGTGCTAACAACTTGGCCTGGAAGTCCTTTTTCTGTATTTGTTAAGTGGAGATCACAGTTTGCAAAATCTCAAGAGACGAGCGTCAATGGTTCTGAATGATCTGAGCGTCTGTGTGCAATAGGCCTCAGGAGATAGCGACTATTCAACAAAGGCTAGGTTCGCACTGCAAAAAAATCTGATATTTTTTTTTTTTTTTTGCACAGATGCGACCTGTATTTGTTCTGTTAAAGTCTTTCAGAACGACACGTACCCGATTTTTTTTTTTTAACGCCAGACCCAGGCCACTTTCATACGTGGTCCTAAGTCCGATACATTTCTGATATTTTGGAATGTGACTTTTATGTGAATGGTCAAGATGCATTCATGCGACCTGCTCGTCAACAATAGGCCGTAAACATCACCATTCTGCCTTTAACCCTGCGGGAGGAAGGAAAGAAACAAAGAACCATGTCGGACGAAAACCCGGAGTGTCATTAAATCACACGTTCATGAAAGATGAACACTTTTTTATTTTGTAACTCATGAAAACAGTATTTACATTCAAATCCCACCACACCGACGGCATTTAATAAGGAAAAGTGAGGTTTTGGATTGAATAAATATATTCGGGAACAACGCTCCGCTGTTGAAATCCGTGGGTACTTCCGCAGACATGAACGCATTGCATGTGACGTCACATGTCCTCTTCTGCAAATGCGTGACAGTTGTGGAGTTCACACAGGAAGATCAAGTTGCATACAACTCGCATTTAGTTGGAGATGTGAACAATATCACAAAAACATTGGATTTCACCAAAATATCAGAATTGAGCATAATGTGGATACGCACGCACGCACCTTCTCTCTCACACACACACACACACACATATGAGATATGTCAGAAAACAGAAAGCATAAAAGAAAAGAGAAAAGAGCATTTATGAGAACAGTCTCTGCTTCTAATGTCAGCTCCTCCTTTGGGAGTTTGACCTTTACGTTGGAACGGCGCGCTGCTCCATCTTTCATTAATTCCCTGTATGCCGCCCCTTTTTGCGTCCATTATCCAGCAAGCTTGGCCCTTCGCTCCCATGGATCGCTTAATTTGGGGTTCGGCGGTCTCTCAGACACTTCAACAGGCACTGAAAGATCAAGACAAAATAATCAGGCTTGGCCTGCAATCACGAATGGATGGATGGATCACTGAATGGATCACTGGATGGATGGATAAATGGATCACTGGATGGATAACTGGATGAATGGAATGATGGATGACTGGATGGATGATTGTATAAATGGATGGATGAATATGTAGGCAGGGGTACCCAACATGATGCCTGCAGGGAACTAGGGTGCCCCTAAGGACAGTTGAGGTGCCTGCGGACCTCCACTGAAAATAGCTCACCGGTGCTGGGTCATTGTGATTTTCTACTAAAATTGGTTTTAGTAATTGACTGAGTCTAATTAAACCTACTTCCAACAATTAACTTGGTAATAACATAGTAACAACATAGTAATAACCTCTCAAAATGGATGCCCTTTACGCTAATTAGTAACAAGAAGTAGCTCTCAGTCTGAAAAAGGTAGCTGACCCCTGATGCAAAGGGACAGATAATTGAGGGATCAATGGGTGGCTGGTAGTATTCATAGATGAATGGATGAATGATTAAATGCATTGAAGGATGGATGAACAGATGGAGGGATACACAGATGCTTAGCTTGATGGACAGATGATGTTAAGCTGCAGGGACAAATTAGTTGCACTGTTTTAAAAATATATTTCGGGGGATTTATGAATTAAATTCAACTCAGGAGGTCATGAACCAATATTTAAACCATCACAGTAAGGCGCCCGCTTTGAGACTGGGAGGTCGGTGGTTCGCGCCCCGGCCGAGTCATTCCTAAGACTTAAAAAGTGGTCGGCGGCGCCCTCTGTTGGCTGCGGCTGCATCGGCTCGCTACAACGGGTCAGGTGCAATCGACATTTCGTTCTGTGTACATTGTTACACAGAATGACAATACAAGGAAATTATTATTATTATTATTATTATCAAATTGATAAGTCCCAATAATAACTTCAAAGAGAATAATATAAATATAAAAGCTACATGAACTGGTAGAGCCAAGATTTATCAGTGTGCAAGAAATAAACTGTGTTCCCTCTTGGCTGCTTTGTTTTTGCCCCTTCAGCCTGAATGTTGCTGTCAACCTGATTGCAATTCCTCCTGACAGGCAAGAGAGAGATGATAGCCCAAAACACAACGCTTGTCTCAAACTGACGCTTGAACCTTGACAAACGTCGCATTTACACGACAGGACTCAAAAGATGAAAAGACGAAAGGCTAATAGATAAATATTTCTTCACAAATACAAAATCAGCTTATTTCATGTGCTCTTTCCTACACTTTAGGGTAACAAAAACAGGGTTTCGTTTCTTCGACAAATTTTCTTGTCTCGCCATATCTGAACAGATCACTGCCGCCTTGGAACAAGACGACCATGCCAGGAAGCAGAGGCTGGCCTACAAAGTGGAGGCCCTCATTGCCGCAATGTCACTGGAGAGCTGAAGCCGGACAAAGACGGAGGCTGTCCCAACCTTTGGTGCAATACGAGCGCACGTTTCCTGTTTCCTAGACCTTGCCCATCATGGTCCTCCAATTCGTAGGTCCGAACCCAGAAAGAGCGTAACTGAGTAAGGTCAACAGAAGACTTTTTTGTGTATCGGTGTCGTCTCCTGGGACATTATCCAAATGGACCTGATGTATGTATGGTTGTGTGTGTGTTTGGGACTGCTGCATCCAGATTTTATTTTTATACTGGCACTTTTGAATAGGAGTCATTTACATTGGGATCACCGCAAAGGATTCTGGTCGTGCAGTCTTCTCCCGGTTGAAGATTCACGAAACCGAGACTATGTACAGGACCAACAAGCAAAGGGAGAAGACAGAATATATAAATGTAGCAATGTCTCTAGGGCCGATGTGAATGTAGAGATATTTTTGTTTCCAACTTCTGGAGGAGGAGCGAGAGGGCTTCCAGCATTTTTTAAATATTTGTTTTCTGTCCAATATCTTCCCAAACGTTAGGAAGCTCCCTCATAACTGGTCAAAATCCTTGAGATCTCAGTGTGAGATTGGGTTTAGTCGGCCAAACAAGTTGCACTCTGAACTTTACTAGCGTCTGCTAAAGGTACGAAAAATAACATCAAATAAACCACAGGATCAGACTCCAATAGTCACGTGATAACAAAGAACTAACAAGCCCATCGACATATTTTCCAATCATAATTTTTGACAAAGCAAAGGTAAGGACAAGTATGGGCTTTCGGTTTAAATAGCTGCATCAGAGAATGGTGAGGAGGGCATGGATGGGAGGCACGACTCCCTCCCTTTTACTCAGTAATCCCTTTCAGCTTTCTGCTTTGAAGTTGCTCTTTGATCCAACTTTTAGTTGTGTCTGAAAAAGAGAGCGAACAGGCAAAAAAAACTATGAGATGGTAGTGGACGTACCCTGCCAGCAGGGGGCACTGGTGAGTTCCTGCCTAGGTCACTCCTCCACTGCATTAGCTCTGAATTCAAAGTATCGTGATAGCCTTCAAAAATAGGTTCATCGAAGTCATAATAGGTTCACAGTTGAGGTAAAATCAGGCATAAAAATATCCAGCCCGACCCGGGCCGCGGGTGTTAAAGCCTGACCTTGCATGAGCCCGACCCATTTACTCGATTTGAAGGTAAATAACCGAGCTCGAAGCAAAACTCCTATTCATATTTATTTTGTGAGGACATGGAAAAAGGAGAAGGATTTTGGCCAGATTTGGAGTCGGGCTCCGGGCGGGTTCGGCGCTAAGATCTTACCTCCGGTTCACAGAATATTTACAAATGATGATGTGCCATCTATTGTACTGGATAACAGCTATTCACTTTAGCTGGCTAAGTTTCATATATATTTTTGTATTTATTTGGATGTATTTATTTGTAGAAATTAAAGGGACCTTGTACATTCATGTATTCATATCAATGTAAATACCTGTTCATTTTGGCGTGATATTAGCTGTTCCCAAGGATTGATTGAGATGTTAGAAAAGGTCAAAAACTTGCATGCAAAGTTTTTTTTTCATCTTCTCATTTGGCCCTTCCTCTTTGTATTGCCACTCTTTTTGGTTATGGAGCTTTGTCTCCAGCCTTTTGCTACATTTTGTGCCAGAGGCCAGGAAAACTCCAGAAAGGAGGCCTCCTTCAACACAGTTGCAGCTCATCAGAAAACCCGTGGAAAACAGAAAATAAATAATTTTGTTAATTGTGATATCAGTCACCAGTATGCTAACTTGAGCGCTCAGAGAGGTTATATTAAGGGGTGCACCAATCACAATTATTTTGCGTATCCCCAATCTTTTAAAAAGTCCGACCTGCCAATCTCAATTCTAGCGGTCTCCGATCTTAGCCTATATATGTAAATTGACAATTTGTATCATACAACTTCACTTTTTCCTTCTTGTTTAAGTTTGAACTGTACGCCAATACCAAAAAAGCAATCATAATATTTGTAACGATATTTCATAGTAACCTTGAATAAAACTAAGCAGAAAGGGACAGCAACTGACCTTTTTAAGAGGTCTGTTTATTCCATAAAGACATAAGATCACTCCTTTGAGTGAACAAGTTCAAACTTCTAAAAAAAAAATGGTAAATCTAAATTGAAATTTTACCTGAATGCAGGTAACCTTCTACTTGAAATTGAGATCGGTTCCGAACAAGCGGTCGTAAACGTGTGTAGTGGTAGATTACTGTCTGCCAAGATTTTTGTACGTGTTGCCGGGCTGCTACACTTTTTCCAATCTTGTTTCATCGTGGACTAAAAACCAATACAGAGTAAGCAATCAGTGTTTTTAACGGCATGTAATTGTAACATCAAATTAAAATATACAGAGGACAGAAACTGACCGTTTTCAGAAAAAGATTGGTCGGTACATTTTATAAAGTGATGGACCTATCGTGATTCTTTACCATGTTGAAAAGTCCGCCAACCAATTGATTTACAGATCTTTCAAGTGGACAAGATGAAAGTTCAATAAATGATCTAGAATAGGGATGTCAAACTCAAGTTTGGTTCCGAAGCAGGATCCAGACTTTCTGTTCTAGGGCAGGCCAGTTCAGTAAAAATACGTCAACTCCAAATTATTAGCCTTGTTTTGTTTGGATTATGCTTCACTAAAAAGCATACATTAACAGCCTTCTCGATATATTATAATCCAAAATACCAAGGATATTTTTCTAAACACAACACATTTATTCACAAACAATGGGGAAACAGTAATATGTTTAGCATTGAATGTGTAAACTGGTTTGTTTTGAAAAGATTTACATATGAACCAACTCACCAAGCTCTATAAACTCAACACTGCTTTCTAGTAGCCGATGAGAGCCTTTGTTTCCATTTATTTCAAAAAATCATAACCTGATAGAAATGACATAGACCAGGGGTCTCCAACGTGGTACCCCCAAAGACAGCTGAGGTTCCTGCGGACCTGTTTTAAAAATACATCACCAGTGCTTTGTCATTGTGATTTTCAAGTAAAATTATTTTTTTAGGGGTTGACTGAGTCTATTTAACCCCACTTTCAACAATTAAACTGGTAATAAAATAGTTGTCAAGTCATGTTTATTTATAGAGCCCTTAATCACAAAGAGTCTCAGGGCTACACAGATTATTGCAAACCACAGACTATTATGACACCATCCCCTGATCTAAAACCTACATGAGGGCAAATAATACACAGATATTGTCAACATAAAATATAGGTTATTCATATGCTATAGGAGGGGTGGCGAACACGCAGCTCTAGAGCCGCATGCGGCTCTTAGCCAATAAGAATGCGGCTCTTTGCCTCATCATATTTTCTATATAATGTGGGTCTTTGCCTCATTTCGTTTGTTTAGTTTTTTTCCACTCTTAAAACACACTTTAATCCATCAGAGTTAATTATAAATAATATTTTGAAATTAATTTGGCAGATTTGTTGTTTTTATGCTACTCCGGACACATAACTGACTGCCAATCATCTGCGTAGGGTACGTCTAATGCCGGTCGTGCGTGGTGTGGCTCTATTGACTCTCACAGTTAAAAATTTCGGCTTTGTGTCAAACTTATTCGCCACCCCTGTGCTATAGAATAGAAGTGTGGTTTAAGCTTAGATTTAAACATTTCCACTGAGGTTGCACATCGAATCTCAGGGGGAAGAGCATTCCACAGCACAGGGGCCCGAATGGAGTAAAAACATAGTAACAACTAAGTAATAACACAAAGTTGTTACTTTAGAAATGCATCTCAAACTGAGTTCTCTTTGTGCTATTTAATACAGAAGGGAGCTCTCGGCTTGGAAAAGGTTGGAGGACCCCTGACCTATACACTCTTTTTTTTTTTTTTTTACATACTAGCTGGCCTGATTAAATCATTCAACAGGCCTTATCCGGCTCATCAGCTCTATGTTTGACATGCCTGATCTAGAAATAATAAATTAAACTTTTGCTGAGGACACATAACATCCGACTTAGAACTGAGGTATGTTGTAACCAATCGGTCATAAATCATTACAATGGCGCCGTCCTCTTACTGTTCTGAGTGTAGTGGTAGATTGAAATGAAATGACAGCATTTATATAGCGCTTTTCAGGTCAAGACTTCCCAAAGCGCTTTACATTGTGCTTCACATTTCCCAATAGCGGCCGTGCTGTTAGCTAGTTGCCCAAATTATCCTACATGTTTTTATGTGCTGCAGTGCCAAGCATTGGAAAAAGAATGCACATCTACAGGAAAACATTAACATTTACAGGCCTTGATCCTAAGTCACGCAGGTCGTAAGTCAGATTTTACCTGTATCAAAGAAAATTGATTTTTGCTCTTTTTTCCCCAAGTTTAACAGTGTGACATTTTTAAGCCAAAATATATGTCCAGAGAGCACGTTTAACATTTACTTTCAACAATGCGTGTCTTTCATTTTAATTATCCCCTGGTATCCCTGCCTACTCGTAACTTCAGATGCTTGGTACGCCTTTGGTTACCATGGCGACAAGAGACGGAGTTGGGGATTTGCAATTGCCTCTCGTTATCTATGCCAAGCCTGCTAGCCAAATTCTGGCATAAGAGTGGCTATTATGTAAATTTGAATCGTTTTTAGAAATTGGGATTTACTTGATTTCTTGACGGTGCACGGACCTTCCAAAGACGAAACATCATTGCTCATTGTTCATTTTCATGACGCGCAACTTTTACCTTACAAAAATATGAATTCGCATATGCTCAAAGTCTTCCCATATCATGGTCCTTGCACGTGCGTTTTATGGTTTGTGGCATTCCAAGGCTTGGATTCAACCCCTCCTCCTGGGGATGTCCGCTGCCAGTGTTTTTTTTTTTTTTAAATTCATGCTTTTAGTGTGGCGAGCCTCAGTGTGCGCCTCCTGAAAACCCATTAATGCACCCCAGCTGACTTTGCTCAGAGATTTTTCTTTTATCGTTATAATTATTCAATGATCGCTTGTTTCCTCACTCGCTCTATGTAGCGACGCTATACTAAAAAACGGAGACTGTTTTTTGTTGTTGTTGTGGTTACTTTCATTTACTTTGGGGTTTTTCATGCTTATGTGATACAGTACCTTGCAAAAGTATTGCCCCCCAAGAACCGTTTCACATATTGCCATAGTTCAGGTTTCAAACTTGTAGATAAAAAACTCGAACTATTTTCTAAGAATAAACAACATGTGAGACACAATCGAGAAAAGATACCAAATGTATTCAACATTTTATATTGTGCTAATACGTAACGAACCTTTTAGGTCTGTTGGCTGAGATGAGAGAACAAGGGGCCAATAGTTTTGCAACACTTTCTTATTGTTTCTCACATGTTGTTGATGCTTAGAAAATATTTTAAGTTTGAAGTTTGAAGCCTGAAATGTGGCAATATGACAAAAGGTTATTGGGGGGCCGATACTATTGTATCTGGAACGTCCCAAAAAAGGGGTTTGTGCACTTTTTTGTTTTTTTTTTGTTTAGTGAAGGGCTGATTTTGCGCTTGAGGTGAGCTCCTGTCGATGCATACACCAAACAAACCACACGTTTCCTCTACTGTGTCAGAATCGATGAATCAATGTATTAGTCTTGAGTGGGAAATGAACACCTCGTAAAAAAATATTTGTAGACACTGGAGTTCTGTACAGAAATGATTACTGGCAATGCGAATATTTGCTGTCTGTGTTGTTATTTTTTAACGGTCTTGTGAAAATTGTAAGAAATTTGAGGTATTTAAAAACATTTGGTCTTTTTTTTTAACTTGCTTTGGTTTTATGATAATATATGATTGTGTACCTATTGTAAATATGAAGCACACCTATTTTGCAAGCCAAGGATTCACTTTATAACATTGTTATATACTGTATGAATAAACTTTGCTGGTTAAAAAATGTATTCGCATCCTGTTCATTTCTTTTAGAAACACAAATCAGATCAGATGAGGTGTAGAAAAAATACCCCTTATTATGCAGTAATGTGGCTAATTCCAAAGTTCATTTTTTGTGTTTTAAGATATAGCTAGTTTTTGAGTAAATGAAAAACATTACTAAAATCAACACTATATTTTCTTTTTTAAGTAACACAATTTATCCAGGCGACTTCCAAACGGCTTTGAGGAAATTCTTGTCCAACATCTGGAGTCTTAAGTGGGGTGAAGCGGTGTGCCATCAACACTGTAGGCTTTTAGATCTCTGCAGCTGAAGTCACTGAGGTGGCTACGACTTGATGAGATCCACCCAGAGTTCATTAAGGTTCTAAATGGTTTGGGCCTCTTCAACTTCGCGTGGACATTGGGGACAGTACTGCTGGACTGTCAAGAGTGTGGTGGTGGTCCCCATTTTTAAATATGGGACCGAGAATGTGTTCCAACTACAGGGGAATCACACTTCTCACCCCACCTGGTAAGGTATATTTGGGGGTCCTGGAGAGGGTCAGTCAGGAAGGTCAATCTTGGATTCAAGGAGGAGCGACTAGTTTTGGTCCGGGCTATAGAACAATGGACCCGCTCTACACACTCTGCAGGGCCCTTGAGGGTGCATGGGAATTTCCCCATCCGGCCTTCATGTGTTTTGTGAGCTTGGAGGCTTTTGAACATGTTCTAGACAGACTTATCCAGGCTGTTTGGTGCCTGTATGCCCGGTGCCATAGTTTGGACCGCATTGCAGTAAGTCAGATTTATTTCCAGTAGGAGTTTGACTCGGCCAAGCCTGCCTTATGCCATTGATTCTGTTCATAACTTTGATGGACAGTATTTCAAAGCACATCTTTGGTGGAAAAAAGGTTTCGGTTTCGGAGCCCCAGCATTGCATCTCTGCTTTTTGCAGATGATGTGGTGCTGTTGGCTTCCTCAAGCTGTAATCTTCAGCTCTTACTGGAGCCATTTGCAGTCATCTGTAAAGCGACCGGGATGAAGAGCAGCACCTGCAAGTCCAAGACCATGATTCTCAGATGGAAAAGGGTGGCATGCTCCTTCTGGGATGGGGATAAGATCCTGCTCCAAGTGAAGGAGTTCAAGTATCTTGGAGTCTTGGTCACAAGCGAGGGTTGGATGAAAGCAGAGATCAACAGATGGATCAGTGCACCATCTGCCATCACGCGAACCCTCGACCAGTCAGTCCTGAAGCTGAGCCAAAAGGCAAAGCTCTCGATTTACCGGTCGATCTACGTTTCTATCCTCACATTTGGTCATGAACTGTGGGTCATGATCGAAAGAACAAGATCTCGGATACAAGCGGCTACAATGAGTTACCTTCGCGGGGTGGCTGGGCTCTCCCTTAGAGATAAGGTGGAAAGATTGTTCATGCTGGAGGGAGTCAGTGCAGAGCCGCTGCTCCTCCGCATTGAGAGGAGCCATCAGAGGTGGCTGAGACATCGGATAAGGATGCCTTCTGGACCCCTCTCGTGAGAGGAGTTTTGGGCATGTCCCACCGACAGGAGGCCTCGGAGAATACCCAGTATACGCTGGAGAGACAAAATCTTTAGGCTGGCCTGGAAACGGGAGGTCTGGGCTTCCCTGCTGAAGCTGCTGCCCTGCAACCTAAACTCGGACAAGCGGTAGAAAATGGATGGATGGATGGACAATCTATGTACTCAAATAATTTCCGATAAATTAAATTGTTAATGAAATCGGACACCTGCAATGGGATTGCACAGGATGCCAGTTTGTTATTTTGAGTATTATTGCTTACTGTTGCTTGTTCTTTTGACAATCATAAACTGTTTGCATAATTGGGACTATCAGCCAATCATGTTGCTATTCTTTGATAACAATACCTTTTAGGGCAGACCTGTTTTTGTACGTAGAAGATTTTTATATTTTTTTTTTAAAGTGTTTAGGGATGGCCTTTGGAACAAGTTGGAATTTCTTATGTGAAGGCTCACTACCCTGTTCTCCTTGTAAGTTTAAAATCTTCAGAGAGTTTTCTCTCCTTTATTTTTACTGTCTCTTTTTTTTTTTGTATGTGTGTCAATATCTTAGCATCCATCCATCCATTATCTGCGCCACTTATCCTGAGTAGGGTTGCGGGGATGTAGGAGCCTATCCCGGGCTTATCCCAGGTTTTTTGGGCAGTGGGCAGAAGACACTCTGAACTGGTTGCCAGCCAGTTGCAGGGCACAGATAGACAACTCACTCGCTCCTTCACACCTAGGGACAATTTGGACCTGCCAATTAACCTGACATGCATGTTTTGGGGAATGTAGGAGAAAACCAGAGAGCCAGAAGGAATCCCCTTTAAACATGGAGAGAACATGCAAACTCCGCACAGTAAGACTGATAGCTGGATTTCAATCCATGACCTCAGAACTGTGCCGCGCACCCGCTAACCACAGCCCTGCCGTGCCGCTGATATCTTAAAGTAAAATTATAAAAATATTGAAATATGTAAATAGAAAATAGAAATATGTAAAATATGTATGACAATCCAAAAACATTTGAAAATATAATTGCTTTATTTCTTTTTTTTCACTATTTTGGTGAAAAAAATATTTGTCAAAATAACAAAATCTACCATTTGCTAATTTTAAAGATGTTAGGATTTAGTTGCCCACTGTCCTAGAGAGGGTGCCAACAGGAAGACGGACTGGAGATCCCTACTTCTGTTGATCATTACCCATACCTGACTCCAATCAAGAGACGGGTATTTAAGGACTGTGCCTTCCTGCCTGAGTATGTTTTTTAAACTTGATACCTGTTGTTAATTAGCTCTGGACTTTCTTAAATCCTTCAGGTGAGTTTTTTTCTCATTTTCCCAGGTGTAGAGCTTTTTTGTCAATTAACTAACAAAAACAACAAAAAATTCAGCTTGTGTGGCTGCGCTTGGGTCTGCATCCCAGAAACATATCAAAAGATTATTATTTTTATTTTATCGAAGAGGCAATTTAAGAATGGCAATGAATTTAAGAGCTTGAGATACAATTTTTGACACAAAAAACTATGAAAAATAAAAAAATATATTCATCACTAAACTGATAAAAAATTACTAATTCATACAATTTGAAATATCAAACACGTTGTCAACGTTCCCACACTTATCTGTATGTATTCTCAATCTCAACCTTTTTTCTTCTGCTTTGCTTATATTTCTACACAGGGGGTCTAATCCCCTTTTGCTTCTAATCCTGTACCACTGAGACCAATTCAAATCCAAGAGGGACTTAACACGCTGTAATACCTTTACAGGCGGTCGTCGCATCGCTGCATAAAGATCACATTCTCATTCCAATTCATCCTGGGTTGTTTTCTCAGGCTGAATTACAGCGCGAATGTCAAATTGAATTTTTGGGTTGCCAAAGACAAGAGCTTGATTTCAACAATATTTTTTGTTTCAATATGGTCGCAACCTTATATCCGATTGCTTTGATTGAAGTAGGGAGGTCTTCACCTGGGGAAAGGAGAGAAAAACTCATGGCTGAAGAATTTAAGGGAGTCCAGAGTCAATTAACAACAGATATCAAGGGTTTGAGAAGCATGCAGGGAGACGCTGTCCTTAAATACCTCCTGATTAGAATCAGGTATGGGTAATGTTCAAGTAGTGTGAAGTAAGTCTACGATATTTTTTTACACATTCAGTACTTACTTATCCCTAGAGAGAATGAGTGATGTACTTTTAGACCAGATGGAATTTATTTTAAGAAAAAAATCTTCTGTTGTTAGACACCGCTCAAGAAAATTGTGTTTTTGGGTACTAATACATCTGAAAGTCTTTACTTTGGTGCAGATTTTTAAAATGATTTGACATCATATAGAAAATTTTAGCTTTCATTGATCTCCAAATTAAAACATCAAATTGACAACGTTGTCAAATTTTGTAAGAAATCTTGTGTTTTGGTTTAAGGAACAAAAACTTAATTTGCGATTTATTAAATTTGTTTTTTGTTTCTTTCTTTTTTTAATATTTTGAATATTACCCTGCCTTCATGTTGGTTTTGGATCAGGGGATGGTGGAATAGTAGTGTGTAGTCTATACAGCCCTTTGAAGTTTTTGGGGATTAAGGGATATACAAGTAAATGTGACTTGACTTTATTTGATATGGCACACACTTCAGCCCCAAACCATAGAATTAGTGATAGTATGAGTGAGGTAACAGAAAGTCAAGCAATCTAGTACAGATTCTTCCCCATTTTCAAACTAGATAGGTTCCAGACGATTGTTCGTAATGTAAATGTGTTCGTAAGTTGCTCCAGTGCTATATTTTGCAAGTATGTTTAAGGCTTGTATAAGTAACGTGTATTGTTTTATACTAAAAAATAAACATTTCATGAAATAATATGCTCTATAAAGATTAATAAAGTGAAGTGTAAAGTGAAGATGGCCTTCAAGAGTTAGGCGACTTCCTCCTCCGTGGTAGAAAGTGGCAGACAAAAAGCGATCCAACCATTTTCTCAACCGCCTCAAGCTTTCTCAGTCCACTTTCAAAAGAAACGGTTCGCCTCTTCTTTACACTTTACACCAAACATATTGAATGGATGCACGAGATATTAAACAATAAAAATGTCAACGTAATTAGCATGTTAGAGATTCAGTATGGTATGTTTACACACAAACCAGAAAGAAGAAGCGGATTTGTTCTTCGGGAGGATTCTAGGTGACCTCTCACAGCGCCACACGCCGGTAGCGGCGTAAAGAAGCACGACAGTGCTCGGAAAAAGGTATTTAAATTACAGCAATGTCCAAATATTTTTCGATATCCCCCAAAAAAATCTGTATATATAATTTTTTTTTTAACTTGGATTATGGTAAGTAGGGGAGCGTCTGTAATTTATTTCTCCTTGCGTGAACTTTTTCATAATGGACAATTGCCTCCCTACTGATGATTTTTTTTCTAAAAGGACCAGCTTATAGACAGTTACATGTTTAAGGTAAGACAAGCATACATTTTTGGTACAGTTTATATATTCCTTTTTTTTTGCACTGGAAATCAAATGATGAATAAAATGTAGTTTAATTTCTTTTAAAATCTGATTATGTCTCACCAGACACAAACCTCGCCACAGGTCACTATATCAAAGATATGTTAGGTTGAAGAAAAACTGCATTTCTAAAGTTAGTTTATCCTATACAAAAATTGTGAAAATACAATAGTCCCAATTGTCCAGGATATCACTCACCCACCACACCAATAATCACTCAGCCACTACACCAATACTTCATCATGCTACCGTCAGAGCGTAGATGCAAAACAATGAGATTTAGAAGGGCCGCCTCTGGAAAAATATCCCCTCAAAGGTTATCTTTCCCGACAACAGGCCCTGCTGACCCATCAAATTAGTCTCCCCTTACTGTCCCACATCATTTGTGCCATTCTGTTCTTTTTGTGGGGTTTTTTTGAGTATGTGTGTGTTGTGTGTCGCTCGATCTCAGGAAGCTAAGCAGAGTCGGGCCTGGTGAGCACTTCACTGGGAGGCTGCCTGGGAACACCAGGTAATTTGGTGATCGCTCTGCTGCGAGAGAACTAAATGTACCCCCCCCTTTCCTCAGGAACGTCGTTGAAAATACATTGCCATAAAAGGGGACTGAGTACATTTGATTACTACTAGTGCAATTCAATGGCTGTTGTTTTCCTCCGGTACAGTAGGTGGAGATGAATTTCCCTACCAATAAATTAAATCTAAATCTAAATTTTGGAGTGGCTACCCAAAAAGTTAGCTGCAACCCCGTTTCATCTGCTCACCTTAGTATAGCCGAAGCGTCTGACATTAGCACAGACCTCGTCAAGTTCTGCCACGCTGAGCGCTGTTGGCGGCATTCATTATCACTTTCCGTAATGCATACAAGCGGATGGCAAGTTTTGCTCTGACATTTGCTGACAGGGATTTGTGCTCTGCTGACCTTTCAGCGAACAAATTTTGATGGTTGCCGTCTCGCTGCCTCGGACTCGTCCCTACGACCTGGTATGCAAATTAGGCGGGTTGACTGATGGCCTCCTGGGTGGGTGGAACAGTAATGTCATTTTAAAATATGAAGACTACCTGAAAGTTTTATGCTCCTAAAACATGCAATTAGAACTATACACAGGGTAGGATATCGAGATCATACTAAGATTTTTTTCCTGCAGTCCAAATTATTAAAATTAGATGATTTAGTAAAATTTTTCACTGCACAACTGCTATTTAAGGTCAACAAAAACATAGTACGAGAAAACATCCAGAAAGTATTCATTCTGAAAGAAGGGAAGTTATAACTCAAGGGGCTGTAGTGAATTCATAATCCCAAAGATGAGAACCACCAAGAGAAGTATGTGTGTGTCTGTGTGTGGAGTCAAGCTCTAGAACGGTTTGCAAGACAAGATCAAACGATGTCCAACTATTCACTTGTTCAAATTTAAATACAAAAAAACATTCCTGGCGGTATACAGAGAAGAAGAAAATCGGTTATGAGTGAAATGAGAGATTTGGAATAGTGCGTCTAGAACTATTATTAACTTTGTGTTATTGTTGCTGTTGTTATACCATAACTGTTATAATTAATAGTATTACAATTGTTGTTATATAATTGCTGTGTTTAATAGGGAAGATGAAGGGGTGCGGATTATAAGCATTTGCTTCTGACTACCCCTTTTCGAACATATTATGTAATAGTATTAATGTTTTTATTCTGTTTTTATTTTAAATGTTTGAATAAAGTTTTCATTCATTCATTCATTCAAGTTATCTTTCACGCAACAGATATTATGGTGTAAAATGAGCATTTGAACCTTACAGGCTGCCTTTCTGGAACTAATGGTTTGGTTGTATACATGACCTTAAACTTAGTTCATAGAGAAAGTTCTGTACACATAATTTGGCTTATTGTTTTTTGGGCGGATTTTTTTTAAGAAGGGAATTTCTTGAGGACAAAAACCGTTACATACATCTGACTCTAGACCTGCTCAAATATCTAGACCTGCCATATCTGCATTCTATATATAGAAAAAACACTTTTATAAATAAAAAGTCATGAGAGTCAAACCAAAACAGCAGCAGTGTAACAAAAATATAACAAAGTCAACATGACAATTATAAATTGCATATGCGTGCATAATGTTTTGAAAATTAAGTCAAAGTGCAAATAGTAAAAACAATACAATGAAAAAACTTGTAATAGTATAAAAAGAATAAAATACTTCTACTACAACAACTGCTTCAGTAGTTAAGAGTCAAACCAAAAACAAAAAAATACAAATTTTGTGTAACAATGTCAACAAGCCTACCAAAATAACCACCTTTGCACAATATTGTTAAAATGAAGTCTATAGTGCTAATAACATTTGTAAACACAATTGTGTCAAGGTTAAAACTTGATTTTGTATTAGGATGAAGAAAAGAACACACTGAGTTGGAGATTTAGATTTTTGATGCTTCCAGAATCAGCTCAGGAAGGAAGAAAACACCCTGCACCTATGGTTAAAGGCTCATTTATTGGAAAGCACAGGCATAGAACAACACATCTAATTAAGTGAGGTCTTATGAATACAAGAAAACAATCTGATTGGTTTACACACAAAACACATTTTTAAATGGAGTGAATAATGCTTGTCGCTAGATGGCGTGTGAGCTTAATAAATGAGCAATAATGATGGTGAAACTTCGTAACATAAAGGATACAACGCGTTTCTGTGAGAAGAAATAAATGTAGGGAGGCAAATTCTTGAGCGGGCTTCCCGGCACTAAAGTGAAGGCCATCTTGATCAAAAGTTGGCGTGCCCCAAGAGTATACAATTGTAATCTCTTCACAGCACCAAAATGAAGGCTATATCTTGATTAATAGTTAACAGGCCCCAAGAGGATGCAATTGTTGCAAGAATACGAACAGCACATGGATATAATCTTTGTCTTCTTTGGACACAAAGGCACATTCAAACTATGATCAAAATATTTATTTCCCTTGCAAATCGAATGGAAATTTAAAGTTGGAACTTGTGCATAATTTTACGACCAACTAACAATAGTATTATCGTGATAGATAAAATTGGAAGAAAGTATTGATTCCAAGACAAAATTATCGATCTGATCTGAGTACTTGCTCGGTGATGATTATATTGATATTTGGATCGATCCGCCCACCCTTAATTGTGATATAATTCCAAATAAGAGGTTTGAGGCAATCACAAAAAATGTGACGCAGCCACTCGGAGCAAACCTTCCCTGAGTGTCCAGTGGGCTATTAGAATCTACTGACAAGCGGAAACTTGTTGTCTGACTCTAAGGTGGAGAAAAAATAGTAATGAATGATAGATCCTTTTACTAAATGGGGACGGTACCTTAAAACTTGATTGGCTTTGTTTTAGGAGCTGCCCTACAAAAGTGTCTGGCCTATTATCATTACATATCCCCTGAAAATTTTGGACCGCCTTTTCGAGAGCCAATTGTTCGTTGACTCAGGCATCCTTTTGACAATAAATAAATTCTCAAAGTCAATGAAGTTTCCTTTCATCGCCATGTCCAATATCCTTCCAGAGGGCATCAGACATTTATTTTGCCAATCCACTACTCTTTCAGGGCACAGGTGCGGATTACTTTCGCCAAATTTTCCAAACTGAATAACTCATTTGCGTATGAAGATGTCAATTACCAGCAGGCCAATCGGGCAGTACGTAGCAACAGCTTGAGCATCAGCCTTTGAGCACCCCCGATGGCCGCTCTCACGAGTCATCGTTTGGGCGCACGCTCCCATCCACGGCTTACAATAAAAGATAATCACCTCACATTTCCATCATGGCTCATTCGCTCCTGTTTGCCGTTGTCTGATTCTGCACGCTGAGCTCTTATCTACTGGGGCAGGGCGGGCCTGCCATGTCCACATGACTCCTGCCACAAATCCATCGGAGGGGGGCAAAATCATTCAGTGTCTGGTCTACTGAGGTTAGCGATATTAGATCGTACATGATTTTCTGCTACTGTGATTGCATGTCAGTCAGGTGGCATTTCAAAAACTTTCTTGGAAAAGGGGGGGGAAAGTGCTACAATAGGATCAAGGCTCTTTTCTGGATTCAGACTGGAAAAAAGAAATTTATTTGATAAATTGGATTAGAAAATGTTGAAGAGGCATGCCAGAGTTTAACCCCTAAAGTTATGAATTAGCTTGAAAGGCTACCAGTTAGATACACATTCCAAAAATACCAACTTCTGTAACTATATGGTGTTACTATGCTATTACCAGGTTGTAATTATTAGAAGGGAAATAGGGTTAGAGAGCCAATAGAACATCACACCGGTTAGAAATAAATTTTCCTAGAAAATCACAATGACCCATCACTGGTGAGCTATTTTCAGTGCAAAAGGTTGCCTAGCTGAGAGCTAGTGTTAAACTACATAAATAAGTACGTTTGGAAAAAAATGTTGTAAGATTATTTTGTATTTTGTAAGGGAAAATACAACATTTTGTAAGGGCATGGAACCGTGGAGGTTGACAGGTATGTATGTCATACAATTAATTTTTAAGGATCTTTTTAGGTATGTATATGTTCTCATAATTGTGGATTGCAAATTTGCTTATTTAACGTTGTAAGACCTGGTGTCACCATGCGTGGACAAAAACACACAAGACAAAAATAAACGAGAAGCTCTGATTTTAGGAGGTCAAGTCTGCTTGCCAACATTGCAGTGCAACTGAGTTGGGTTAACCCTTACATTTGTTTGACTTAAACTATCCATCTATCCGCGCCGCTTATCATCAGCTATTTTTGGGCAGTAGTCAGAGGACACTCTTAACTGGTTGCCAGCCAGTTTTAGGGCACACAGAGACGACAACTCACTCGCTCATGCACACCTAGAGACAATTTGGACCGGCGAATTAGCCTGACATAAATGTTTATGGAATGTGGGAGGAAACCGGAGTACCTGAAGGAAACCCATGCAAGCACAGGGAGAACAGCCAACTGGTGCGAGGCTGGTAGCTGGATTTTGATTCAATGACCTCAGAACTGTGCCACGGATGCGCTAACCAAACAGCAGCAGTGCCGCCATGTTTGACCTGATATAATTTGCATAACCTTTAACATGACAGTTGGTGAATTCTAAAAATTGAAAACACATTGCAATAACCTGATTTTTATAGGCCTTATCTTCTTTTTTTGGTCTAAACATTGCATCAAATTAGCGATAAAATCGTCATCGTCAGATTTGTGTGTTCTTTCCAAATCTATGCATTTTAGAGGTAAGATCTTTGGCCTAGCATGAGCCAGGCCCGGAATTTAGGTCAGGTCGTGCCTAAAATGTCAATCATTAGGTTTGGGTTCACCCTTCCTCCCTTCGCAAATAAAATGTGAATTTTCTGGTTTGCTTCGGGCTTGGTCCCTCTAATCAAGTTAATTCAGGCTGGATTTCTTTTCTCTCATGCATTTTCTTTGTCGCACAAACATTCTTGCAACTGTTTTCCTTGTATTGTGTGTGTCTACCCACAGGCAAAAGCAGCTCCCTGTTTTTCATTGTCCAGGTGTATTGCATGCCTGGGATGAAAGGGTCTCGCTCTGGGCGCACTTCTTTGAGAATTATTTAAGCCTTGAGTTTGTAGTGGGTTAATATTTGATGTGGCGGCCTCTAGTGTTTCCAGACGAGTCTAGTCCAAAGCAACACTTCAGACAGCAGCGGCTGCAATAAGACTACGATCAATAGATTTATTTCGCCTTATTAGGAGTAGTATGGTGTTATCTGACAATCTAAAACAGAGAGATGTAGAGGGGCTTCAATTTTGTCTAGGTAGACCACATATGTCAAAGTCAAGGCCCACAGGCCAATCTGGCCCCTGATATTTTCTTTAGCCTCTGATATTATCTTGATTCAATATTGTATCATATACCAGAAATCATGTTGGTTCTTCTCATGGATGAAAAGGCGAAGGGAAAAAAAAACTTAATGAAAAGAAAAATACATTAAAAAAACAAAACAGTAAAAACATATTATGGTTTCTTGAAAAAAAAATTGTTTGTGTTTTTATACATGTAAACATATATATATATATATATATATATATCCATCCATCCATCCATTATCTGCACCGCTTATCCTCAGTAGGGTTGCGGGGGTGCTGGAGCCCATCCCAGCCATCTCTGGGCAGTGGGCAGGGGACACCCTGAACTGGTTGCCAGCCAGTCGCAGGGCACACAGGGACAGACAATTCGCTCGCTCATTCACACCCAGGGACAATTTTAATCGGCCAATTAACCTGACATGCATGTTTTTGGAATGTAAGAGGAAACCCATGCAAGCACGGGGAGAACATGCGAACTCCACACAGGAAGGTCGGTAGCTGGATTTTAACCCATGACCTCAGAACTCTGCCGCACACGCGCTAACCACCGTGCCGCCGTGCTTATACATATATATATACATATATATATATATATATATATATATATATATATATATATATATATATATCTCATCTCATCAGCCGTACCGCTTATCCTCATTAGGGTTGCGGGGGGGCTGGGCCCATCTCAGCCATCTCCGGGCAGTGGGCAGGGGACACCCTGAATTGGTTGCCAGCCAATCGCAGGGCACACAGGGACAGACAACTCATTCGCTCATTCACACCTAGGGACCATTTGGACCGGCCAATTCACCTGAAATGCATGTTTTTGGAACGTGGGAGGAAACCGGAGTGCCCGGAGGAAACCCACGCAAGCACGGGGAGAACATACAAACTCCGCACAGGATGTCTGGAGCTGGATTTGAACCCACGACAGGTTCCCATGACATGAACTGTGCCGCACAAGCGCTAACCACTGCGCCGCCGTGCTGCCTATATATATATATATATATATATATATATAAAATATAAAAAATGTTTATATCGCGACACAGCAGCTGGGTGGTTAGCGCACAGCCCCACAGTGCAGAGGTTCAGGCTCAAGTCCAGCTACCACAGTCTCCCTGTTTGGAGTTTGCAGGTTCTCCCCGTGCTTGCGTGAGTTTGCTCCTGGCACTCCGGTTTCCTCCCACATTCAAAATACATGCATATCAGGTTAATTGGCCGGTCCAAATTGTCCCTAGGTGTGAATGAGCGAGTGAGTTGTCAGTGTGCCCTGCGACTGGCTGGCAACCAGTTCAGGATGTCCCCTGCCCACTGCCCGAAGATAGATCCAGCACCCCGTGACCCTACTGAGGATAAGCGGAGCAGATACTGGATGGATGATTATTTATTTTGTGTGATGATGAGAGGTCATACATATTACATAGAATATTTTGTTATGATAATTTGATTACGTGATTTGATTAAAGTGTTTAGATTGTCAAAGGGATGGGGGGGCCAAGATTTTGATGAATGGTGGAAAATTAGATAAAATGACAATCAATCGTGTATTTGTTTTCATTGTACATTACTTCTCCTTGCATTTTATTGAAGTTTAGTGAATGATAGAAAATTGCTCTGGTTTTTCTTTTGGAGTGATTTGAACCTGGCTTTATTAAAATAAAATATAGGCTACTGATGGTGCCTGAATAATTCCGACTTCTTTCATTTAATGTTCATGTAATGAGATTTTTATGTCAAGGAAATTTGTCTTTTCTGCCAGTTAAAAAAAATTTAAATTACTGACAGAACAAAAAAAAACATTGATTTATTCATCGGATAATATTGGAACATATTTGTAGCTTTTCAGTAGGTTTAATTTACAAGTCACTTAACAGCAGGGGTCGCCAGGGCACCAATCATGAAAACGTAACTCTGGACAGATTTCTCCACTGTTGACAGTTCCTGGACTGTTCTTGGGTCGTCTCAAAGTTGGGACCAGTCCATTCCCTAATGTTGTCGGACCCCCTTGGAATGTGCCATGAAGAAATATCTTGGTCAGTCCGGATAATCTTGTGATGTGACCATACCACTGATATTTCCTCCTGCGCACAGTTGACAGCAGTTTGTCATAGGGTCCCATGTGCCCTCTGATGGTGTTGCGCACCGTTTCAATTGACAATTGGGCTAAGAAACTGATGCTGAGAAGTTCTTATAGCATCACATCTCCATGGCCTTTAATTTATTCTAACCCCTCTTCTGATATGACAGCTACAAGATATTTCAATTTGGTGACAGGTTCTAGCTCTCAGTGGTTTATGGTGATTTTTGTGATGATATCTTGGGGATTGTTGGTCATTACCTTTTTTTTCTCTGTGCTGATTTCCATCCCATACTGGGTTGTTGCTTAGTCCAGGCGATTGACCGGATCTCGTAGTTTTTGTTCTTCTTCTGACAACCTGGCAATATCATCAGCCAAACAGGTTAGTAATTTTGTGTCCCCCAATTCTGATTGTACTTTCATGTGGCTCCAGACCTTCAGACATGAACCTCTCCTGGAAGATGTTGAATACATTTGGAGAGAAAATGCCTTGTATCACACAGACTGTGGTTTGAAACCACGCTCCAATAGTAAATTTGATCAGTACAGCACTGTTGGCAAACAGTTGTTAATTGGCCTAAAGAAGTTTCTGGCCCATGTTGTACTTCCGCGTGTTATCCCAAGAAGCGGCTTGAAATCAACAAAAACGTGATAGAGGATTCTCTGGTGTCGTTGAAACTTCTCACACAGGATGCGCAGATTAAAAATATGTTCTGTAGTGTCCATTTCGTCCCTGAAACCTTCCTGTTCTTTGGCTATAATGTTTTCAGTCTGTGGTTTCATTTTGTTTCATTAACTGTAATATAAGTTCTCATATTATGAGTCATTTGAAAAATGCTCAACATTCAATAAATTAGGCACTTGGCTTAGTGTTTAATTTTTATTCGGCCCTCCATTTATCTGATTTTTTTTAATAGACATTTGTACCTTGTGTGCCATGTCAAATCTCGTTACATGCAATGTTTCTCGACGTTCAAATCAATCAAAAATGGACAATTAAGACAATTCAATTCGATTCTATTCTAGATTATGGTTGTAAGGAGAACGCACGTTTTCTGAGGTTAGGTCGTCATCTAGTGGCTGATCAAAATCGTTAACTATAAATCATACATGCATTGTCCAGGAATACGAAACAATTAATGTGCTGTATTAAATGACAGTTGTAATTTTTAATTGAAAAAAAAAAATGTTTTTGAATATATAATCACAATACAAAAATATCACCATTTAAAGTGAATACATTATGCTAATGTTCTAAAATAATGAACATATCTGACTTATTTACATCCAACTGTGTATATATATATATATATATATATATATATATATATATATATATATATATATATATATATATATATTAAAAATCATACTACAAATCGTACAAAGGGCTTTCGTTTAATGTTTTTTCTTCTACAATTACCGGAGTTCAGTAAATCAGAAGGATATTTGAAGCTTTCAAGTCAGACTTTAACGAGTCTCGTTGTCAACGTCTCCTTGCAAAACAGGAAAAAAAACTTTGAGAATTTTTGCATTTTAAATATACTCAAATGTTGCAGCCCATTATTTTTTTTATAAAATGCCCCCCTATATACACTTTACAGTATTAATTTGATTTTAAAAGTACATTGTGTAATATTAGACCAGTGTACGGTGTTGTGTATGCAAAAACGAGTGTTAAAAGACTCAATGAATAATATAAACTACAAAGACTCAAGGTGAACCAAACACAACATTATTTTTCCTCACCTGTTTGTCTAGCCGTTCACAAAGAAAACAAGCAAAATAAAAAAGGGAAGAAGAGAAATCAAAAAAAATGAAGTTTTATTAAAAATATGTGGAAACAAAGGGTTATGAGAATAGACTTGGTAGCAAGATGGCAACCTTAATGTCAGCTTTTTCTAGGTCAGGGTTGTCAAACAGGTGGCCCGCTGGCCGGATCAGGCCCGTTAAGGGATAGAATCTGGCCCACGAGACAACGCTCAGAGAAGAGCAAGAGAAAAACGAGCTGCAGGTTGAAATGTATCCACTTGATGTTGCAAAAGCCAGGTGCCTCTCACAAGTGCTGTACTTGTAATCTTTCTCTCTCTTTATCTCCTTTTTCTCTCACTTTCACTCTGTCTTTTTCTCTTTCTTTTTTCCTTTTCTCTCTTTTGCTTTACAATTCTCTTTTCTCTCCTTCTCTTTGGATTTCACTCTTTCTCTTTATTTCCCTGTCGCTCACTATTTCTCTTTTGTTCATCATGCTCTCCCTCCTTTTCTCTTTCTTTGTTACACCCTCTCTACTTTTCTCTCCCTTTCTTATTTATCTTTTTTTTCCTTTCTCTCTAATCTACGAGTCCAGCCCCCGAGAGAATGTTTGTTGTATCGTGTTTGTTCATTTGAAATTTTTTACCACCAGGAAGCGCTAGTGAATACATACTGTCCCCTAAAGGACAAGGTCCATCACACAGGAAGCTTTACAACTGTCAATATCAAGGAACAGTGTATTGATGCTGCCCTCACAGTAAGCAAGCACTTTTACCTGCTTTGTGATTGTATATAATATATATAATGAATTATTACTGTAAGGAAATCGAGAAACCACCTTGTATTCATTATTTTTATTGAAAAAAATCCTAACCTTCTCTGCAGCAAACTTCTGCTGGTGTCTTACTGAATCAGCATATGAAAAAATATACATCTGTTGGACTTTAAAACACTTTTCTGTGGCTTTGTTCAGGAAAACAGTCGAAAATCTAAATGCTCTTAAACTTTTCTTTCAATAGCAATAGAAACTAAAATTAAAAAATCGAGTCTTTACCGAATAAACATACCAATCAAAAAGTACCGGTAGGCCAATGACAAGATCTTGCCTTTTTCTGTGTAATGAGAGGCAGGAGTTGTCTCAAAACAACTTGTAGTGCACTTATAAAGAACTTTCTGGACATCTTGCCCAGAATGGCATCGTGAAAAAGGTTTTGCTTAGACAGGCGAATTATTTGGAACGTGCTCCACTGTGGAGGTCTTCGGACATATTCCGCTGAAACAAAATACCGTACAGTAGTGCAGTATCAATATATATATATATATTTTTTTTCAAAAACAAATTAAAGAATATGGGTTGATAGGTTTGATTCATCCAAATTCGTTACAGCTCTCTGGCTGGATTGTTAGAGGGACAGCGTTTAATATTTGACCATGAGATGTTGCTGCATTGTGTAGTATAACAAAAAAACGGCTGATACAAAGCCCAAGGAATAAGGCAAACTACACTTACTCAAAGTGACCAAACCATCTTTTATAGCCCAGCTTCTCACAGTGTTTTTGAGCTTACCCGTTACAGCAAGATGCCGGACTGTTGTGTCGAATCCCTCTAGGTCAGTGGCTCTTAAATAATTGGGCCGGCAACCCCCCCTGGGTGGCCTTTGACTTTGGGGAAGTTTATTTATGAACCGTCCTAAAATAAAGTGCAATTGCACCTCCACTACATTAGGGGGCAGTGGCACTCACTTGGGGGTAGGTGAAAGGTTTTCTTTTTCCCTGGGGCATGACAGAAAATAATCGAGGAGCACTGCTCTAGGTAAACCTCATCTTACATAAAATAAACAGATTTCTTTATCTAAAAGTGGATGATAGTTCATGTATTTTTGCTTGTTATTCAAAACAGTATATTTTCAACCACTAGTGGGGCGCTAAATTTTACATAATGTCCCTTAAAATGAGTTCCAATTGCAGGCCCTGCTCTGTAGGGAAAAAATGCAAAATTTCACTTAGCATTGATTTTTTTTCTTGGAATGTGTGAACCATTTCATAGCAATTCATTGAACTTGGATAATTTTCCATTAACATCGCTGCTGATTTCTCAGGATTCCACGGAGGTTGGGGATCACTGTTTTCCCTTACCAGGACGTGATGAGGATTACTCACACCTTTGCTTTAGCTTGTTTTTGGGGTAACTTTTGCGGTGGCTGTTTGCATTCACGTTGCATCATTTTACATTCAGTCATTTGAGGTTGTTTTTTTTGTCACTTAGTCTTGTGGCTACTGCAGCTCAAAGAATGAGGCAATTCGGAATCCGGATTGCCACAGTATTGTTCGTCCGAGTGGCGCTGCCGTACCGTTTCTGATACAGACTTGGGATCTGTGCAGACTGTGTCGCCCTTCCCGGCTTGATCCATGCCGAAAAAGGAGGAGGGAAGTTTGTGCACATCTCGGTCTCTTTTCACAAAAGCAGAAAAGGACGAGACGCAGTTTCCAATAAAGTGGTCAGCTTGGCCTAAAATGTACAGATCCAGTTGGGCAGATTCGGGCTGCAGGCTCACCACTTTCACCTGAAGAGAAATAAAGACATTTTAATGTAGCCAGAAATCTCCTCTAATTTTGCTTTAATTCTTAATGAATATGTCAATGTTGGGACTAACGTGTTTAAAAGGAACGCGTTCCTGCATTGCAATTCTTTTCTTGGTAACAAGTACTGTAACTAGTTTTTGATAAAAATGTATAACCGTACTGTCGTTACTACTAGGTGTGTTGCTCGGCTACTGTGAAATATAGATCAGTATGGATCAGTATGGGTCAGCATGGGTCAGGAACCTATGATTCGCGAGCCAGATATGGCTCGGAGATAATACGTATGCTGCTTGTGAAAGTTTCCTCTATAGCGTTGCAGTTCTGATGAGCTTGAAGTTGAGTTGGGTGCGTGCACAGCCAAAGCCACGCTTATAATACAAGTTGTTCAGTCCAAAATATAAATGGTAGTTTCACTATAGTTTACTATCAAGGTGTTCCACCAACATACTACATTTTGCTTGTCCAAACAATTCTTTATAGAGATGCTCATTAAATAATTTATGTTCACTATTCACTGACACATTAGGATGAAAATCCACAGAACAAACTGTAAACACCCCAAAACCTCAGCCAAGCACACAAATCAATTTGATTGGGTGAGTGGTAGGGGTGGGAGGAGCTATGCACACACCCTTTCTCACATATGCACCCACTGTGCTGAAGGGAAATGCATAAATAAACTTTTTGTCTGCAGTTTTCTTTGCATATTTAGTTGTGTATCAGCAATATCAAATGATAAGACATGAGTTGGAGGGGTTCTTATACAGGAACAACAAACTAATGGAAAAGCAATCAGGCAAACATGAGCACAGTATTTAAAGTCAAAGGGGTGCTCAATTTGGTCTTTTGATTAATACACCATGCCTGCAGAAAAAAAAAAACCTCTTGGACAGTACCCAGAAATGGAGGAGATCTAAAAGTGGATTGAAGCCCAGAGACGGAATTGATATGGAGTGTCTCACCTTAGTGTTTATTTTCAAGCTCTCTAGATTAAACAAGCCAAGAAATACAAAAAGTTCACTGCTTGCAGAGGTTGCTGTACACATTTTTTTCTATTTTATTGAGTGTCTATTTTAAAGCAGTGTAAGTGGTTCAGCTTCTATGCAAGTATATACAGTAATTTGTAACTAGATAGCCTGCCTCATTGAGATAAAAGAGTGGATGTCACTAAATTTATTGCGTCTTAACTCTGAAAAGACCGAAATGTAAGTCATTGGTCCATCTAAATGCCGTGACTTATTCTCAAAAACTGCTGTGAACATTGACAAATGTCACATCACACAGAGTGACTCAGTTAAATATTTAGGTGTCACAGGGCCGGTCTTCTGGTGATCCCAAGAGCAAAGAAGTGTTCTGCTGGTTCGAGAGCGTTCTCCATCCGGGCACCGGTGCTGTGAAATGCTCTTCCCCCTGAGATCCGATCTGCAACCTCAGTCGAAATGTTTAAATCTAAGCTTAAAACTCACTTCTACTCCATAGCATATGAATAACCTACTCTTCTCGTCGGCTGAAAAATAGTCTGTGTAATATAGTGTAATAATCTGTGAAGCCCTTTGAGACTCTTGGTGATTTAGGGCTATACAAATAAAAATGACTTGACTTGACTTGATAGCTGCTTTCAGATGAATGTGCTACTCTCTGATGTCAGTAATCCAGAGGGTAACTGAATTATTATTTCAACAAGAAAACTAGAAACTGTGACTAATTACTTTTTTTTAGTTATGCGCCCACCACTGATAAATGTATCTTCAAAGAGGACTCCTGATTGGGTCATTGAGGGTTAATAGCAAGTACAAAAAAGAAAAATCGAAGCTAGTGTGAGTGACTAGTATCAAACTGTTTCACCTTGCCCTTGAAGAGTTTCTCGATGTCAGCCCTGTGTGACTCCGAGTCGGTGGCGATGTATACGGAGCGAGCAGAGATCTTTTCCGCCCACAGCTTCACGGCCCGGCGGATCTCAGCTATATCAGGTAGGCACATGGTCATGGTGAGGGGCAGCGCCGTCTGCCGCTTGTAGCCCACGCACTGGGGAGAAGCCATGAATAGAGGACCAACGTCGCCGCTCTTTAACATGTTGCAAGCGTTTTGCTTGGAGAAGGACGATTATACAAAGAGAGATGTCAGTTTGAGTGAAATTAAGTTTTTTTAAAGGCTATGATTCGTAAGAACCTCTCACCCAGTCGCTGCCAATCCTCAAGTGGATGCCGACAAACGGCCGAGTGAGAAGCTCACTGATCTGCTTCTGACCCTCTGCTACCATTTTATCCGACCAGACAACGTAACGCTGCAGGCTAACGTGTTCCTCCACCACCGGAAATTGGGCGGGTGCTCCGGGCAGTGCCAGAACCGGGTGTTCGCTGGGTGGGAACCTAAGAGGTAGTGTGACAGAGGGATTAGTTTTAAAGAATTTGTAGACTTTATCTTAGTCTTTCTAACATCTCATCTCATTAGCCGTACCGCTTAGCCTCATTAGGGTTGCAGGGGTACTGGAGCCCATCCCAGCAATCATCGGGCAATGGGCAGGGGACACCCTGAACTGGTTGCCAGCCAATTACAGGGCACACGGGGACAGACAACTCACTCGCTCATTCACACCTAGTGACAATTTGGACCGGCCAATTCACCTGAAATGCATGTTTTTGGAATGTGGGAGGAAACCGGAGTGCCCGGAGGAAACCCACGCAAGCACGGGGAGAACATACAAACTCCGCACAGGAAGTCTGGAGCTGGATTTGAACCCACGACAGGTTCCCATGACATGAACTGTGCTGCACGGCGGCGCAGTGGTTAGCGCATGTGCAGCACAGTTCATGTCTTTCTAACATATTTTCCTTTAAAGGAGCTTTAGGGAATTTGGAACTTTTTTACTACCGCACTATTTCGATTGAGTCATCATTGGAACCTCTGTGGAGTTTCTTCATAATGCGTGTGCACAGACGTGCAATTAATTCGGACGCGCTCAAATAAACTTTTCTTTTTTCATCTTTGTGGGGTTTTGGGTTAGCATTTGGACTCTTCTTACTTTGAGCATTTTAATGTTACACTGACAAAATGAAACTAAACAAAAAAGACAGATAACTTCCAAAAAAGATATTTAAAGATTTGTCACTCAGGATAAAGAGCTTTTAATGTGACTTTTCCAACAAGAAATCATACTCATATTTTGTTTTCGTTTTAATGCTTCAGCATTAAAGTCAATGGATAATGTTGCTGCCATAGACACTGTATCAGAAATTAAGTTTTTCAGGGGTCATAATAGACAATAAATTAAGCTGGAAAACACACATCAGACACATACAAACTAAGGAATCTAAAAGCATTTCAATAAGTAATACAGCCAAATTCCTTTTAAACTATAATGCATTGTATTTATTATATTGTTCTCTAGTTCTGCCATACTTAACATATTGTGCAGAAGTCTGGGGCAATAATTACAAAAGTTCACTACAGCCCTTTTTTATCCTCCAAAAACGTGCAGTTAAAAATTGGATGATTTATTGAATATTTTCACTTCACAACTGCTATTTAAGGTAAACAAAAAAATAGTGCCAGAAAACATCCAAAAATTATTCACTCGGATAGAGGGAAGTTATAACTTAGGGGGCTGTAGTAAATTCAAAATCTCAAAGGTGAGAACAACCAGGAAAAGTACCGTATGTGTGTGTCTGTGTGTGGAGTCAAACTTTGGAACAATTTACAAGACAAGATCAAACAATGTCCAACTATTCACGTGTTCAAATTTGAATACAAAAAAATAATACTGGCAGAATACAGAGATGAAGAAAATGGGGTACGAGTGATACGAGAGATTTGAAATACTGCGTTTACAACTACAGTTAACCTTGTTGTTCTTGTCACTATAATTATAACTGTTATTATTGCTATTGTTGTTATTATCATTGGTGTCACAATGATAATTAGTGACTAGTAGCATTATAGCGTTAATAGATGGGTACGACGATGATTAGTGTATAACATACCTGTCAACCTGTACGTTTTTGCCGTACAAAGTACGTTTATAATGCATTTTAAGACGTGTACGACGTACAAGGAAATCTGTACAGAAAAACGCAAATTTGTCAATGATGGGAACCATCAGGTATACATCGACTATCACGAAACGGCAAATCAATCAAGTCAAAGGAGTTCGCCGCAGAATCCTCTATCACTGTATTGTTTTTTTTTCCGTTGCAAACGAAGCGAGCGGTTTGATGCTACTGTGCGCATGTGTCTGCCGCCTGGGGATTTCCCATCATGCATCATTCCAAAGAAAATAAATAAAAATGTGTACGATTATTTTGTAGTTTGTATGGGCATGGAGCCGTGGAGGTTGACAGGTATGGTATAAAATATGTGACTATTGTTATTATTATAATTATTGATATCTGACCTATGTAATAAGTATTACCGTGAGAGTTTGTTGTATTTAGACACAAAAGAGGAGCTATCTGTAAAATGTAATCAATAGGGAGGATGAAAAGGTAGGGAAAATAAGCGTCTGCTTCTTACTACACCTTATCAAACATGTTAACATTATTTTGGTTGTCGAGTAATTGTTTTGCTCCTGTTTTTATTTTATAATGTTAGAATTAAAGTCTTCATTCATTCATTCATTCATGTTATGGATATGCACAGTGGAAAATATGTTGGTGATAGGCAATTACAGTTTTCGATTTGAATTCGTACTGTCTTGATGATCTGCAACACAAACGGTGTCCCTCAGTGTTACATAAGCTTGGATCACCTAGCTTATGTTGTCCTCCCACCAAGTTACATTCAGTCAATAACCCTGGCCCCTTATTTCTTTTCCTTTTTTACATTTCACCCATCCCACCATATGACGAATATAATTCAGAGTATGACATTTCTAGTCGAATATCAGCACTTTGAGTTTATGTTGCCCCAGGTTTAATTAGATTCTTTATCTGTCTCAGCCCTCACAACAAGTTTTCTGACAGAAACCCTAGTGAGAAATTGCCAACTTGACAGGTGACACTTTCAGAGGATTTTACACCCCCCCACACACACACACACATAATGCTTGGTTAGCGAAAAGGTGCTTAACATGCTCCTCCACTAAACATAAACTTATTTTACATACATTTCATGAGTGGTGATAATAGCTTTGTAAGTCAGTGAAAAAAAGTGTAAATGTACTCACTTTTTCATCCACTGCTGCTGGTGGTATGCGCTGAAGGACAGACCACTAAATAACACCGATTCATCAAATTCCACCCCAACATAATCCCAGAATGGACCAAATGGATTCCCATCCTGAAGGCATCCACACATATAAGAAGACTTAAGATCCATTTTTTAGTAAAAAAACAAAACAAAACAAACAAAAAAAAAACATTCATCAGTGACCACCCACAACATAAAACATGAAGAGTCATGGCACAAAAGAAAACACACTCTAATTAGGTGGATTTGTGATTATGTATAGAAAACACTATCAATTAGTTATGACTGTGCTAACCTTGTTATATTTATAAGACATGCATGCGTCTTGGGTCAAAGTCAGGAAAACGTTGGAAGAAGCAAAACTGGTGAAATTGGAAATACAGGCCACTAGGGAGCAGCATTAGATTGCAGTTTGCAAAATACAATAGGAAATGCCACCCTGACAGCGACGACACAAAATGTGGATACTATTTTGAGTCATGTTCTCATTGTGAAGAAGATCTTAAGTTTTTACTTTGTCCTTGTCTTCTATTTTATTCCAACCTGGGTGCCCTGTGCGACTCTGAGTCAGTTCTTAATATACAGTGGTACATCTACTTTCGAATGTCTCTACTTGTGAAAGTTTCAGGTTACAACGTACCTGAACAGCAAACCATTGCCTCTAGTTACACAGGGGTTTCAGGATTTTGATGTTGAAAATACGGTACTGTATGCAATGCTATTAGCTCCTCCCAGTTTCCTGAACGTCAACAAACTGGTTACTGTTTAAAATCTGCCTGGTAACCCAGTGTGCATGCATGCTCCAAGCATGCTCTTTGTGTCAGCGTCATGCTGCAAAGTAGGGACGGCAAGGAGGGGTTGTGCAAGATAACAGGGAGGAGGACACAGCCAACATTGAATCTGCCCAAATTAAAGACATTTTAGCAAAGGTTCTCGAAATCTCGGAATTTGTGGAAACACCTGGAAAAAGTGTTGACAAGGCAGGCTTTCGCTACGTTTGCCTCGAGCATTTTCAATAGATTGTCAAAATCCGGGAAAAGCAGACGTCATAGAATCAGTTATTCAGGAAAAGCAGGGATAAATGAATTTCTATTATTTCCTTTATTCTTGTTTTTTACATCATGTGCAACTCATTTTAATGTTACAGTGCAGTAATCTAATTTTAACATGTATTCATTTAATTTTCTGAAGCTCTTTTATGAATTATTAAAAAAAATATAGTGAAAGGTACTCTTGCAGGGCTTGGAACGGATTAGCGCATTTACAATCAAAGTGTTTAACTACTTAGAAAGTTTTCAGGTTACGAAGCTACTACCAGAAGTTCATAAGTAGAGTTACCACTATATGCCTTACTTCTTGGTGAAAAGCAAGAATTTTATTTACATTAAGAGTTTGTTTTAGTCATCACACATTTTATTTGCCATGTGCAAAAGCTCACATTTCCTATCTATGAAGGGTCATGGCTAATAATCAGTCTACTCATTATTTTGGACCTATCACCCACACCCAAATATAGCATCCCTTATTATCCTTAACTATGCGCTGACCTTCATTGGACAGGACCGTCCATCAGCGCTCCGCTGAGCTGCTGCATCAAAGCAGTAGGCTTTCCTCTGTCCCTTGGGCCAGTGTTGGTCGGCCAGCTTATTCATGAAGACTTCCAAGGCAATCACACGATGGTAAGACAACAAGGCCTCGAGTTTGAAGAACTCACTGTAGGGAACATGGACCTGGATGAAAAGTCAAGAAATTATATAGATCATAAAATTTAGGACATCGCAAACAGAGATGGTCCTCTTTAAAAAGGAATCACAAATCATATGTTAAAGTGAATGTTACACATAACATTGGGGAAAATATGCATTATTTGTAAAGGTTATTGAACAAAGCCCTTAATCCAATTGCGGGCACAACCCAATAATTACTCAGAGGCATTTATTTGTCTTTACATGTTGAAGTCAGATCAGTAATGTGCAGTCAAGGAAGGCGGTGCCTCGCCTGTCATAATGGAAATATAAAATGATAAGTACACTAAATATTAACATTTATTCCATTTAAAGTTCTTTTTTTATTTACCTCATCAATTCTTGAATTTTCTTTTTCAAAATGACAGAATGTTCACATTACATTATAAATATTATGAGTACAATGAGAATGTAAGACATTACTGTGCTTAGCATCTGCAAATGCTGAGTGAGGCACACAATTATATTTTCTCATGGCAGAGGGTGATAGTGAGACCAAGGTTCATGGTTTGGTGAACACCTCAGCCCCAAGTAATAGAATGAGCGTTAGTATTAGCAATCTTGTAGCAAAACCTATCTATTGATCGTTTTAATAAAAAGAGGTAGCATATGGACTTAATTTATAAGTTAGGGTAAGACAATATAATGATTTTTCTTCACTGCAGTTCATGTATTGCTCTCTTGCTCTGCCAATTGAATGATGAAAAATACGTAGATTTATCCATCCATCCGTTATCTGCACCGCTTATCCTCAGTGGGGCCGCGGGAGTGCTTGAGCCCATCTAAGCTGTCTTCGGGCAGTGGGCAGGGGACAGCCTGAACTAGTTGCCAGCCAGTCGCAGGGAAAACAGACATGCAACACAACTAGGGACAATTTGGACCGGCCAATGAACATGTCATGCATGTTTTTGGAATGTGGGGGGGGTTTGGGGTTTTTATGGGTTATTGATCTATCTTCGTTATTCATTATCCATTATCCGTTATCGGTCAGTTCATAATACGCTACAAAGCCTAGGAGCCGGGACACTTACTCTCAGCCAAAAGGCCAAGCTAAGGTCCTAGCCCTAAAGCCTTGCCGCGATCATTGCGAATGCACCGTTCCCGGTGGTACTGCAATACCGGGCTGATGCGTGGAGTGGACAGAGCAAGCTCATATTCCATCTCCGAAATGCAAAAATCAAAGAGGCCAAGCTAAGGACCTAGCATCAAATGGCCAAGCAAGGCCAAGAAGGCCAAGCTAAGGACCTAGCATAATGCAAAAATCAAAGTAAACAGTCCAAAAACAACAGATACTACACTTGATCTTGGAGGAAACCCACACATTACGCAAGCACTGGGAGAACATGCAAACTCAACACAGGAAGGCTGGTAGCTGGATTTGAACCCATGACCTATGTAAATATGGAAATGGTCTGCATTTGTATAGCGCTTTTCAAGTGAATGAAGACCTCTCAAAGCGCTTTACAATGTGCTTCACACTTACCCATTCACACACAGACTCACAGCCATGCAAGGCTGCTTATTGGGGACAAGGACACTTCGACATATAACACGGGAATCGAACCTGCGACCTCTTGATCCAAAGACGAGCGCGCAACCTCACCAGACAAACAGAATTACAAGATGACGACAGAGTAACTTACATTGCTGGCAAACGGGCTTTGATGACGGTAAACGATCCACGGAGGCACTGCCAGGGTTCGGTTTAACATTTTAGCAAAAGCCAGAGAGCCCAGAAAGTGGTCTGCTTGGTTTCCAAATCGACCTGAACACAGAAACACGTTTCAATTTGGGAAGCGAGTATCATTTGTTTCGGTCTTTTCTGAATGTGAATAAATAAAAAAAGCGATTGGGGAAATGAATTTTACATGAAAAGATTCTAACTTCACAGTCAAATTCACAGAATTAGAAGCTGCCGAATATGACATTGTTTATTACCCATGCACGGACAGTACAACACGTATCCATTAAGATCCCACACAATTTCACTAGCAGCCGTTCGACATGTTTGTTGTAAGAAGGGACAGAGAAAACAAGTCAAGGTAAGCGCGGGAGAGAGAAGCCTCCACACAGCCATTATAATTCATAACATATCCCAGAATGCGAAGCGCCGACTTGTACTTCTTTGTTGGAGCAGTCGTGTGGAAAGCATCTGAGGGTGTGCTGCCATCTACAGGGCAGGAATCATACGGTTATTTTTTGGGGGGGGCAACTCGAAAACACAAGTCATGTTTATTTGTGTAGCCTTTAATCACAAGGAACAAGTCCTTTTTGCTTTGCTTTTAATTAGTTTTGGAGTGCATACTGGTTTAAGTTAAAAAAAAAATGATACAAGTCTTTGGGGGAATTTGTTTTATTTTACACTAAATCTGCCTCGGGTTCATCTGTAAAATCCGTAAGTGTTGCATTTTCCTTCTTTTTTACTTTAAATACAATTCAAGTTGTATGTTGTCTTTCACCCTAAATCAAATGTGACTGGCTCCAGAACAACACCAAGCTTGAAATGCACAGCTAATAAAACATTTTGAACAGAAAAGAGTACATTTTATATTGATGTAATTCTTGGTCGATTTTAGGATAAGAGTTTTTGGGGCTGCTGACCTCCCAGTCCCTGGCGGGCTATTTTATTTATTTATTTTTTTTCATTTTCATTCTTCCTCATTTGACTCTAAGTGGTAGCCCAGCGGCTGGGTGGTTAGCACATCCGTGGCACAGTTCTGAGGTCATGGGCTCAAATCCAGCTACCAATCTTCCTGTGTGGAGTTTGCATGATCTCCCCGTGCTCGCGTGGGTTTCCTCCGAGCACTTCAGTTTCCTCCCACATTCCAAAAACATGCACATCAGGTTAATTGGTTGGTCCAATTTGTCCCTAGATATGAATAAGCGAGGAATCAAATGAACTCAACCATTTCAAGGCCTTTGAGTATTTCCGACAGTGCGTTTTGTTGTATTTTTAGCTAGCATTTTTTCACAACATATTAAGGCCTATTCTCTCCCTTAGGGAAAATAGATTTCTAAAATTGATATAATTTCTGGGGGTGCTTTAGCACTCAATCAAACTAGCTGGTTACGCCCATGATGTAATTCATATTGAAGTGTATACATGGTTTCGAAAGTGAACAGGGATCAGCATGACCTTTCTCTAGATTTGCAGGACCAAAAGGGGAGAGTGTGTACTATTTAACCCTGGAGTCGTAAACCTATGGCTCGCGAGCCATATATGGCTCTTTTCATAAATACGTATGACTTGTCGACAAAATTGTTTGCATGGTTGGTTGGTCGGTCGGTCGGTTGGTTGGATCCCTTAACCACTGCAGTCATAGGCGCACAATTTCCTGTGGTGTGTCATAGGCAAGTCCAGTCTGGTGGCGCCACTCTTACTCCAAGCCAACATTGTCCAGTATATATATAGTGTACATTTTTAACTATAGTTAACAGCCAAGGTTTCACACCAAGAAATCCTTGTTCTGGCTATACATCGCTGAGGAATCCTTTATGTGGAAGCCAGGGCCAGAGTGGGCCCCTTTTTCAGCCCGGGAGTGTTATACCAAAAGCCCACTTAGCTATAGAGGAAGAATTTGAATTAATGGAACAGCAGGGAGCTCTTATGATGCATTTTATTGGGAATAAATATGGGTACCAGTATATGTTGATGAGTTAACAGAAAATACCATATTAATTCAAAGGAAAATTATGTAAAGATTCTGATATGGATGAAAACATATTAACCTAAGTACAGTATCAGTAACACAAAATCAGAATTGCATTTCCCCTTCCCAAAAGATTTTTAGGCTTTACACGAAACTCGTATAACTCTAGCTTCACCAGGCACATTTTAAGTAGGCTACTTAAAACATAAAAATAACCTAAAGAACTGGTCTCTGCTAATTTTTTGATGACAGTGTCGTTGTCTATAGACATAAGAATTTCCTTTTCAATGTACAGCAGCATGGAGGCCTCCAAAATTCCTGAGACAGTGAGCTTCTTAACCTAGTTTTCACACATTTTAAAGCAGAGAAGCTTCGCTCACATGCAACCTGAGTCCAGGAAAGGGTGAACAGGAACATATATGCCAGCCCAATGACATGGTAGGCATCTGTGATGGAAGTCATATTGTGAGAGAAACTGTTTTTTTAAATTTTCTTTTTTCATCTTTTGTTTCTTTTTCCCAAGCTTTTTTCTCCCTTTTTTCGCATTTTTTGTCCTTTTCTTATTTATCTCCTGCTTTTTCCATATATTTTCTTTTTTTCTTTGTATATTCTTTTAGTTCTTCTTACCTTTTACTACTTTTCTTCTTCCTTTTTTCTTGCTGTATTATTGTTTCTTTTTTTCTCTGTCTTTTTGCCTTTTTTATGTTTTCTTTTGTTGTTTCTTTTTTTCATTGTTGTCCCTTTTTATTTTCTCTTATCTTTATTTGTCCCCAAAAGTATTTTTTGCACAATGTTACATAATTATTTTAAATATTTGATTAAAAGCAACAAAATCAATCTGAACCTAGCCAAAATAGCAGTTTCACGAAAAAGAGACGGAATTTCCATCACTACGAGGAACTTATTTGAGCTACCCGATCAAGGCCGTCAACTGCTAAATTCTGCAAACAGTACTACAACACAAAACCAAGGACAAACAGATGACAGATAAAAAGTGCAAGATGAGTGAATAGAATGATAACAGTCCTTCTTTCAATGTGTTTATTTTTCTTGTCCTGTCTTTTTCGGCTCCACCTAGTACCTTTTTGCCCTCCACCATATCCAGGGTTGGGTAGGGTTACTTTAACTGGATTACTTTTAATTACTTTTGGATTACTCCAATACCAAATATGTTAATAAAAGACAAAATAAACTAAATATGAATAAAATTATGACTCACAACACGTGGTAAGCTTTCTCTCCTGACTTTGATCTCCGGCAAAACTAACATGAAATGCGACAGAAACAAAAATAAAATAAATCCAAACAGCTTGCCAACATCATTTTTGCCCTTCCATGTATTCCGTTACTCCCCAAGCCTGCACAAAATTTAGTAGTTTTATTCATATTTAGTTTCTTTTGTCTTTTATTAGCATATTTGGTATTGGAGTAATCCAAAAGTAATTGAAAGTAATCCAGTTAAAGTAACCCTACCCAACCCTGACCGTATCTGACTCATATCATTCACGCTGTTTTGTGTTTATTTGCAGAAAAGAAGCGTGGTAGTGGGCCAAACCAACCTAAAAACTCACCTCATCTATTGCTCTGAATGTGGCCAAATAGCTGACTAGAGAATGAATGCACAGCACTAGATGTTGCTGTATTGTGTCGTGCAACCAAAACCAAGTGCTAAATGGCACGAGGGAGAATACAAAGTGCGGAAACACAAAGTGATCAAACAGCACCATTTACCCTCTACAGTAATTTGTTACCCAGCATTTCACAAGGAAATTTATACACAATATCCCAACCCACAAGTATTTTTAAATGCACATTTATGTAATATATCATATATTTTTACTAATCATGCAAATCATTAATTTAATGAATGAAGTTTTTTTTAACCACTAGTGGTTGCTAGATAATACAGACTGTCCCTGTAAGACTACTCATAAATCTTTTCTCTTAATTTTCCATAAAGATGTGTTGTTTGAGATGTGCTTAAAAAGTTGAAAGTAGAAAGTTTTCTCAATTAATTATTTGTTAACAATATCCAACTTAGTTTGAAGAGTCTTTCCAACTTTTTTCCTCCGCAAATATCTAATTTTATCTTACTCTTAGCATCTTTTCTGGGACACGCAACACATTGGGAAGCAGAAAGGGGAGTGACTTTATGCTCATAATTTCAGTTTTTTTTGTTAGAGCAGCATGAAAATAGTAAAAGCCCAAACCCAACCCAAAGCCTAAAACTGATGAAAAAAGTGTATTCAAGCAAGTCTAAAATAGGCACGTTCTTGACTAATGAGCTGGCTCAGGCTGCGATCATGACTTGGTGAAAGAGAGTAACAAAGTTTCTAATTCCAGCCACCACCTTAGCTCATTTAATGCCAAAATGTATGAATACGCTTTCAGAAGCATTGTCCCTGAGTGCTGAAGCGTAAAAAATACATTTCCTCTGTTTTACATATTGTCAAAAAAACGATAATATACGGTTTGGCACAGCCCATCAGTATGTATCAAGCATCTAAGAAGGATTTCAATATGTAAAATCACCATTAGATGGCAGGAGTGGCTTTGATCAGATCTTTGTCCACACATCGAGGAACCACCGCTTCCTAATTTTGCCTCCTGTATCCTGCGATTGGGAGTGGGTAGGCAGCCCCGTATGACGAGTTTGCGTAGTGAAGCAGTGTTGTGAGGAAAGCAAAGGTATGGATAAATACAGACAGTTAACGTTTCAAATGTTTTTTTTAATTCTGAAAATGATGACAAAGTTCCTTTGAGGCAGAGAGGGATGGTGTTTCGTGCACATCAGCAGGAACGAGATCAATATAGTGAGCGAAATTGTGTGATCACAATACCGAAAACATCTGGCGATGAAAACGTTTTTGGAAAGTTCTTGCATAGTTCATTCATCAATAATAACAATGTTTTGGCAATAGAATGTTATTTTGCAAGCAAAGTGCTCTTGTGTTCATGGAAAGTTTAGTTTGGATATTGGAGGTATCACAAATGCAAAAGAAGCACCAAAGTTCTGCCTGAAATACATCCTTTCAAAAAAATCTTCTTTTCTCAGTGGTTTTCTTTGAAACTGGTATTTTTCAAGAAACTTAGCAATGTTCAACTGCTGTTTACTAAACAATGGTGAAACCTAGACACACATTTATTTTCTATTGAAAGATGAGGGTTCAAGCTTTCTTCTGATAGGCCCTATAAATAACAAAATAATCTGCAGGCCCTCAAAAATGTGTCAAAATGGCAAATTTGGCTGGTAGCAGCTCTACCCATTTAAGGCACACGTCTTGCATTGAATGAGTTAAGTTTGATATTTTTGCAATACACCACTGTACTGGAAAATGATTTAAAAGATAAAAGCAAGTAGTAAAATACTAATACAAATTTCATGCCTTAAAGCCTGAAACTGTGAAACCTTTACTGATAACATCAACAACCTTTAATTCCCTTTTGTTGACAGTTTTATAAATCTGTAGTGTACATGGGCAACACACAGATTTGTTGAATGGCATTTTGGAAAACATTTATGAGTTGACTCTGAAGCGTTTGGACGCAATCGTGTTTTGACATTTTCCCCAATGAAACTTTCCTCTTGTCTTTGCATTTGAAAACTCTCGTTTTTCGTCTTTCTACGATGCTCCGCAGCTGGCTGTTGTTTCCCTCCTTTCCTGTGAGTGGTCCACCCCCACCCCTCCAAAGCACGCTGTTTTTCATTGTTTGAGATGACAGCAGTGATAACAATGCGGCCAAGACATAACTCTCAGTCTTCTATGAAGCTACGAGGGAGGCTGAGAAGTTTTCTTCAGATGAAACCATGATACACACAATTCTTGTAAAGAAAACATTTATTTATTGAAGTTGATGTTATTATCGTGTCAAACTGCGGTTATTGACACCAGAAGCTCAAAATTAGTCTTTACTGGTGGGGTGCAATACCACTTTTATGGCCTGCCTGGTATCAACCCAATGCTTGGTATTTCTACTGTCTCATTCTTAGCATTTATTACTTTATTTCTGTTTTGCAATAGGACCCTTTTCAAGTGACGCTGTTCAATGATGCCCCTTTTAAAAGAAGCACACTAGGCAGTACTAGAGCTCTTGCGCCCATGTTTTCTTTGGAAAAGTGCTCTTTAGATGGATATTATTATTTTCAAATCAGTAAACGGTTTACTAACATTAATAATAATGGACAGAGTCTTTTAGGAAATTGGCCAAATAAACCTACATGAAAAACGTCGACATTTTGTTTTGTTAACATAAATAAAGAAACATTAATTTGTAGGAAAAACAATTATGGAGCAGAAATTCCACAAGGTTGTGAAAAAAGGACTAATGTTTCAAATGGCACCATGTTGTCTTTTCTAAACATTTGCATCCAGCAGCAAAGTTCTTTACAAGCACAACAAGGGAAAACTACCTTATTTTGTAGCATACATTTTTATCTGGAATTCTAAACTTTAAAATTATCTAACATATTACATACATTTATACATCAACTTGTTCAGAGAATATACAAATAAATGTCAAATTGTATTCTATAAGCAAAATGGCCCGGCGTTGCGAGACCAAGAGAAGGTTGGATTCGGCTGCTTTGAGTGGTCGGTGGTCGAGTGGTACCCAATCCGGCTGTCAAAACTCATGAAAGCAGATGTTTATCGATTTGATAGGTATTCATTGGAAGTGCCTTGTGGAGGCCTAAAGTACAACTGTGTACATTTTCACAAAAATTGATTCATCCGTTTCGGAGCCTTTAACACACACGCTTACACCCACACAAATCGGGATTTATAAAGTAGTTTAGATAGATTGAAATGAAAAATGAAATGATCTGCATTTATATAGCGCTTTTCAAGTCAATGAAGACTTCCCAAAATGCTTTACAATGTGCTTCACATTTACCCATTCACACACACTCCCACACCAATAGCGGCCGTGCAGCCATGCAAGGCGCCAACCTGCTTATCGGGGGCGTTAGGGATTCAGTGTCTTACCCAAAGACACATCGACACGTAACACGGAGGAGCCGGGATTTGAACCTGCGATCTCTTGATCGCAAGACAAGCGCTCCTCCTGAGCCAATATTTAGATAAATAACTTAAACATTAAATGTATACCTTTATTAAGGAAACACGCAAAAGTACTGTTTCCTTCTGAACATAAGACCCCTCCAAAAAAACACCCATCGACAGCATGCTGTAAATGAAATATCTGATATCAAAAGGTGACCCGCATTATGTTGTTGCCGTTTTCTTCACATTTGGTCTTACTTGGTGGCCAAATGATTGCCGCCTTATTCGTTGCAAGGAAGAAACAAGTCATACTAGTCAATTTGACAGAAGCTCAAGATCCCCGAAGAATAATATCTGGTCACGCAGTGCTATGGGGTGCCATTCCTCTCCTCAGTGGTCAAGATGATCTACAAGTGTTGAGGTCAGGACTTTTGACAAGGTCCTTCATTCTTTTCAACTCCTGTGGTGACAGAAAAACTCCATGGGGCGCGGGTTGTCATAGAGGACAATGGAAAATGGAAGGGCATCTTCAGAAGAACCCCAGCTCTATATCTGTATGCTTTTACATACATGCAAGAAGCCTTTTTATTTTGCCTTCAAGATTATGTGGCACCACACCATTACGCCACTTATTGTAATTAATGCTACACACACAATCAATATAAACATTGCTTAAACACCTTGGTCGGTATTTTGAATTTTTTTTCGGATAATGGTTGTTCAACTCAGCATTTTGGGTTCAATGTATGTATTCGTAATAATTTCATTTCCCCTTTTTTCATTGCGAACTTCCTCAGCCTTGAACCTTAGGAAGAAGTTGCTAAATTCAATATTAAATAAAGTTATCTTTGTATGGTGTGCATTTTAATTAAAAGTGTATAAATCTAAGATTTCTTTACCGAATCGCAAAGCTTCTTAATTTTTACTGTATTTTTTTTTTTACTATGCTATGCTTTTAACATTTTTCTGTTTTTAATTGATATTTCAAATGCTTTTTGTGATTGTTTTAATGCTTGGCCTCTGATGTCGCAAACAGTTCCATTTGTCATTTCATTGAGACATTCTGTACTTGTTTTCTTCTGTATGAAATATGTTGTATTAATATGACTGTCTTCTATTGCCCATCTTGTAATCATTTTTTGCACTTTTTGGATTCATCTTCACCTTCCATCTTTGCTTTTAGGCCTTCAACCCTCATGAAAAGCTATCAGAAGAAGGGATAGGCAAGTAACAATACCAGGTATCAGTACTAGTGCTGTTGGCTAATTTAACTTTCAACTGCCATAAAGTTACCGTTCATCAGTCAGGAGCTATTAATTTCATACTTAATTGAGTAAAAACTGATTTGTTTTGATTTAAAGATATTTATTTAAAAATATCAGTTTGGGGTAAAGGAGGCCATTTTTGTATTTATAGTTTGGATATCTGGTATCGATGAACAACACAAACTTGCCCCTGAGGAGGAATATAGTTGAAAAGTGCAATCAAATTTAGCATTAACAAAAAAAATTACATTTGTCACAATGCCTGTATTTTCAGTTTTGTACAATAAAATTTAGCAACAAAAAAAACAAAAAGAAAAAAAAGTCTTAAGATATGTTTTCACAGTTGTGTGAGCTCGTTTAGGGGTGTGTTGGCCCTCTGGAATAAGCTGTTTCTCAGCCTGTTAGACCTACTTTTGAGCTACTTGTAGTGGCTTTGTCAACTACAGCATACGTAGACAGGTATAAAAACCAACATGAGACTATTTTCTACTGTATCTTTTTTTTAGTAATCTTCCCTCAGTGTATTCGGCAAGGATTTGGGGGGGTGGGAAAGAGAAGGGAGTAAAAAGGTATTTTTAGCTTTAGCAGTCGGGTCTAGTTGGCGGCCTTCCAGCAGGCGCCGTCTTAGTGATTTAGCTGGATCGAAAGCGTTCCACCCAGCCTTATCAACGTGCTGCAAAGCCGGCGATAATGGTCTACCTCACCTCATCGTGGAGCAAACGGTGCTGAGATGAGATAAACCTCAGCTGCTCTTACGTATTAGCCGGTGAGACAAAAACAGAAATAAGAGTTCATTTGTGTGACGCTTGGGCTGACGACATCGCCACTGACACCGAGCAAGATACTCTAAAGGGACATTATGTATTATTTAGTGCACCCTAGTGGTAAAAAAAACCTTCATTCATTAAACAAAATCATATTCATGATAAGCATACATACATAACTATCAAATAAATGTGCACTTTTTAAAATATTCGTGGGTCAAGAAATTTGTATTAATTTTAACATAAAATTAAGCTCACCTATAGGGAGTTGAAATGATTGTCCACCATATTCACTCTACGGGTTCCCCCAAAAAACAAAAACCTTGTAAAAGGCTGGTCAAAAAAATAGGAAGAATAACAGTGCAGTTTGGTCACTTAGAGTCTCTGTAGTTTGTATTCTGCCTTGTACTTTGTGGTAGTCGTTTTGAGTTGAACTATACAAAACACCAACAACTAGTGGTAAAATACTACGCAGTGTCCCCTTAATATGAATGCTAATATATATCGTAAACCCCACTTAAAGTTGAGTTGTTTATGTAGATTTATGAGAACAACTGAAATATGTACTTAAAAAAGGTCAAAAATACGAGTGAAACAAAGTAAACAACATTGATGTGAATAATAAGCAAATATACACTATTGTTTAAAAGTTTGGGGTCACTTAAAAATGTTCCTTCTTTGACAAAAACATAGTTCGAAGGATATTTCTTTTCGAACTTTCTCAATGTTTCTATTTATTTTGCAACCAATTTGATTTGTCTGGGTGACCACAAACTTTTGTATAGTAGTGTATATAACTTTTATATAGTGGTGCATTTTTTAAAATAATTGTTGGTGTAGAAATTAGTTTGTCGGTTTTTACGAGATGAGGCTCACCCAGTGGGGCCTGACATGATTGCCGGCCATCTTGCTGCTAAAGGTACCCCCCCCAAAATAGGACCTTTCTAACAGCCTGGGAAAAAAAGAGGAGTATAATGGTATGGTTTGGTCACTTTTAGTCTCTGTAGTTTGTAATCTTTCTTAAGCTTTGTAGCTGTTGTTTTGGGTTAAACTGCACCATACAGCAACATCCAATGGCAAAATATTAAACAGTGTCCCTTCAAAAAGTGGAAGCTGTTGAAAATCCAAACATAGAAGAAATTGATTACATGGATTTTCTTCATACTACCCATGTCTTTTATTTTGGAAAAAAACAACACACACACACGCATACATAGATCAACTCCAAATGTGACTTAATGTAGTTATGAAGGGGCTTTGTGTGTTTGAAAAAAGTGTGAGTGACACAGAGGTAAAAGGACACCTGTAGAGGACGCAGATGTAAGAGTAGTTATTTTCTTTTCTGAGTCCATTACGCTGTCTGCTTAGGAGACACACTGGAAAGAAGGAAATTGGGTCTTTATTTTATGTCAAACCTCAAACTACCTGAAATGTTTGAAATGCCCTATCCTCCTCACACATGGACACATCATTATTATTTTAAAGAAAATTGAAATGTTCAGGATTCAGTCACAATAATTGGGAAATATACAGGAAGTGTGGGTTCAACACATTCAAAATATCGGCAACTGTGCGGTAAAAGTGCAATTTTACCCCTGAAGCATGATTATCACACAAAATCATAAATCTTACCTTTGTCACTACATCCTTCTTTGTGTGTTGCTGCCACCATAGAATCAGATTACAATTTGATGGCAATGAGTTTTAAACAATATTTTTTGATAGCGTATTGATTAAATTCATTTTTCATCTCTTGCACTCCTTTATAACATTTATCTTCATTTCTTAGCTGCAACAATCTTAGTATTGTAATTAGTATACGGCATAAAATGCTGTATGCAAGAGGTCTACCTTTGCTGGTTGTTTAAAAACAGGTTCTTCATCAAGAGTTCCTTGGTCAAATTAAAATGGAGTGACGGCAGAAATGAGGCAAAATTCAATTTAAAATGTGAATATGCATGAGACATTTTACTCCCCAAATTAATTAGTAATTCGTAATTTCCGAGAGGTTTTAGTGGAATTCATTTTTGCCTTCATCAATTATGTATTCTTATATAAAAATAATGTAGCCCATCACACGAAATTCATGGATTTTATGTTATCTGTTTTATTAAAACAATTTCCCAAAATACAATTTTCCAGTAGTCTTGCACAATCAAACATTAAATATGTGACTGTCTTAACAATATGAACTACAGTATTAACTTATTTACTGTATAGTCATTTTAAATTTAGTTCTAGAACTCTATACATTTTAAAATATAGGTCTCCAAGTATGCATTTTATTTTTAATAACGGCTTATGAAATCATAGCACTTTTAATCTGTTGTCAATCTAAATGAAAATGCGTACATTAATGTGTTTAAGTGTATCGTAAACCTTTTTTTTTTGAAGATACGTTTTTAAAAAGAAATTAATACAAAAACACTCAAATCAACTTCTTCAAAATGTTTGAAATGTAATTTCTCAACCAATGAAGTAGATAAAGTTATCTTTTGTTTTGATTATCCCTTTACTACTCATAAGAAAAACAAACATGTATTTTAATTACTTTGCATTGCTTCTGATGTAAAGCACAAACAAACAACAAACCACTTACAAACTAAAATACAAAAAATAATTTTGAAAATATTATAAGTATATTTTGATCACCAAACTATGGCTATGCTCACTGTTTTCGTTCACTTTGAGGGAGTTGCCAAGTCCAGGTACAGCTATTGCGCTTCGGGGGGCGTGTTCATTGGAGCCTAGGCCTCTGATACCTTCACTAACAGTCGGAATTTTTTTAGCCATTTGAACAATATGCGGTGCAATTTTTCAAATTCTTCCGGAAGAATTATGAAGGTGTCTTACTAAAGAAACTGCATAGGTTTAACGTAAACATTTTCAATTTAAAAAAAAACATCCCAAAACATACAAACGGGTCAAACTTGGTGGCTGGGATTGCCCATAGAAATGTCTGGTAAGAACTGATCGGTATATTAATGCAACAATGGTTGTTATAACATGAGGTCCCTGAAGGCACCTTGGTCGATACCCCCACCCCCACGCTTCATGGCTGCACAAACATGTTTCCCCTGCAGGCTTCATGAGCCTGTGGTGGGCTTCGAAGAGGAGGGGGTCCCGAGCAAACGAGTTGATGTGCCCTGGAAGTAATTCTTTCACCCCAATAAGTCCCACTACGCATGCACACCGAGATCAAACCTCAGAGGGACAATAATCACGCCCTTTATTTCATGCAATTAAAATGACATAAAAATAAATATATTTTTTTGCATGCTTAAGTGAATGTTTTGAATATACAAACTTTAGCAATTTGTCATTACTTAGTGTGGTCTTGTTGCATTGTCGAATAAATTAGAGTCATTATTTTAAATTGAATTTAATTGTTTTTACTGTATTGTCATTTATATCAACGTGGTGAAACATTGCATGCAACGAGATTAGGCACGGCACTCCAGGGTTAACATGCAATAAAGACTTTAATCGACAAAAATGAGATAACATAGGAACAAATATTTACAATAAGGGCTTAGAGATTGGCCAAAGTTATAATAATAGTGCCATGAAAAAGTAATGTAAAATAACAGTATTGTGCAATGAAAAGTAGTCTAAGAACAATTAGCAGCAAAAAGTATTAATCCAAGATATATATTTTCACAGTTTTGCACACTTGTTAAGGGTGGTGATGGCGCTGAGGAAGAAACTGACTCTGTTAGTCCTTGTTTGTTTTTACCTTTTCATTCCTTGATACATAAAGTGTAAATTAAACTGTAAAATCTAAAATGCAAGTAAAATGTCAAGATAACTTATAACTTAGGGCAGACTCCAAGCACTACTTTGTAAATATATTTGCCCATTTATCCTGACAGTCTTTTATGTTATTTTTCTCTTTTGAGTCTTTATTACATCGTTACCCTGGCGTGCCATGTCCAGTTTCGTTGCATACAATCATTCACAACGCTTATATCAATGACAATAAAGACAATTCAATTTATTTCAATTCAAGTCGATTCAAAGATGAAGGAGTTACTCATGAAATGTGCTTGTTGTGATTAAGTGAAGCCACGCTGTCACATAGCAATTTAATCTAAAATATATATATATATATATATATATATATATATATATATATATATATATATATATATATATATATATATATATATATATATATATATATATATATATATATTAATTTCAAAATCTTTTTACAAAATATTTGTAATCATTCTCGGTTTTGATTTTAACGAAATCTATACTACGTCAAAATGTCATACATATGCGGATTAAGTTATTGTTTTCCTCCACAAAAGAAGACAACTCATTTGAGCCATTTTCCATACATTAGGGACTCTAACCTCAAATACGTTGAAATGCTTTCGTTTAGATTGATGTTTTAAATGATTTTAATGTGGGTTGAGTTTTAAAATTGCCAATTTATTATAAAATTGAGATTACCGTTTAAAACATAATTCGCAGATAACGTCCATGTGTTAAAACCGATCCGAGCGGGTGGATGATAAAAGAAAAACAACAACCGGCGGTAATCTGTCTCAGAGTTTAAAAAAAAAAAAAAAAAAGTTTGTGAAAGTGGACTGACGTCACACTCCCACAATGCTTACCGCCCCCCTAACTTGGCTGCAACCAAGGGAGAGCCGCACACACTCACTCCCAGGCCCAGACTATCAAAATTATTGATGGATAAATCCTTATCACGAATTATTTTTAATAAACAAGCAACTTAGACGTCGACGAGAGTGCGTGGAGTTGCTGGCGTGGGCCTTCTCCCACGGTGGGCTTCTATTCGCGATGGACGCTCACTGGGGGCTCCAAGTGAAAGTTGACTAATGCAGTACTGGAAACTTTTTAGTGAGTAAAAATATGTTTTGCTTCTTTTTGCATGTTTGTACGTGAGTGGCACAACTTTTACGCAACTTTGACGCCGTCCAGCAGACGTGCTCTTCGAATCGCGCAACGCTTGCCATGTTAAAGATGTTATGTGTTATTAAACGGCCCCTTGCGTCATTTACGTCGTGTTTGTGTGCAAAAATCCATCGTCCAGATATTTAACGCCGTGACAAATGTGCCCCTGCAAGCGATTACGACTGTTTTGTGCACAAACCCCGCTTATAATTGTTTTTGTTTTTTGGAGTTCAACTTGTCGAGTTTGAGGCCATTTTGGGAATATATGTCCCCCTGTGTGTTTTTCCTGACTTTAAGAGTGTGTGTTCGAAGTGAATTTTAATTGAAGCTCTTTGGTAAATGTCCATTAAAGTGTTGCTTTTATTTGGTGGTGGTGGTGCGTTCACTTGTCACGTTTTTTAACGAAACTTGGAGATGTGTCGACCACACGCGCGTTACTGTCCCTCCTCGTGGCCTGTGTCATGTTTGCGGCTCCTCGGATGTTTTTGTTCCTTTGGCCTGCACGCGCCCGCGCATGCGTGACTGTGTGCGTGTGTTTTAGAAGTAGAACGAGCGGTGGGCGATGAACGCGATGCTGTAGTAATATTACAGATTTCATGGTTGAAATTTGTATTTTGCAGTCGCTAACAATTTGGTTATGTTTTATACAGTACCTTTTTATATCTGTCTGTCTGTCTGTCTGTCTGTCTGTCTGTCTGTCTGTCTGTCTGTCTGTCTGTCTGTCTGTCTGTCAGGGTTGGGTAGGGTTACTTTAACTTGATTACTTTCAATTACTTTTGGATGACTCCAATACCAAATATGCTAATAAAATACAAAAGAAACTAAATATGAATAGAATTACTAAATTTTGTGCAGGCCTGGGGAGTAACGGAATACATGGAACGGCAAAAATGATGTTGGCAAGCTGTTTGGATTTATTTTCATTTTTTTCTGTCGCATTTTATGTTAGTTTTGCCGGAGATCAAAGAGATCAAAGCCAGGAGAGAAAGCTTACCACGTGTTGTTAGTCATAATTTTATTCATATTTAGTTTATTTGGTCTTTTATTAGCATATTTGGTATTGGAGTAATCCAAAAGTAATTGTAAGTAATCAAGTTAAAGTAACCCTACCCAACCCTGCTATCTATTTATCTATGTTTCATTCTATGGTATTATCTATTGTTCTATCTGTTGATATATTGTTCCATCTACAGTATCATCCTATCTATCATTTTATCTATATATCCCCTACGGTCCCATCGCTCTTATCATTCTATCGTTCTGTTTATCGTTTTATGTAACCATCGTTCTATCAAACTATAGTTCTATCTATCCTTTATATATTGTTCTCTCTCTGTGGTCCTATCTATCTAGGGTTCTATCTATCAATGGTCCTATTTGAGGTTCTATCATTTTTCCAATGGTTCTTTCTATGCTTGTATGGATGGTTCTATTGTTTTATCTATCAATTGTTTTATCGACCTATCGTTCCATTGTTTTATCCATCTATTGTACTATTGTTTTACTTGTCTGTCATTCTATCATTCTAGCATTTCATCTAACTATCATGTTGCCATATTAAATACAGTCCAAATCAAGGACATTGGTTGACCCTGCCCGTTACTGTGTCTAATAATCCTGCTGTATTATTTGTTTTATTAGAGGGACAGTGTATATTATTTGACCACAAGATGTTGTCAATTGCAGGGGTCACGAAACTATTTGAAGCGTAGAGCTATTCTGTGTTACTGATTGGCACAAACAGCTACCCGTTTGAGATGCATTTCTGAAAGGACAACTTATCATGTTATTACTATGTTGTTACTAGGTTGTAATTATTAGAAGTTATATTAAAATTGTCTTGGTCAACCACTAAATCATGCCATTTAGAAACTCCATATCCTGGAATATCTCAATGACCCTGCACTTGGGAGCTAGTTTCAGAACCTGCTGGCGGGGTACTCAGGTGTTCTTAGGGGGCTACCTAGTTCCCATAGGAACTACGTTGTAGACCCGTGCTCCATTGTGTAGCGCAACCAAAAACAAGTGCTTAAAAAGAGCATAGTGCTTAAAAGGATTGATACAAATTGCTAAGACTCAAAGTGACCAAACCACACATTTTTTCTTCCCATTTTTTTGCCCAGCTGTTCACAAGATTTTTGGTTTTTCAGGTACTCTTCGTTGCAAGCCAGCGGACAACTATGTCAGCTTTCTTTAGGTCAGGATTCTGGAACGTATGACTTGCCTAATATTGCACTTTTAATGAGTACACATGGCTTAGATGTAAAGTAAGGGGCCATAGTAAACTTATCTGTGACTTACCAACTTAAGTGTTTGCAAAGCCGAAGCAACACAGAATGTTATCCGTTCGGTCCAAGATACCATTTTATATTCACGATGTTACACCAACAAACCCCGTTTTATCTGTACATCTTAAAGGAATCTTTTATATGGAAGCTCATTTAACAATCCATGTTCACTCTTCAGACAATTTATGATGAAAACACAAAGAACAAAACTGTAAACACCCAAAAATGCCAGCCAAGTACCCAGAACAATTTGATTGGGTGAGGGTTAGGGTGGGCTGATCTCTGCATTCACAGCACACTCCCCTAAAACATATGTATCCTTCTCGTTTCCAGTATTTTGTGACACTTTTACAAAAGAACTCTGCTCAAACCCCATTTTAAAATGTAGAATGACAATCAAAATGAGCCTCGGTAACTGCGGGAGAGAGACAAATTTTAAACGGTATGTAGGTTGATACGGGACACATGTTCTGACATTATTATGAATTCATAGATTTTCTCGAAATATCAAATGTCACATAGTAAAATCAAATGTGCTAAAGGTTTAGCTTTTGTTTGGAACCCGGGTTTGGTGTTTTGTTTTTTAATTTTGTCCTATATGGTGTGATTAAAAAAAAGAATGTTTTGCCATCATGCCTCTTAGATTCACAAAAGTTTCTGGCCCCGGTTTTTGGAGAAGCTCATGTTATGTAAATTAATGCAAATTTATCGACCTGAGTATTCTTAAAAATGCATGTTCATTAGTTTATATTCACTTTGCTTATTTTTTTTAAGATAATGCTATTTTTTTGTGTTTCTGTAGTGCAGTGGTTAGCACATTTGCCTACCATGAAAACGGTCCCCGGTTTGAGACCGGGTGGAAACATAGATTGGCGTGGAGAGGGATGGGGCACCACCAGACTGTACTTGCCGAAGAAACACCATAGGAAATGGTGCCCCTACACCCCAAGTGGTTAAGGGATCCAACCAACTATTGTTTTATCAAAATTATCTTTTTTTTACCACTAGGAGGCACCGCATTTAAGTGTTTAACTATGTTAAGTGGAGTGGTCTTTTCTGATAACAATTTTGGGTTGATCATTGCTATTTCTAATGTTACCCACAGCATACATTTTTATGTTGAATGTCTGTTTGGGTGATATACAGAAAGCAACGTTTAGATGAATCAGACATTTCTTGTTTTTTTTTTTTACCCTCCACCCTTAATCTGAACCAAGCATCTGTTATACGTGACATTGAATTTTACATTTATTTGATCTGTTTTCATCTCCTAAAACATTTTCAAAACAAAATAATCTTTAACTATGCTGAGTTTCAACTTTCATTTCAGCCTTCTGCAGACATATCAAACCTTCTTGTCTGACGTTTCTTAATCAAAACAAATTATAGTCAAGGAAACATTGTTTGTCCGCCGTTGATGGATGGTGACAGAGCTTGGATGAGCGTAATTTTAATGGGTTTAGTTTAAATGTCGAGGATATCTAAAATAATAGATTAAACTGTTAAGGAGCTAAGACAAGTCTTTCGAATGTGGGGAAAAAATACATGCCCTAAAAATCAATCTTAAGCCTATGTATTCAAATATTACCGGGTTAACTGCTGGAAGTAGGGTTAAATAGACTCGGTAAACCACTAAAAATAGGTTTACTAGAAAATAACAACGACCCAGCACAGATTTAAAAAAGGCAATAGACTATGTCATCATCACACTGTTTTTACTCATGGTACCTTTCGTCTCTGGTACCATGAGTAAAAATAGTGTGATGATGAAATGAAGTCTTATGCCCTTTTCAAAATGTCATAGATTCATAATAAAAGTTAGTGGTGCATGTTATACACAAACCAATAAGATCCTTGTGGCTTTTAAATAATTATTCACAATCACTCAATTAAGGCTGCGTTGATTAATTGACCTTTTCAACAAAAATCGATAATATAAATAGGTGACAATTAATTACATTGTTGACTATTGTGACTAAACACATTTTTCCAGTAGAGTGAAACATCTCTACATGAATATAACGTCTGATGAGAGTCTCACAAGCGCATTAGCATCGGGACCAGTAACATAAACACACAGAAATTATGGCGTCAAACTCTAGTATGCATATAAATACTTCTGAAGTTAGCAAGCATTTAAGCCAACAAATGGCGAATACTAAAACTACTTGCAAATTTTGCAAAGCACGTTGGACAGAAAACGTTGTCTGACTCACTTTTGATGACATGCATTGCACATTTTGCTATAAAAGAGAGCTTTATGCCAGACTGTACCCGACAAAACTATTTGAAAATAAATGCATGTAGTCCGAAAAACTAACGTCAGTTCTTTAAACATTGGAAACGGCAGATATCATTTGTTAAAAATGGTTTCATTTCAGAAAGTTAAGAATGGTTAAGATCTTTTTTTAGACTTTGTAGTTGACTAATTCACAAAATGCACTTAATATTTGTTTAGTTTACTGTTCTATTGGTTCTAATGAGTCTGTTCTTGAAATACAGGGATGCAAAATGTTTACTGGATTTTAATTTATTATTTATTTGCCTATCCCTAAAAAATGGACAAAGGATTATATATGGATTTCGCCAATTTGGTTTTACATTGTGCACTTTATTTATTTTTGTACATATCCAAGGTGTGTTCAATAAAATATGTATTTTTTATTGTATCCATTTTCTTGTGTTTGTTATCATTTTCCACATAATTGAATCAACTTTGTTCTCAATTTAAGAAAAAAAATAATGAGTCTACATAAGCTCATCAACTGTAACCTTTTTAAAATAAAGTTTGTCTAATCAGGTCTTTCCTAAAAAAAAAACACTTGCTGATAAAAGATGCATTACTGTTTTTATCCAGCGCCAAATTTGAAAACCATCTACTGTCCATTTGATTTATTGAATATGTCGACCAAATTCCCCTAGTGGATATCAGTGGAACTATTCAAGCTCTATTATTTCACATATGTTTATGGGGGGCGCCTACGCAGGTGGTGGTGTTTGTAAAATGTAGCTTGTTTTGGAGGCATAGGGAGGTCTCGGTCTTCGCGAATTCCCCCACAATCCTTTGCTCTCACCGCGGACAGCGCGCTGTTGCCGGAGAAGGCAACAGCAGGCTGATTACCATAAGAAAAGAGCATCAGTTGGGTTAATGGAAAGGACAGCCCTCTGCGGGGACCAATGGCAGTTAATAACCAGGGAAGAATCGGAAAAGCTGCAATCCCTTTTTCTTTGTACTGCTTCACCTTCTACGAGTCGGGATGGGTCAGGAAATAAGGAGGGGAGGTGGGGGTGATGGAGGGTTAGGAGAGGAGCATAGGAGGTGGCCCAGTGAAAAAAGGACAACGGGTTCATGCGAGAACGAAAGTATTTTTTGACGGAGGGCTGAAAGAGGATTGTTGCATTTGTTGTTTTTCTCACGACTGCGCCACACACAGGGAGTTCGGGACGAATTGAAACGGTGTTTGTTGCGAATGCATCCCAGTACGAGTTTGTTTGCTTGTTAACATGCTTAGAGTGTAAACACTGTTTTTGAAGCACCATCAGACAATCAGGAATAATAAGATTTGGAGGTCAGGATCGGCCGATATTGTTTTTCTGGGCCAATACTTTTGGAGCTGATTTACATTTGCTGTAAAAGCATTGATGTTTGCGGAAATCAATTAAGAATGTAAAAAGAAACAAAGAAAATTGGTTTTAAATTTAAGTAAAACTTGAATAGCTCCATGAAACCTTTAGACTAAATAAATTTGAATTTCAACACAACTAACATGAGTACACTTTCAGTTAAACCAAAAACTAACAGTGCAAAAACCTAAAACAAGGCTTAGCAGCAACTCACATAAAAATACATAAAAACTTATATACCTCAGATTTTCTTACAAAAAATAGAAAGAATATCAATACAACCAACATCACTTAAATTAACTAGAAAACAATGCATGGAAATTTCAATGTAGCTTACTAATCAAAATGTGTGAGCATGCCTGTTTTCGAGACAGATTTACGAATTAATGTTATGGTAACTTATAATCACTCAGCCTTCCACTTTTACAGCGTGCTTTTTATGCATTCAATCACAAATGCACATGCTTGATTGACAAACTAATGTTATGGTAAGAGCTAATACATCATGCCTCCCTTAAACAAGTTAAGCCTCTTCATCACACACAGGCTTTTTTTTTTTACAAATTCTGAATATTTGACAATAAAGAGTTCAACTTAAAAATAACATAACACTTTTATTCACATTTATATAAAATCCATCCGTTTGACCAAAATGCAGTTCAAATGCAAATATAAAATGTGTACTATTATTAAGTGTCAATTTAAGACCTAAATACTGTTTACTTGAATTCACATAGTTTGAGTGCAATTTATCTTTTTCATTATACAGTCTCAATGCTCAACCAAATCGATGTTCGACCAAAAAAAAAAGTACACTAAAAATGTTTCGATGCTCGACATGGAATTCGGTGCCAAACTGAAAATAGCCGAGTCAACATCGCCAAAAAGAGTCAAATCCAATGAGATTTGGCGCGTAACGAGTGGAGCCGAGTGAAGCATAGATACACTCAGCAGCGCGACTTAGCCTAGATTTAGTGCCACTTCTATCCGGACCGATTGAAGGGGTACGTCATTTTCGAAGGCGCTTGCCATTTACGATGACCTACTGAAAAGAAGTGCTAGTACAAGTATTAGTGAAAGTGATCCTTCCTTCACTTTTAAAGCGAGCTGGGGTTGGTTTGAAAGATTCCAACATAGAACAGTTATCCATCGGGTTACTAGGCATGGGGACGCGGCCAGTTCGGACCAGGCAGCGGCTGAAAAATACGTTGCGGTATTCCAGGAGTATGTCAGTATTATGACGTTTTGTTTTGTAATTCTAAACTGTCGTTGAACCTTTATTCCCATGAATTTGCTGTTGGTCTAATTCTAATGTACAAAAAACCCTACATTATGAATCTAATTTAATTTGTTTTGGTTGTTGGATTATTTTGACTTGGTTATGTTATAAGTCGCTCACATGCTGAAAAAGGGTGATTACTCCTATTCTATTTAGGGAAGAGGTTTAAATATAGTGAAAGCTAGAGCTCTTGTTGGTGATAGGAATGAGTGGAGAGGTGTTGTAAAAGGATAGTGGGATGTTTACTCGTGTTCTAAGGGATGGGCAGGGCCCCTGTATGATACGGCAGGGGTAAACCAGTGAAAGCTGTCGGGCCCTGCTGTTGAACGAAAGAGTGTGTTGTGTCACTCTCACCCGAGTGACATGGCCGCTTTCTCGTGATCTCGTTTCATCAGGAGGGACGAAAGCATGACCAACTTGGGTGCCGAGGTGCTTAACTTGTTTGGGTGTTTGGGCATTTGGGTTAGCCATGGTCCCAACATTTTTGTGTGTGTTTTTTGCTACTTTTTCCCCATTTTTATTTTCTTTTTTTGTATGTGTTTGTCTTGCTGTCGGTCACCCCTCTTGAGGGATATAACCAAGGTTGATAGATAGATAGTAATTTGTCTTTTTGGAAATTGCACAACAGAGATGAGTGTTTTTTGGGGAATGAATAGCAATACTCATGCTTTTTGAAACATTTTGTCGCTGTAAAAAAAAAAAACGTATCACCAAAATGTCTATTTATTTGTTTGTTATTTGATTCCTAACTCTGTGGTTCATTACAGTGTTGTTTATAAAGTAACAATTTTCTAAATACCATAATGTTAAGTGTAGCATTGATTTCCTTTGAAAAATAAATACCTCAAATTAATTTGGGGGGAATTGTATTATTCATCCAACAAACTTTGGAGATGTATATTCTTTCACATAAAATAAGCAATATCTTGATATCTCAGCATAGACCTTCAATGCACAATATCCACAAGCCCCATATATCACTATTGGTAATGAATGTATCAGTCATGGGGCTTTGAGTGATTGTGTTACATTAATAGTTTGCTGTCCCAATTTTTCTTGTGACGTATGTATTCAGACATTTAAGAATCAAAGTACAGTAGTAGTGCATTTAAAAAAAAAAAGGCAACTATTTGATCATCAAAATTCTCAAGTCAATAATACATATGATTACAAGCTTCTCCAACCGCCCAGATGTTTTTTGGTGAAGCATGCTTTTTGCCGGCCAGTGCAGCATGCCGCTCAGAAATAGTAAGAAGATGTGAGATGCTTAAAGCGCATACTGCCACTTTTCCTTGTGGCTCAGTTTCTAGGAAGCAGGGGGAAGCTGTAGTTTCAGAACGTCTGTCCATCCATCAAGCAGTACCCTTACGTTACTGCACGCTATGAAATCTGGATGTTCAGTCAATCCTCGGCCCAGCCTTTGATGAGACTGTGTGAAATTGACTTGCAGTATTTGGGAATATGAATAGCTCTTTTCTCTTCAACCATCAGCTTATTATAAATTGTATTAATGATAATAATAATAATGATACAACTTGTTTTTTCCCCTTAGAGAATTTTTTTTTCATCAACTGTACTGGAGAGGGGCGATTGGGGTACAGTCAGTGCTGTCACAGCAGAGCATGCGCCAAATGACCTACAGTATTTCCAGCACCTGGTATTTCCAGGCAGTCTCCCATCGTAGTACTAGCCAGGCCCAATGCTTCTTAGCGTCCCAAGATCGGGCGTACTCATAGTGCTATGGCAGAAAACAGGTTGTAGTCATAGAGCCTGTGGGTTTACTATTATATTAGTGTAGCAGATAGGCCTGGGAAGAGTAGCCCCAGTTCCGGATGGATACGAAATAATAAGTGTGATATCGGGATAAGCTGTAATACTTTTTCGTATGTCATTTGTACAACTTTTGGTCTAGTGGAAAAGTAGTGGCGCTCTTACCGCCACTACTCGGGTTTGATTTCCATTGCATTCAATATTACGCAATTTTGGTTAGCAATACTTATTGACTGACCAATCTTTGCATTAATGTATACCATGGTATTCTCAATTTTGTCTCAATTTCATGCACCTTACCTTACCATACAGAGCGTTTTATGCATGAAATAAATGACGAAAAACTATTTTTGGGGGTGCGCCTTTTAATCAGGTGCGCCTAATACTGCGGAAAATACAGTACTTTAAGTATCCAATGGCCATAGGTAGCAATTACAAAACACGGGACAAACCAGGAATTTAAACCTTAAAGATTGTTGAAGTTGAGTGGTAATGTAAAAAATATCTCTACATATCTTTAGATTTATTTGACTTCAATCTCAATACCTTTTACATTTTTTAAAATCCAACGCACCTTTATAAAAGGACGTTACCGACTGTGATAGTGAAAGAACAAATTAAAAACCCAGTAGGTGGATATGTATGTCCTTAACCACTAGAGTTGTTGGGGCACCATTTCCTTTGATTTGTCGAGGGTAAGTACAGCTTGGTGGCACCCATCCCTCTCCAGGCCATCAAATGTTTCAACCCGTTCTCAACGCGAGGACTTTTCGCGTATTGGACAAATGTGCTAACCACTGCACTACATATTTTGAATGAGTAATTGTCTTTTTTTGGCACACCTGCTGAGAAAGAGCGAGAGAAGTAGAAAATAAAGGGTTTGGCAGATGAATTGTTTAGGTGGCATGACGAAAGCTTGGGACATGAATTATTCTCAGCGAGATGCAGAAGAAACGCAGAGCAGGTGTCCAGTCACAGTACAGTATGAAAGATGCTACTATGTGAATTGGCCAATCTGCATCAGAGATCTCAAGTCCAGGGGCTCTGGCTAATCAGCGTGAATCTTGGCTGTTCGAAATGGTCTTCGGTGGTGCAAGAAAGACTGGTTGTTTTTCCTTTTTTTCTAATCTTTTTTAATTTCAAGGAAAACATTTTTCCCTGCGAAAGAGTGAACCAACAATTACCAAAACACAAAGTAGCGAGTGGTCTCTGTGTCGGTTGGAGTTTTAAGTAGGCTTACGTAAATGCTCATCGTTCTACTATTTTTTCCCACTTTCCCGATGTAATATTGTTGAAAAAGCACCATCAAATAAGTCTTAACCTCACTAATGATTCAAGTCATCAACATCCTTTGGTCACTTTTTTAAGTGAATCCATCAACTCTTATGTTTGGTCCCTTGTGCATCTCTGCTTTAACTAAGCTATGTTTACACCCCTGAGGCCACTTCCGCCACAATTAGGCTGCTTGCTTTAGGCACAGTGTTTAATTCGGCCCTAAAGTGAAAGAGGTTAGGACCGGCTCGTGCTTCACCTATAACTCTGGTCTATGTTGAAAGAGCAGTTTTTATGAGTCAAATAAATTAATTAAATTTATTTTAGCACAGCACAAAAAACAGCATAATTCTTAATAGCTCTCTTCTTTAATAAAATAAACGATTCTATATTGCTCTTATATCTATCTCCCCAAATCTCTATACAGTAACTTAAATAAGGCAAAGTTAATAAACCGTATTGCAATCCGCTTCATCCGCCACCATGCGGAAGTACAACATGGGCCAGAAACTACTTCACAACATTGAATAACTATGCAAATGCCAACAGTATGGTACTCATCAATGGTACCATCGGTTCGTGGTTTCGAACCAGTCAGTGTGAGACGAGGCTGCATTCTCGCTCCAACTTTATGAAACCACTTCCTGGAGAGGATCATGTCTGAAGATTTTAAGCAATCTAAAGGTAGAGTCAGTATTGGGGGACACAAAATCACTAATCTCGGTTATCCCGATGATATTGCCGGATTAGCAGGAGACGAACAGGAAGCTACAGATCTGGTTAACCGCCTGGACAAAGCATCAACCCAGTATGGGACGGAAATCAGCACAGAGAAAAAAAAAACATCGACCAACAATCCCAAAGGTATTACAATCAACAATGGAGAGCTAGTACCTGTCACCAATTTTAAATATCTTGGAGCTGTCATATCACAAGAGGGGTAGAATGCAAAAACCATGGCCAGGATAGCTCAAACCATAGCTGCACTTGCCAGACTTAAACCCATGTCAAGGGACACGAACATAGCAGAAAAATCAAAGATCAGACTCATGCAATTGCTGGTTACTTCCATCTTCCTCTACACTTGCGTGACTCTCACAGCAGAACTGGGAAAAAATCCAGGCCTTAGAGATGTGATGCTACAGGAAACTTCTAGGCATATACCAGCTCAGTAGCCTAGATGGTAAGGCGCCCGCTTTGAGACTGGGAGGTCGGTGGTTCGCGCCCCGGCCGAGTCATTCCTAAGACTTAAAAAGTGGTCGGCGGCGCCCTCTGTTGGCTGCGGCTGCATCGGCTCGCTACAACGGGTCAGGTGCAATCGACATTTCGTTCTGTGTACATTGTTACACAGAATGACAATACAAGGAAATTATTATTATCAGCTACTTACCCTATGTGACAAACGAAACGATCCGCAACACCATCAGAGGGCACATTATAGGCTACAAAGAACTGTTGACAACTGTGTGCAGATTGAAATTCACAAGATCATCAGGACTGACCAAGATAATTCTCCAGGGCACAGTTCACGGGGCCAAAAGGAGAGGAAGACCGAAAAATAATTGGGCCGACAACATTAAGGGGTGGACTGGTGCCAACCTTGCCATGACCCAAGAACAGGCCAGGGACCATCGACAGTGGAGAAGGATGTCCAGAGTTGCTTCCTCATTGGTGCCACGATGACCCTTGCGATTAAGGGATCCGTGAACCGTGAAACATTAATTGAAGAGTGTTTTTTTTTTTTTCAAATATGTCTGCATGTATATATAACTGCAATTTTCTTTGCAAATTTGGATTGTATGCTATTTATATGGGGTCTTCAGCTATTATCATGGCTAGTAGTCATTCCAAGAAACTTAAACTCTTTGAACGTTACCTATCTTTATTGATTTCAGTGCCTGTTTTGAAATTCCCAAATACCATGACCTTTGTCATTGATACATTTAATGATTGTTTGTTTTTTTTCAAAATATTTACTTTGTTAAGTTCCACAGTCATTTCTGCCTGCGATTCCTGTAGATTCGCACCCGGGCCTAACCTTGTAGTGTCTTTAGCAAATTCAATGTACAGAGATCCCTCAGTTTTCAGAGTAGAGAGGGAGAAATTGAGATACAATTTGATATGAAATGGCCAATCGGCATCGGAGATTTCAAGTCAAGATGGGCTGGCCAATCAGCGTGAATCTTTGCTGCTCAAAAAGTTCCTCGTGGTGCAGTAAACATTTTTTGTTTGTTTTTCAATTAAATCTCTTTTTTGGAGGGGTTTTGGGGGGAGGAGCGCAAAGTAGTGATGGGTCTATAAAGGTCCCAACACAGACCCTTAAGAGACTCCAAAGCTAATGCTCGTGAGGCTTGTATTCCTATCACCAAGCTTTACGTATTGGGATATATTTGAGAAATAATATTTTACCCAGTGATAAGCAATTCCTCTTAATCCATATTGCAATAGCTTTTAAAGTAGTATATTGTGATTTATTTTGTCAGACAGTGTTTTACTCATTGGAGTGAAAGTGAAAGCAACTGAAATCCTAAAGAAAGGTATGGCATAGGAACTTGGGTCCACCATATTACCCGAAAAACTTTTTTTTTGTTCAATAGTGCTACTATTCGATTGTAAACCAATGATTATAAAGACAAATTCTAATTCTAAAATATAACAATATGTACCATAAATAGGCCCTTAGAAAGCAACAGGATGACCCGTGTAAAGGAAACCTAATCAATTATGCCACACGATTTGCACAATTTCCGTTAACACTTGTTAATTTTTTATGTTTAATGTTTTTGTCTATTGGTGCCCATGCCCATTGATTGTAGCCTTGTCATCTTGGAAGGGGGTTACCTTGTGTGACCACCCCTGAAGGTTTCTCTTTTTTCGTCATGCCATTTTTTTAGTTTTTCCTTGTCTTCATGTAGGTTTCAGATAAAGGCGTGTTGTTATGGTGACTCTCTTAAAGGGCTACCCATATAAATCTGGCTTGACTCGACGCAATGTTTGAAAATGTTGGTGTTTAAGATATACCACAACAGCATCATGGTGGCTTTCTTATTATTCTCTTAGAACTAAGCATGGAATATAGGTAAGATGGTAGTAAGCACTTTGCCAAGTGATATGCAAAACGGTTTTATCACGCCTCACCATACACAATGTGGTCGTGGTTACAGTGTAGTGTTTGGAACCAAAATAAGGTCTATAAATTCACTTGATTGTTTTAATTCAAAGTTGATAGGCTTTATTATTACTTTCACCAACTATTATTTACCATTATTGATTGTTATTGGAGGGTGTCTGATTCTCTACGCTTGTTGCTGGTGCTCACACAGATGAGTGTTGTAATACAGTAATTCCTCTATAACGAGGTTTAACTTTCACGGTCTCACTGCTTCACAGATTTTCATCTTGCATTGTGTTCAGCTCTCTGATTGGCTAAACCAGGGGTCTCCAATCATTTTGAAACTGAGAGCTCTGTTTCTTTACCAATTACCACAAAGGACTACCATTTTGATATGCATTTCTAAATTAACCTAGCAAGTTATTACTATGTTGTTACTAGGTTTTTACCTGGCTAATTTTTGGAATTAGAGTTAAAAAGACTGAGTCAACCACAAAAGTAAATCATTTTACTAGAAAATCACAATGACCCAGCACTAGTGAGCTATTTTCAGAACCAGTCTGTGAGCTTAACAGTTCTTAAGAGAGTAATAATTGATTTAAATTAAAATAAAAAAAAATTACATATATGTGCAAATGTACAGTAAACAGTACATTTATTACATAGATTTATAAGAATATATTTAAGAATGAAAAAATAAACCTTGTGATAAAAATAGGAATTAATAATCTATGTATTTGTTTATGAAGAATACAATAACATTACAGAGGATTTTTTGCAGGGGGGGCATTGCTTTTAGTTTTCCTGTCCTCTGTGTGTGTGTGTCTGTGTGTGTTTTGAGTCCTTTTTTCCATGCTTGTGTTTTCTTTCTGCTGGCAAGTTCAAAAATAAGACATAGGTGTTCTTAATTGTCACACAAGTTAAATAGAACTAACCATGGGTGGTTTTAAAACTTGAGAAAAAAAAGCACCTTGTTAAGCAAATTAATCCCAACATTCTTTGTCTTTCTGCTCGAACATTAATTTTTCCTCTCACGAATTCTTTTGGAGTTTTTTTATTTGTACAGCGGTCTGAGGCTACTTGATTTCTTTCATCATAGCACATTCATGGAAATTCAATTGAATTGATTTGTCTTACTTTGAATTTGGCCAAATTACATGGCTCTAAGGTGGCTAAAATATGCTAGCCATTCAATAAAAGCATGTGTTTGTCACGTGAACTGTTTATAATTTCAATGTTGAAAATTTTTATTCTTTTTATTCGGGGGTGGGGATGGGGGTTGTTCCCTACTAATGCCAATAACTAATTGGAGGATGTCAATTTATGTTGATTAGGTTGGTCCAAGAGCATTTCTGTTTATGAATGGGTGTAAAACTTTCTCCATTACTTGGGTTGTGTGTGAATACTGAAATGACCAGCTCGGTGGCCCTGTAGGTAGGGCGCCAGCCCCGAAACAGGGAGGTTGCTGGTTTCGAGCCTCAGCCGGGTCATATTTACAACATTGGTACCCTTTGCCTCCCTGTTTGGCGCTCGGCATTAGGGGTTGGAATTGGGGGGTTTGATTACTTAATGACCCCCAACACATCAGTTGGGTTCAAATGGACTCATTAGAATCTCATTGCAAGAATGTAGTACCATTAAAAACTGAATGCACGAAGAAAAGTGACTATTTAAGAAACCGTTTATTATTTAGCACCTCTTTGCATTCATTTAAAATAAGATTTATTTAAATACATGAATACATGAACTTTCACATTATCCTGCATTTTGTAAAATTATTATAAATCCAGAAATGAGCATTTATTGTATGCACATGAGCCTCACCTAAAGGTAGCTGACATAATTGCCAGGCATTTTGCTGATACGGGTACCCAAAAACCTCAAAAAGGCTCAGTAAAAGAATGAGAAGTAGAAGGGTCCGTTTTGGTGACTTTGAGGTCTCGGTAGTTTGTATTTTTCTTTGTGCGTTTTAGCACTCATTTTATTACACCAGACTGTAACACTTAATGGTCAAATAATACACACTGTCCCTTTAAACTGTATATCCAAATTTCAAAGCTTGATGAAGTACTAAATCAGGGGTCTCCAACGTGGTGCCCATGAGCACCAGGGTGCCCCCTAAAGGGACCCCTGAGGTAATCGTGAACCTGTTCTGAAAATAGCTCAACAGTGCTGGGTCATTGTGATTTTCTAGTAGTTTTCAGTTGTCCAATAATTAATTTAGTAATAACATAGTAACAACATAGCAACAACAAATTAAGTTGGTACTTTAGAAATTTAGAAAACATAAAACTGGGTGCCCTTCGTTCTAATTAGTAGCAAACAGTAGCTCTCGGCTTTCAAAAGGTTGGAGACCACTGGTTGTTGCTTGCGCAGATGGATGACTCAAACATCTGGACAAGGAGGTTCTTTGACACATGATTCAGCGACCAGTAATGTCAATGCACGCTACTATACCGGAGCTGCCGAGTTATGATTCAGCTAAGTTGGTTTGAAAGTTGATACAAAGATGAATTAACTCATGACTCATACTATCACATTCACACAAAAGCATCCAGTCAAGTCCGGCGACTGCTTTCCTGCAGAATGTGAGCAAACAGTGTAAAGATATGAGGGGAGCAGAACATAACCTCCATGTCTGATGACACATCCACACTTCCTTCCTCTGAAGTGATTTTTATGAACGTCTCAGCCGGCCCGCCCTGGTCGCCATCCTGCCGGTAATAAATTTAATCCTGCATTTCTTCCCGCCGACTAGGATATAGATTCTCCGGGCAAGAAAATCGCTTGTTTATAAATGTTTACATACCATATACATACTTTTATACATTGTACCAAGCCAATTTTTTAAAATACCAAACTACGCTCATAGTGAAGAGATCTAAAAGCAGGAATTTGATTTTCGTCATTATTATTCAGTTTTTTTTCTGAATTGACTGTATAAAGGGCATGATAAGGAGAAAGGACTGCAACAGATACATTGGGTGAAGATTCTGTCGCAACTTTGCTAAAGGTGTAAACGTGCTGAAGACTATCGTTACTCGCCAAAGCATGCTGGTACCCTAAATCCTTAAGAATGCTTACATTTCTTTGTTGTGTTTTCATAGATTGAAAATTGCTTGAATTTTTTGTGAAGTAACTTCTTGAATTGTTTCACAAGTCTGCTTAAAAATGACGCCGACAGTGCTTTCCAGTAGCTTCGCTTTGCCATTGCATTTCTTCCCTAGTCATGAACGACAGTTGCTATTAGTTTGTATGGCATTGTCCTATGAAGCGTCATTGCCTCCAACGGCTTGCTCCCAAGAGAATATGCAACACCTCAACAGGGCACTAAAAAAATGGTATCATTGCCAGATTACGTGAAAATTATCGACATTTATTATGGGCCCTGCAGAAAATTTAGGTAGCATTTACCAGTGGTAAATCGTAATAGGAAGATCTTCATGCAACCGAAAATGTAAACCACATATTACTTGCATTTTGCCCAACGCCTATACACAAATGCACAGATACACAAATGTATTTGCTATTTACTCAAGATCTAAAAATAAAAATCATATGCCTAGATAAATGCACATGAAAAGTTAAAAATCGCATGTGTAAATTGCCAATATATTTTTGGACCTGCAAAATACATAAATCACACCGGATTTCTTCTTTTAATGGTATGTATGTGTATGTAAAAAAATTGGAAAAATCCGAAAATTCTTTCTTCATCGGTTCTGTAAGACGATATTTGAATATTTGGCCGCCCTGTATAATGGAGCATTAATCTGGACTGCGAATTTGTGCTTAAGATGCGCTCTATTATAATATTTTTAAATTGATCATAGATTGATAATAACATGCATGCAAGATTTTAAAATAAAAATAAAATGACGTTTGATGAAAATCATATTGATTGTGGTATATTTTTGGTATTGAATTCTTCTTTAAATAATGTGTATAAAATACAATAAAATCAAATGCAATCTGTATTATTTCAAAAGACCTTTAGAAAGTGAAAGTGTTGCGAATCCATCTAAAAGGGCAAAAGAAAGTGATATATAAAAACTGAAACAGGCTACAAATTGATGCTGTAAGAATGTTTGTGTGGACATTTATTTAAAGTTACAGTAACTTGTTTTTTGGTGTACAGTAATTGCTTATGAATCATCAACAGTCTCTCGATCTCTATCACTCCTCCCGCTCCACGCCCGCACCTCCAATTTAAATGTGTGTATAATTGATTTAATATCAGGAAAATTTGCTCGTTACATGAGCAGTTCGAGCTACGAGCATGATTAAGCTCATATGTAGAGGTAGGTGGGCAGGTATGGGGTGGGACAGTAGTCAGCACAACTGTTTGCAAGACAATATTCACAATGCGATTAGGCCAGAGTGTATCTTGCAGTTCACCCACAACTGTGAAACGCAATTAATGAGGATGTGTTCTTCAAGCAGGAAAAGAGTAACCCTTGGTGTAGGTCTCAGAGACCAGAAGCGTTTATAACCAGGATGGGTTTTGATCACTATTACATCGTTTCTCAAGCATAGTTGTGTCTCCTTCGGGAGGATTCCCCTTGGCCATTCTTCTTAATCCGCCTTTTCCCTGTATCCCCCGACTCCCTCCTTAGCCTGTGCCAAATTTAACCCCTCACCCACTCTGCACATTCCATCATCTTCATATACACACGTGGTAGCCAACATGTACTTCTCGTTAAAGGTAACCTTGAACATGCAAAAGGTAAGGAAATATCACATGTTTTTTGCATAAAATCTACATATATTTCATCGGTGTGTTCCAATTGTTTTCTGAGAAATAAACAATACATCTAAGGAAGGTTTGTGTTATATTTACAATACCTATTTTCACTCATTCGATCTTGAGTATGGCCCGTTCCCAAAAATGTGTTCCCGACTGACAAGCAAACTGCACTACATAACGAAAAATTGCAAAATTACCTCTGAGAAAAAGGTACAGAAACAGGTAATTAGATCAAACACTATCTCAGAAGAAGGGTGTGAAACAAAACCTACCAATCTGTGTTCAGGAAACGATCGCTCCTCTACTCTCCATCGCAACCACTGGCTCAAATTGATACTGCTTTATATCTAATTCTCTGGAACTATTACGTTTTTTTTCCTTTAGACTTATCTGTCATGGACATTCTTTTGTCATAATCAGCCATAAATTCGGGGTCCCTGTCTGCTTCGGGGCTAGCACAATATGTTGTGTTAATGGGATTAACGATTCTGAAAGTGTTGTGTTACCTAAATGACGTCACTGCTCTACAGCGAACAGATCAGACGGGCCAACTTTGAGACAACATTTCTTGAGTCCCCAGGTGCGTGGAATATTTAGCAACATATTTGCCCAATTGTGGGGAGGAACACTACACGGTCAGTGACTAATTGGGGAAAAAAAACCTGTTTGGAAATACCTTTAAGACTCGTCCCTCACATCCCTGAATCTATTCCCCCCTTTCTCATTTCCTCCCTCCCACTTTGCGTTCAGCTAAGTACAAGTCGGGGAGCGAAAAACGGGCCCGCATCGGCAAGTCCCCTTGGCGGCGTCCCCTTCGAGGCCAGTGTGAAGTTTTCAGTTTGATTGAAGGCCTCTTTTCTGTGGTGTGCTCTGTGAAAGCTGTCCTAATTGAATGATAAAGTGGCCCGAGATGGAGTGCGTTGAATAGGCAACAATGGGCAGCCTGTGTGTGGCAGAGGGATTCTGGTTCGGGTCCAGCCTCTGCCTCTCAGCTCCGAGAGGGGGCCTATTATAACGCTCTCTGCTGGACTCGGTCACGTGACGCCCTCGTCCTCAAACTGCACTGGAAGCCCTGGCCAGGCGGACCAATCCCGACTCGTCTCGGCCCCGCTCGAGTTGCCTGGATTGTTCCGTTCTGCCAGCCAGCATCTTTCTGCACCTGCTATTGGACTGTGCGTTTGTTTGTGGGCCTGTACAGATCTATTAAAGCAAAGTGTGTGCGCAACAGTAACAGTGATAGACAGGGTCAAAAATCTTTGGAAGGCGATAAATCAAATATACCCTGAAAATGCATACTCTCAGCTGTCATGCGATAGGGTTGACATTAAAATTGGAGCAAAGCTTTTGGTATTAGAGCTCTTTAAACTTTTTAAATGTGTACTATATTTACCAGAGTACAAGGTGCACTTAAAAAACCCAAATTGGCCATTGAACATGCTATTTATAGTCCAGTCTGTTCCATGTATTATAATATTTGTGAAATTATTGATCAGTCGATGTTTATCACTGACCACAATTGCATAACAAGGGTGGCAACTTGGATCAAATCTACATAAACGCAGTAGAGTGCCAAATCCTAACCATCAGGCCTCTAGGGGCATAAATAAGAAAAGGCAATAGGTCTAATCCCATTATGACACTATTTTCAATCACAGTACCAGATACAAATGTTCCAGAAATTAGAAAACAGAGTGCTTAAAAAAATGGTAAAAAACGTTGTTACATTTTTCTTAGCTCAAATTAAGCTTGTGTAAAAGGTTGTTGAATATCGGCGAAGCCATCATGTCATTCAGGACGACTGAATTACTTCCCACAATATTTTTGTGGCCCGGCTCAATAATATCACATGGCACTGTGACTAAAAATAATGGGATGATGACATAAAACTTAATGTGTTTTCGTGCGATCTCTGTTTCCCTAGTAGTCCAGTGCATAGGATCCGGCACTCTCACCACCGCGATTCGGGTTCGATTCTTGTTGAATCCACATTTGCAATTGTGATTAGCGGTATTTTTCGACAAATTTTTGGGGCTGCACCTTAAAATCCTGTGCGCTTGCTAGTGCAGAAAATATGGTAGTCATCTCTTGGCCAAGGGATCAAAAACACAGTATTCGGCCATTAAAAAGTAGATGTCACAGTTGTATCCATCCATATAGTGTAAGTCAATGCTTCTGCCAAGCCACGTATGAGCACAACTTCTAAGCACATGTACATAGAGCACAGTTTTGAAGAAGAACAAACAAGCAAGGTAGTCAAATCATTTTTATGAGTGACATGAATACAATCCTCCTTTATTTGTCAAAAGTTCAATGGAGAAACAACGCCTATTTGTGTAATGACTTTGCTCGTGCTCGCCCCCACAATCGGATTGCTCGCAAATGGCATGTATACACGGTGTTTCGTATGTCAGTACAAATGTAAAATATTATTTTGAATCGCTCATATCAGCAACCAGCCAATAGAAGACAGTTTTTCCGATTGGTTCGCGGGTTGAAGACTCTTTAAAAGTGACACCTCGATGTATGCATTTATCCATTGACCCTAAAAAAATGATGCACTGAGGACAGGTAAGTCAAACCTTGGAATGGTGAGTGGTGGAAAAAAACGATACAGGCTTTTTGAACTCAGTTGAGAATTGTTACCACATACTTATTCTACTGTCAACTTATTAAATGACACACCCGACCTTTAAAGTCAATGCTCATTTGATAGAAATTTGCCTGTTTCCATTATTCGAAATAACACCTGTTCAAAGAAGTGCAGTTGGCTTAAAATTTCTGTGTCCATCCCGTTAAAAGGAAAACAAAATTATTACATAAAAGAGGATCATGTGTAGAAAAACAAAACAAAAAAAATTGTAAAAACGAGCAAACTAGTTCAAAAACATGACTTAAATGGAATCAGAAAGAAATCAGATTGTGATTTCGACTTAAAAAAACTTTTAAATTAAATCGTTAACTTGTTAGAAATCAGCATTGGCACCATAATTATTGTTACTATTTATGGATCTATTTCTATCTGTTCGATTGTGGGATAATAATTGTGAATGTCAGTGAATATTTTATTCCTTGAAAACACAAGGTTTGTGCTGATGCTTGAAAATGTTAGAATTTGTGTTGTGATGTTGTGTTTTAAAAGATTGAAAAGTTGCTTGAATGTGTGGTTGTAAATGCTTGAAATTGTTACCATGTTTCTCAAGAAGTCTTCTTAAAGATGACTCCGACTCTGCTCTCTGTTGGCCTTGCTATGTCATTGCATTTCTTTTTCCCTTGTAATTGACGGCAGCTGGCATTAGTTTCTGTAGGCGTTGTCATGTGAAGTGTTGTCGCCCTCTATGGACGACAGGTGCATGTTACACCTAAACAGGGCACCATGAAATATGTATTAATGCAAGGATTATGAATCAATTATGGGCCGTGCAAAGAATTAAGGTAGCAAGACTTAAAATCACATTCGTAAATCGCAGATATATTTGAAGTTCTGCACTATACATGATTCACACTGCATTTCCTCTTTTTAGTGCTACTGAAGAAATTGAAAAATTGGCTTTCAAAGTCCTAAACAAGTGCTTGAATTTGACCATGAAAAGGGTGTACGAACGCTGTTTTGAGCATATATTGTCAATTTGAACCAGAGGTCGCAAAGTGTATTCCCTCTTGCCATTAAACATAACAAAGCAGTGAAATGTAAAGGCTCGTTTGAGTGCCACCTTACTACTACTTAACCTCTTTATTAGAGCTTCTTCTTCTTCCTTCCCTTTCGGCTTGACCCCAGACAAGGGTCTCCACAACAAATTATTTGCGGCTGCTCCTTGTTATCTGCATCCTTCCACTTTAAGTCCGGTTATCTACAAATCTTTCCTCGCCGCATCGATAAATCTTCTCTTTGGTCTTCCTCTTTGACGCCCAACCGATGTCTCCACCTCAAGCATCTTGATTACTCATTCTGTGTAAAAACGTTCTCAACTTACCTTTGGAGCTTTTCCTCAGCATCTTCGACCCTCCACTTTTATGTTTTATTCTGTTTGAGCTGTTCTGTAATATTTAATTTAAGTTACACATAATATTAAACTATAAAACAGCTTTACATTTATTTTCTTATTTTGGGGCAAGGCAGGCCTTTCAAAATTTGATTCTTACCAACACTATTCAAAAGGTACCTTTACAAGTATAGTTTTATTTGAGGTAAACAATTAATCATCGCATTAGCTGTTATTCCATTAAAAAAAATGAGGATTTTTGGAATAACCAATGGGAATACCCTACAAAATATACATTCTTACCCTGTTGACAGAAAGTTGGGTCTGATGTACCCATTGTTAAGTTTATTCTGTTTTAAATATTGGACTTCTGAAAAAGAGATTATATAGGATGCCAGTTCATTAATTTGACTATTGCACCACACTTTTGTTCTATATTAATTATTATTCATTGTCCATATCAGGTAATAATGTTGCTGTTCGTTGAGTACCATACCCTATAGCGCGGATCAACTTTGAGATTTGACTAAAAGAAAGGCATCAGGGGAGGCTTTTAGAACTTCGTGAGTAGAGACACATTTTAGATGTAAATGCGCTAATTCGTTCAAAGCTTCGCAAAAGTACAGTATTTTTCTTTTTTTTTTAAACAGGGTCTTAATATATTATTTCCCATTTTTGTGTGTGTTTCAAAACAAAATCGTCCTTCTCCTTCGTATCACCACCAGGCAGGGAGTCGGAAAAAGACAATTTTAAAGAAAGTAATCTATTCAAAATCAGTTATAAATAACTATAATATGTAGATGTCTGCATGTATTTTTATTAATAGATGAAAAAAATGGATTTGTCTCAAGGATCGGCCCCCTTGGCCAAATTTTTCAACCCAATGCAGCCCTCGACTCCAAATATTTGCCCACCCCTGCTATAATAGATGCAACTCATAGGCTTTTTTTTTAGTTTACACAAAAAATCACGTTCTGAATAAAACTGTCGAGCAACAAGCTTAGGGGTTGATGCTGAACAATCTGTAAACAATTTGACCCACCATCTTGAAACTGAGAGCTTCGGTAGAGAATAATGTGGCGCCTCGAAACCCTCTCCAACCCCCCCACCTTCATCCTCACCCATTGAAGTGTTGCCGAGGTAGTGAGGTGGAAAACCACCCTCTGGCATCCCAGCCTGTTCAATGGACGTGCTGGTGATCATGTTTACTTGAATGACTGGAAAAAAAATGCTATGCTAATGAATTACTTGGGGCTGCTGCAGTTTTTTTGGTGCTTGGAAATTGTTTTTAGGGGGTGGAGAAAGATTATGAAAGAGTTTCATAGTTAATTTTTCGTCATTCCCAGTGGTTTTATTTTGTTATGTTTTTATTTCATTCAATGCCAAACGTTTCTCTCAAATGGTTAGAGCCGGCCGGTGCCAGACATTTTTTGCCATTTTGACTTGTTTTTGAAGGCTTACAGAAAATGTAGTTTTGTAGCTATAGGACATATCAAAAGAAAGCTTGAACCATCATCCTTTCATCGGAAAGCTTTTACCATTGTTAAGAAAACGACAGTCGAACAAGTTTCTTGAAAATACCCGTTTCAAGAAAACTTCTGAGAAGTCTGCTTTTTTTGAAGGGTGCATTCCAACCATTTTTTGGGCCTTTGTGTTACCTCCAATTTCTAAAAAAATTTTTTTACCGAATCAAAACAAAATTGTATAGCACTTTAAAGCAATAAAAAGCAACCAAAGGGGCTTCATGAAGAGATAAAATAAATTAATTCTCCCTTTCTCCTCACCCAAAATCTTACACTGTAAAAAAATCTATTGCCTTTGGAGTATGTTTCAAGATATGTCACCTTGTTTTTCTCTAACAGAAAAGAACATGTATATCTAAAACAAGCTCAATAATACATTTCATGGTAGTTTTGCCCGTTTTTTTCTACACATAGTAAGCAACATTTGTCAAAATTATTTACCATTTGCTAGTTAAGATGTTTTGTCAATTTTAACTCAATCGATTCCAGATGTGTCTCTCAAATGGGAAGAGACAATTTTTGCCATTTTGACTCATTCCAAGGCCTAGGAAAATTTACTTCAGTAGCTATATAGGCATAGAACACACCTAAATAAAGCTTGGGTCTTTATCTCTCAGTAGCATTTTTTTGTTCTTTAGCATCTATCATTGTTTAGTAAACAGTTTAACGACCTTCTTGGAAATACTCATTTCCAAGAAAACTACTAAGGGAAACAGCTTTTTGTGAAAGGATGCATTTCAAGCAGACCTTTTACTTCGGTGCTTTTTTTAACATTTGGGATACCTACAATATCGATCAATGCTTTCCATAAACACAAGGACACTTTCCTTGCAAAATAACATTTCATTGCAAGAACACTAAACTGATGAATGAGCGATGCATTAATTTTGGGCATCCGTCGAGATCGTGTTTGCTCAGGCTACCGTGATCCTGCGTGTAATTGAAAGGAATAAGCTCTGTTGAGGAGTTGTAACTGCCTATCACTATTTATCCATTTCTTTGCTATTATCACCACACCGTTTTAGTATGCCCACACACTACCTAGGGCAGCCCACACACTCTCATCTAATGGAAAAAGGAAGCAACACTAGATCTGTGGACAAAGATCTGATCACTGCCACTCCTGCCGCCCAATGGTGATTTATCACTCTGAAATTATTCCTCGCGGCTTGATTCTTACTGATGATCAGTGCCAATGCCTTTTTAATAGTTTTTTAAAACATCACAAGAAATACATATTTTTCCATTTAAGCACTCAGGGGGATTATGCATTTTAAAATTTATGCCTGTCATGATTACTGATGTGAATCACCTGTGGCCGCTCATTTGGCGCCAATCGCTGCAGGCTCTGATTGGCTCCCTGTTCCTATTTAAACCCAGTTCTGTCAATCCGTCTGCAAACCTCTGTTTGTACAAGGCAAGCCTTTTTTTGAACCTGACTCCCGCCTGTCCCGTTTTTGCTCCCGTTTGTCTCCGGCTACGACTTGTTTTGATCCCGACCACGTCTGCTCTTCCGTCCCGGCTTACGACCCATTTTTGAGCCCGACTACGTCTACTCTCCCGTCCTGGCTTACGACTCGTATCCGACCCCAACTTGCTCTCCCAGTCCCGGCTATCGACCACTTTTTCGTCCCTGACACCGCCATCGCTTGCTACGGAAGATCCACTTCCGTGTTCGGATCACAATCCGAGTGTGAGAGCGACTTTTTTCCCGCGTCCAGCGAACACCGGATCATGAGCGCAGCCCTTCCTCCTTCTTTCAATAAAACTTGTGGTAAACGTGACGCAATTGGGTCCTGTTTCCGTTCTGGTCTTGACAATGGCATATGATGAGTTAAAGAGGAAATTTCTAATTTTACCGGAGGGGGAAAAAAAAGCTGTAATATTTGATAATAGGAAAAATACACCTAAAACTAGCACGTTTCCCTCTAATATAGTTAGATTTTATTTTTTGCAGTCTACACAAACACACAAAGATTGTGTAAGGAGAAAATATGATTTTTGCATTAGCGATTTTCTGGAACTGTGGCACTAGAAATTATGGAAATCTCTATTTCAGATATCAACTTTAGGGAAATTACATGGCCACGATGAAAACAGATGAACATATTCCTCTACTTGATAACTCTTCTGTATTTGAGGTGCTTTTATCGACTGTGCAACTACTGCCAAGTTACTGTTCTTGTCCTCCAACTTTCAAGTCAACTCTAACTATCTTAATCTTGATATTGGCCCATTTAAACCACATGCAAAAAGATTTTTCTGCCTTGCTTTAATGGAAAATCCCTCAACTCACATTCCTCCTAACTTGCAATCAAAAGCAACAGTAACAAAAGAACAGGCATGAAAACTAAACAAGGTGATTACTCTGAGCATTTAAACAACAGTTGTGATATCGATTGCCATTTCTATACACGAGCGCATGGGTGGGCAATTATTTGGAGTCGCGGGCTGTATTGGGTTAAAATATTTGTCCCAGGGGCAGACCTGAGTCCAATGCATTTATTTTCATTTATGAATGAATCTGTTATTTTTCTTTCTATACAATTTAAGATCGTTCCATTAAATTTGTTTTGAAACACTCAAAATTAAAGCAAAATGATATATTAGTTCCCCATTTTAAGGATTTCATTTGATATTTATTATTTACTGTCATTGCATTTTTTAGTATTCTTGTAGTGATTCTGCATTTGTAGTCTGTAGTTTTATTTTTGTAGTATTCCTCCCGTCATATTTTTGTAGTATTTCTCTACTATCTTTGTAGTATTGCTGTAGTATTTTTTTGTTGGATTTTATAGTATTTCTCTAGTAATACTGTAGTAGATTTTGTAGTATTTCCATGGTCGTGTTTTATTATTATATTATAATATTACTGAAGTAGTATTATGTAGAATTTCCATAGTAGTATATTTGTCATATTTTTTTGTGTTTTTTTAATATTACTGTAGTTGTATTTTTGTAGTACTTCTAAGACGGGATGCACGGTTAACCAAGATCTAATCGATATCGCGATCGGGTATTCGCAAAACACTGCATTTTTTAAGGATTCATAGTTGTAGTTTGTCATCTGAGTGATGGAGTGTTTGGCCAACAAGAATACTCATATTCTGGGTTTTAACAACGCCGGACAATCAGAGGCAGGTTTTAATAGCCCTCCATTTTTGTTGTACTTTTGTATAATGATAATTAAGTAAATATATTCAACTGCAATTTTGTGTTTATTTGTAGAGCTATAGTTGTTATTTTGTTGGAGTCGTATACGCTCAGTGTCTAAGAACATCATCTCGAGGTAAGTTCTCTATACCAAAATCGTGGAGCCCTATTTCTAAGGTAATATTTCTGTAATGGTATTATTATTTTTGTAGTATTTCCTTAGTATTTTTCTTCTCATTAGTATGAAAGCAAAATAATATATTAGGTCCTGTTTCTAAGCACATAATTAGAAATTTAGTTTTGCTGGTATACTATGTACTGCTTTTACATTCCTTCCTATAGTAGTACTTTCATTATAGATACACAAAGAGACAATGTGGACAAAGTTGGCACCAAAAAAACCCCGTTTTTATCGGAAGTACTTTACTGACAATGCTCATGTTTGGACCAGTTTGGTATTGGCGGGCTGGACTAAAAAGTCAACTGACCCGCATGTGGCTCACGGGCCGTAGTATGCCCACGCCTGCACTAGCGCTACAAATGTGGGTGCTGTTCAGTGCTAGCTAGCTGTTTCAATATTGGGTTCAACTAAAACATAAAACAGATCACGATGAGTTTAAAGTCATTTGGGCTTGTGTGATTTTTGAAACTCAGCAAATATAATTGAATAAACAGAATAAAAGTACATTATAGATATCAATATCTGTCGCTATATTACATCAGTTAAACCTATTCATTTCAAAATGGTTTCCTTTATCTCATTGTGTGATGAGTGAAGCGGCCTTCCTGCTCACCAGCTGTCATGCTGTTGTCAGTCACCGTAAGTGCACCAAACCTCCCAGAACGTGATCACATTCCAAAGAAATGCCAGGAATGCAGACATCCCATTACGCAAATTTCAAGGCTCTGTTTATGCAAGTATGTTGTTTTACAGATGGCTACCTTTGACCAATATCACACATTTGCAAAGCACGTGTGGCAGTTTGACGCGTTACATTCACTATCGCGTGTGCATGTTTTTGTCCGTTACTTCCTGGACTATAACGCTTTGGAATACAAGCGCACCAGCCCAAAAATGCATAAATCATCAGTTTTTTCCCATCTTTTTTACGGTGCCGTGAAACGGGGCAAATACAATTCCTAAGTCTGTGTTTTTTATCAAGTCAAATTCCAGATTTAAATACAAGCTGAGATGCTGTGGCGTGACCTTAAACGGGCAGTTCATGCTAGAAAACATTCCAATATGTCAGATTCCCCCACTGTGTTGTGAAAGGCTCATTACCAGCTATCGTAAACATTTTATATCCATTATCCATTATCGCTGCCAAAGTTGGCAAGACTCGCTATTAAGGCCCGGTCACACAGCCTTTCACGGGCGTATCGAGGCTGAATCACGGCCAGAAATGTCTGCCCAAGAAGCAGACGCGGTGGAAAATGTGCAAAATTGGCTAAACCCGCTGTTTACCCGTGGTATGCCCGCGAAACAGACGCCGGCGACTGTTCCGCGTCCTTATCGCGGGTAACCGCGGCTGTATTGCGTTTGACCGTGCTTACATGCGGTACACACGCTAATGCACGTGATAACACCGCGATACAGGCGCAGAACAAACGTGCAATGACCGTGCTCCACCCGTGATTACCCGCTAAAATTTCGCGTCCTACCCGCGTGTAACCACGTCTTGGCCGCGGCCGTAGCACGTCATAGCACGTTCGTACCGCGTCTTTACCTCGTGTGTACCACGTGTGCCGCCCGCGGTTACCCGTTGTCTAAAGTTTTGAGCAGCGCAAAACTTTTTCGCGCGGCCAACCGCATGTGAATTTCTTACCGCGCGTAGAGCACTGCTGTATCTCGTCTGTATCGCGATCTCAAAGCGTCCAACAGCGTCTGCTTCACGGGCAGAAATTTCTGGCCGTGATTCAGCCTCGATACGCCCGTGAAAGGCTGTGTGACCGGGCCTTTAGGTTCAGGGGTTGATTACTTTTTGTCACGATTACCCTTTGCCCTCACCTGTGCCCGCTCGTTTGGTGCCAGCTGCTGCTAGTTGCCTGATTGGTTCCCCTCTTATTTAAACTCAACATCTCCATTCACTAGCGTCTGTCGCGTTATTACCTGTATCCTGCTTGTTTGCCCCTGGCTTCCCGATCGTCTCAGGCTCCCTGACTTTTACCTCCCTTCAACCACGCCCCGATCTCCCGCCCCAGCTACTCGACCCGTGTTTGCCCATCGACCATTCACAGATCGCCCATTCTGGCTACTCAACTCGTTACCGCCTTCCGACCACGCTCCGATCCCATGAGCTCCCTTCTCCTCCTGCCCAGCAATCGCCGGATTGCTGGCGCTTGCTTTCCCGTACCTGACTTCCCAGCTTCCGCAATAAAGTTAGTTGTGAAACGTTACACGTTTGGGTTACTATCTGTTCTGGTTCTGACACTTTTTTACATAAGGCCAGACAGGTTTTGATGTTTTTGGTGCTTTAATCAATGGAATCAGCATTTCAACAATTATTTCTTTATTTTTTTGTGTCGTCTCTCTGTGATATTAAAATTGGTTTGATGGTATGAAACCTTTGTGCATGATATATTTGCAAAAAACACAGAAATCGGAATACCTTTCCACAGCACTGTACTTTACTTCAAATTACAGAACATTATTGATAGTAATCCATCTGCATTTGTTTTTGGTGAATTATTTTATTGAGTTCTCAAATTTGAGACGATGTACCTGGTCATAAATATGTCTTAGCTCTTTTTGCTTGCATAATGACATTTGTCCTGGAAGCAGCGGCCCTCAAAGTCAATTTTCCATTCTTTTGACATAATGACCGAACTGATACATGAACTATGCATGAATGATGCATGAATTTTGCAAAAACCTTTTATCACCCGATGTTTCCGGTGACATGATCGCTCGATTTCGGTCCGCATGGTGAACGCGATCTTGCCGGCATGCACAAAAATGAATCCTAACAGCCCCTATGAAGATGAAAGGAAGCCACTACTGCCATCTAAAGGCTATTTGTCATACTGAAATAATTCCCAGAGGCTTAATACTTATGGATGAGCTGCGCCACATCTTTTATAATAGTATTAAATATACGTTTTGGTAGGAAGGGACAATGCTTCTGAAAACATCTTTATACATTACGGGACTGAATGGGCTTGTATAATTGGATGAGCTATTTAGGGATGGAGCTGAGTCAAATTAGGGAGAGGCAACATATGCATTCTAACTGGCAACTCGATAATAATAATTGGTTGACAACAGTTCATTTGTTGCCCTTTGTTGTCCAACAATAATTTTTTAGAGCTCTTACATTATTGTTTGATTTGTTTTGTGATAATTTAACAAAATTATTTAAATCAGCTGCTAGTAATATGTCAAGTCAGATTTTAATTATTATGCCCTTTAAGAATTTAGTGCAAACATTTTCCCCCCTCTTGGTTTATTTATTTCAGTGTTACTGTCTTGGTACTTCGGTCAAGCGTTTCACAATTTTGGTTTCAGCCCCAAATTTTCTTTTTTGGTACGTCCCCAGTTGAAACCTGTGTATAAACCTGCACAAAGCGGCTTTAACAATGCCTGTTGTTTTAAGCGACGCTGACGTTGCCAAACTTGGAGATTGTTTGTTGCTGACCCCGTGTGAAACACACCCACACAGACTGCTGTAGCTCAGCTAAACAAAAGTGCGTTGCAGTGGCTCCATGCAAAATGTCACGATCATAAACTCGTTGTGTCACGATTGTTTTCACCCTCTCGATCTGGCAGGACATAGTTCTTTCAAAATGTTCCTAAATCAGTGTCAACCATTTTATCGTCTAATAAAAAACATACGATTTTCTCGCTTTGTAAGACATATAAAAGAAGATGATAATCTCAAAATTACATTAGGTATTTATACTTCCCGTTTTTTTCCGGTAAATAACTTTCGCTAGCAATTAAAATTGTGTGCTTAAAAATA